>NC_089781.1:66810196-66847696 GCF_040412425.1 Macrobrachium rosenbergii | reverse complement strand
CATTTCAAGATTTTTAAAACAGTTCTTCCTCAATGAAGTATTTAAACGTAGAGTCTAAAGACTGATTTGGCAACTAAATACCCCATTGTACGTGAGAACAAAAATAAGGAAGTATTAACTAAAATAAGGAAATATTAATTCATATGCCCTTTACCCCCGAGAACTAGCGTTGACATAAAGCGACGTAATTAAACAGATAGAGCTTCCATCTGCCACGAGCCTTCACTTGAATTCAATTTGCCGGGAGAAAGGTTTCCTACGAAATGCAATTAAATCACCGTTTCAAAACAAATCAGTGCAGGAAGTGTCAAGGCTCTGCGCCAAGCTATGAGCTCTCCCAAGTAAATCGAATTAGTTGAACAGAGAGCGTAAGAGCTCTGTACAACACAGGCGATAAACTGCCATAGAATTTAACTATTAATAGATTTAGATGGAATGAATAAAAGTCGGCATAATGAATCAGATGTTTGTACTAATCAATAAGCGTTTGATATTTTGTGGTTCATAACACTTTTTTGCTAATTATATATATATATATATATATATATATATATATATATATATATATATATATATATATATATATATATATATATATATATATATATATATATATATATATATATATATATATATATATATATATATATATATATATATAAATTTAAAATGCAGAAAATGTAGTTTTTGCGGTGTTCAATACTTATTTTGTATATCACAATCAACAAAGTCTTTCATACATATACGAGTATATTGAAAAGTTATGTACGGTATATTTTGCATCAAAATTTAGCATTTCTTTTAAGTCCATTTTTTGTAATTTTTTTCATATCTTTATCATCACATATGCATGGAAATTTTGAATTTTATCATCCTAATGAAAAATAAAATTAAATATTTTGGAGATATGTTAGGATGATTTCTCATGGTTATCTTAGATCTCTGCTGAATCTATTTCTGCCTTATTGGAGTGCAAGTTTCTTCAGAATTATTGAACAAAAGGATTTGCTTCAAGAAATTTATATATGCTTAAAATCTTTAGTAAAGATGGCATGTTCAAGAATTAAAGAGCTGATTTTTTCATTATAACCTGCTTTTTAATGTGTACCAAAGAAAAAAAGGCTGAAATTTTACGCTAAATAGTAACCAGATAGTGACGAACAAAAGAGACTACTAAATATATGTTTGGTTTTATTTGTATACGTTAATAATGTATGGAATCAAACATTACGTTTCACATTCTCTTTGAAGCCTCGCATCTCCTCGTTTGATAGTGGTTACTAATCACTGAACTTGAACGCATAGAAAAGCCCCTGGACATTACAGCAGGATTCTTCTCGCCCTGCTTCCCTACCTTCCTCTATCGTGGATATCACATATGAATTGTGACCAATTACTAGGGAGACAGAGCTGACTGAGGTTCCAGCAGTCTTTGAGAAATCTATGTGCATTGCATAAAACTTTCTTTTGTCTTATAGCGCAAAAACTCCCCTTCATATTACGTGACAATCCTTTTCTTCTGTCCATTAAAGTGATGAGGATAACTACGTTATTTAAATTTTTTTCTGCAATATTTTCAAAGTGAATACTCTTGGTAATTCTTTCAACTTATGAAAACTGCCAGCAATATAATCTTCTGCATTTGAAATTGATTGATGTTTTTTGCGTGTTCATTTGTTCATTCTGCTTAGCGATTCCTAGTGAAGAGGTTTTGGGTGCGTTTTGGTACCCGTGATTCAACTCTTTTACCAAGTTACTTGCATTATAAGAAATGCTCTCCCAGGTGTCTTCATGAGTCCCAGTCTTAAAGCTGTCTTCCATAACCGATAGATGTAATAACTAGCAAATAACAGTATAGAGGCTGGTATCAAAGATCATTAAATCCTTGCGCCTTCTGATTCAAAAATTACTACAATACACAGTATCCTGCATTCAGAGCACACCTTCATTCTTTTTTTAATTGAATTTATTCTTTTATTTCTGTCGCCTTTTCTTTAAACAACTTTATTTTATAGGAATCTTCTTTGAAGCTTTTGTGAATATCAAAATACTAAAAAGCTTCAACACGTTATAAGTAGACCTTTAATGTGGCATTTCGAATGGAGAAATATGGAAATTGCAGGCTAATAAATTGATTACATTTTCAACCTAAAAAACGATAGTTCACGCAATCGAAACTTTACCCCACTCTTCTTAAGCTTTTCTTTTGCCACGAAAAATGTTATTAGTTTAATCCTTTTGCATGGTCCTTTCTTTGCGTGCCACCAATATTTCTTCTTACGATTAATCAAGAAGGCCGCCTTTAGAGTCACGAGGTGGCATCGATCCGTGACCATATTCATGATAACAACTGTTTCCATTCTACACACGTGATAATAATAATAATAATAATAATAATAATAATAATAATAATAATAATAATAATAATAATAATAATAATAATGCCATGTCGGAATAAACCCTTTACTGAAGTAAAAAATCTGCTACTCATTTTCATTCTCTAATGAAATAATTAACATAGGCTTCGTCACTAAATTCAACTATAAACACTTCTCTAAATTTCTCCTTTTTTTATCTGGTAAGTTTTTATCATTACCATATAAGATATTGGTCAATTGAATCAGCAGGAATTAATTTACCAATTTTCCTGATTTGACCATATTCAAATATCACTTCATAAAGGCTTTTCACAGCGAAAGTATGTTGCAAAACCATTTCTATCCAAACTTTTTGTTCATCGACAAAAATCAAGAAGAAAAGGTGCGCTCGACTAGTTCAACCGTAACGTTATTGCAAACGTTCATGTTAACAATGCAAGGAAGAGCACTATAGCACTAACACAATTTACGTGTCCTAGCAATCAGTTTGACAGATTGGAAAACGAAAAGCCTACAAATTGACAGAAAAGAAAACTCTGTCAATAAAATGTCAAAAAAAGAGAAACATCACGTTTCGGTGAGTAACAGCCTGGGAGCTGCAGTGAGTTGCAAGAAAAACAGTAAAAATCAACTACAATACGGTCTTTGAATACATATAAGGAGAACCACCAAACACGTTCCAAAAATAAACTGAAACAAGTAAAACAAAAATATTCATAAGTTACCCTGTACTTTTTTCTCTCCCTCATCATAATATCTATCTATCTATCTATCTATTTATCTATCTATCTATCTATCTATCTATCTATCTATATATATATATATATATATATATATATATATATATATATATATATATATATATATATATATATATATATATATATATATATATATATATATATATACATACACATATATATATATATATACATACACACACACACATATATATATATATATATATATATATATATATATATATATATATATATATATATATATATATATATATATATATATATATATATATATATATATATATATATATATATATATATATATATATATATATATATATATATATATATATATATATATATATATATACATATATATATATATATATGTATGTATATATATCTCTACAAACTTGAAAATATAAATATTATAAATGTCATATATATATATATATATTTAACAGACTAACATATATATATATATATTCTCAAATAAAAATAAAAAAATATTTTCAACAATTTTATTCATACATATGCTGTCAAACTGTTTACGTTGTGTAAATCAAAGGATCTCTACAAACTTGGAAAATTGTAAACCACTTTAAAATGTCATACAGAACTGTACATCTCTTTAACAGACTAACAGTACATCTGATTCACTATGACGTTTAATCTCAAAGTTGCCGATAAAAAAAAAAAAATGTTTTCAACAATTTTATTCGAGATCACAATTTATGGCTGTCAAACTACGACATTTTACGTTACTTTAAAATTACATTAATGAAACTCCTACTAAACATTACAAGGAGCTTACACCATATCTGTAACCACTTGTAAAAGCAGCATATCATTAATATTCAGATGGGGAGACGGGTTATGCTGTAATGGGACAAATCCAAAATTAGTACCGTTTTCTAACATTAAATTTATTATGATGCTGTTTAATCACGGAATAAAGAAAGTTGCGAGTTATTACGACATACTATTAACAAAGAGTAGCAGGACTCCGTAATCCTTATACCAGAGTGATGTCCCAAGACCTGTTCTCCTATCTTATTCCATTTCCATTGCTCTTTGCTGAGTCATTGTTAGGAAAGCTCGCTGAGAGATGAATATAAGTCTCTCGATTAATGTTTGTCTGTGTGTATACATACATACACTGCATACATACTATCTTATTCACTACATACATACATATATATCATATATATCATATTGGGATATATATATATTATATATATTGCTATATATATATATATATATATATATATATATGTGCGTCAGAAATTTATTTCTGTTCATATTGTGTGTTGATATATATATATATATATATATATATATATATATATATATAAATATATATATATAGTATATATATATATATATATATATATATACCTATATATATATATATATATATATATATATATATATATATATATATATATATATATATATATATATATATATATATATATATATATATATATATATATATATATATATATATATATATATATATATATATATATATATATATATATATATATATATATATATATATATATATATATATATATATATATATATATATATATATATATATATATATATATATATATATATATATATATATATATATATATATATATATATATATATATATATATATATATATATATATATATATATATATATATATATATATATATATATATGGGGTAATGTGTTTGATTTTAGAATTACTGTGTATATTCAGTCATAGTGTGATGAAACGAAGGAAAGCTCTAAGGTGGAACTAGGACGGTCGCACAGTTGCAAAACCATTGCAGTCAGCAGATAGTTCGATTGCTTCAGCTGTTTTGGCTCGATGAACACAAATATTGTCGCTGATATGTGAGGCAACCGACCGAGTTGGTATGCAAATGCGTAAGTTCGTGCATTAGAAAAATGGAGCTTGTGTCTAATTGTGCCCAAAAGTTAGGTCTGGTTGATTATTAACTAAGCAAGAGCGATATCGTCCAGACGTGGCTTTGTGTGTTTCCAATCTCTTAGAAACCGGCGTTAAGGTAAATCCAGACTTCTCTTTTTTCTGTGTGGACTGTGAACTTGTGAATTTACCATATCCAAGACACTTATGAATTTGTGGGGAGAATTGGACATAGTCATTTATGTCACTTTAATATTCTATTTTATTGTGTTCTGATTTGACATTGGTTAACCATGCATTTTAGACTTTCATTATTATATCACATGCTTGGCTACTGTATTTGTGGGAGATTACTATTTGTTTGATTTTCAACAGATATCTGTGGGGTTGCTGTATGATAGAGAAAGGACACTGCAATCTTTGCAGTTTAGTGGTTGCTTTCAATGTGGTTGACTTTAAGACTAGACGTATAATGTCTAAGATGGAGTGTGTGGGAGTTTTGAGTGTAAAGGCTTTTAGCCAGAGTAAGATTAAATCTTGAATTAGACTATTTTTGACTTGATAATTCATTTATTATGCATTTTAATCTTTTCTTTGTTAATTCATTACTTGTTGGGTTTGTTTGATAATAAATCTATTTATGTAGGAAAGATTGTGTTTCCTTAGAGTATCCATTTTGAGGATGGTGTTAGAGAGAGAGAGAGATGCGCGGATTGAATGCTGAATACCAGAGAGAGAGAGAGGAGAGGGTTTTGGGTACCACGTTTTCTGAAGTTAGGCCGCAAAACACGTTAGAGCATTTTCAAAGGAATGTTTGAATCTGTAGGTGTAATATTTATATATATATATATATATATATATATATATATATATATATATATATATATATATATATATATATATATATATATATATATATATATATATATATATATATATATATATATATATATATATATATATATATATATATATATATATATATATATATATATATATATATATATATATATATATATATATATATGGATGCCTGTGAGTGTGTGAATCTATTATGGACTGATAAAATTTGTTTTAACTTACCACGCTGTTTGAAGAACTTACTTTAAAAGTAACCAAAGAAATGAGGACTCATCCAGACAATAACACCTCTGATACACTACACTTCCCTTTTCGCATACGTGTTTGCATAAACCATCTTTGCGTGAACCATTTCATGGTTCCTCAGTAGAGGAACCCTGCTCAGTGCAAGAAATGTTGCTTGATGTGCTCCTGTTAGGAAGCGCTCCAGTAAGTAACTAATGAAAATTAATAAAAACAAGTAAAAAATGCACCGAAGTTTCTTCGGCGCAATCGAGTTTTCTGTATAGCGTATATGCTGTATGACACTCTCAGCCACGGCCCGTGAAACTCAACCACGGCCCATGAGACTTTTAACCGCAACCCATGAAACTTTCAGACATGGCCAAGTGGTGGCCTGTGTGTTGGCACTAATAGCGGTGCCAGACGCACGATCATGGCTAACTTTAACCATAAATAAAATAAAAACTACCGGGGCTAAAGGGTTGCAATTTGGTATGTTTAATGATTGGAGGGTGGATGATCAACATACCAATTTGTAGCCTGCTGGCCTCAGTGGTATTTAAGATCCGAGGGCGGACAGGAAAAGTGCGGACGGACTGACAAAGCCTTTATCTCAGCAGTTTTCTTTTACAGAAAACTAAAAATGCTTCAATATGATCAAATTGTATTAAAAGGAAATGTGCGGAAAGATTAATGAGCAAATGGATCTTAAAACGAAAGAAGAAAATGAAATGATGGAGCTTAAAAAGAATGTAGTTCTGGGTTATTGGAATTAATATTTTGAAGATTTGGTGAATATTTTGGATAATTACTATTAATTTTAAAATTGTGGTCATCAACGCAATCTCAGAAAGTCTCAATAAAACTAGTAGTTAAAATTATTTGAGATATATAGTGGTTAAAAGAAATTTTACATTTTCTTAAGTTAAGTATATCTTAGTTTAACCAGACCACTGAGCTGATTAACAGCTCTCCTATGGCTGGCCCGAAGGATTAGACTTATTTTATGTGGCTAAGAACCAATTGGTTACCTAGCAACGGGACCTACAGCTTATTGTGGAATCCGAACCACATTATATCGAGAAATTAATTTCTATCACCAGAAATAAATTCCTCTAATTCTTCATTGGCCTGCCGGAGACTCGAACGTGAGCCCAGCAGAGTGCTAGCCGAGGACTATACCGGCCCCTCCAACAAGGAACTGCACTTAAATACTCGTAGTATATCATAACAATACATATAATATTAATTAATCATAAGAGCTAAAGCGACAATCTTAGTAAAGAAATAACGGCAACACTTTAACATATTAGAATTTGAAGTGTTGACCTACAAGTGTAACTCTATCTGAGCATTTGCAGTGGAAGTGTGAGTTTGGCATCTGTAGCTTCAGAAACATACCCATTGATTTTCTTTTCCTTATCAGGGTCATAACCTCCAGATTTATTGCGGTGACCGGATGCTCCCTCTCAAATGAATTACATACCATGAACATTTCACCCTTTTAATGGGGTATCATGATAGAAAAATGTTCCTATGCGGAAGCAGCTGTAATGGTGGACATAATTTTTTCCGTATTTTCTGTTTGCACTAACTCGTTTAACATCTTGTCATTTCCCATAACACTGTTGAAGTGATATGATATAACCAACAAAATCGTTACTTTTGGATTTATGGAAAAAAGGTTTATTGTTTTCGATACCTATCATAACAGTTATTTAAGAGACGCCACGGAATATTTTGTAGTAAAATATAATTCAGATGTGGATCAATCTACAAAAAAAAAAAAAAAAAAAAAATTATAATATAAGTTTAATTTCTACAAGATAAGTTCATGAATCCTCACTGTCAAACCAACTGCTAGTGCTTAAATATATGATCATAAAATGATTTTATATATCGTAAAGACTAATGCTGCAAATATGTTGTCTGCAACTTACATTTCTAATTAGAAGCTAGTAGTATGTAAATGGTAGGATAAAAAGAGCAGAAAAAATGAGTAAATACTCACAAATAAGGTCTTTTTCCATTGTTTTTATCTCCAGTAGTTCAGGAGTATGTCATAAGTATATAAACACAAAATTATTTTATTCGTTAGTATGCCTTAGGATGAAGGGGTGATTTTTTACTAAAGAAACGTTTCTCTTATAAAACAGAATATCGGCATTATAAAAAAATGCCAATAAAAAAATAGCATGTTTTACACTACTTTAATGGATTTAGAGAGAAAATTACCCTATAGATACATTCGTCAACATATAATTCCCTGATAACGAATAGTTTGACAAATACATTCTGGTGAAATAGTTCATTACTTCCGCTGAAATATAGTAAAATAATAGTTTGTTATTTCACCAATTTGTTCTCTAGTAAAGGCGTCTTTCCCTTGGCCATCGCGTGAAAACAAATGATGATCATACAGGAACCCGGTTTTCTTTTTTTATATATACTGAACGCGAAAGGGAACGAAGTGGAAAGGCTCTCTAAAATACACAGAAACATGGCATGCTTCTGGCAGCTTTTTCAAACAGGAGTGTGCGGAGAAAATGTTATGGACATGAAAGGGTACGAAGTAACAGAGAACCAGCTGTATGCACTGAAAAAGACAACGAAGTGGACCATCGAGGTGGCACAGCAACAATGTACAACGTTTCTTTGTGAATAATACAACACACAACATTTACCTCTTAGCACTGGTGTATGTAACTATATCTTTTTCGTAGCAATTCTTTGATTTAAGGTGTATTATACCTGATGTTAAAAGAAGCAAAACAAGACTAACTTAAAAAAAAATATTTCTGTCCCTCCTGTTATTTGAAATTGAATTTCTTATCAAACTAGCATAGCACCGTGGAATATGATTTGTGAATACTAGCGACAATGGAATTTGGTATGTACCTGAATAAAATTGAGTGGAATTTGTGGTACAATATTAACCTTAACTGCATATAAATCTGAAAACATCCGAAATTAAATAGATTTTGTTTATTTAAGAAGAAATAGAAAACCCTCGATATATAAAAATTACGTAATTGGATAGACCCTAGTTAAAAGATCATAGAGCACTACAGAAAAGGAATTTTCTGGTGGAGATCTGACTGGATTGAAGTATTACGTATATGACAATTGTTGGCAGTCTCTTCATGTGTGTGGAGCGTCATTTCATTGAAATTCGGTACTGATATTTTTCACTCTCAACGTGAGTGAAAAAAGTTACTATGAAAAGGTAAAGTTACATACTCCAGTGCTAAGAGGTAAAAGTTGGGTGTTGTATTATTCACAAAGAAACATGTTGTAAGCATGTTGCTGTGCCATATCGATGGTCCACTTCGTTGTATATTCCACTGCGCACCGCTGGTTCTCTGTTAATTCTTACCCTTTTATATCCATAACATTTCCTCCGCACACTCCCGTTTGAAAAAGCTGCCTCTGGCATGTTCCTTTGTGTTTTCGAGAGCCTTCCTACTTCACTCCCTTTCGCGTGCGGTATATATAAAAAACAAACCGGGTTCCTCTATGATCATCATTTGTTTTCACGCAATGACCAAGGGAAAGATGCCTTTACTAGAGAACAAATCGGTGATATTACACGGTGTTTCTGAAAATTAATTTTTGAATGACTTCAAATAGCAATGACTTGTATTCTCTTTTAACTGCCTTTCAAGTAAACTGGAATAAGCTGCTAGGTTCTCACCAAAGTATGACAGCTTTTAAATCGTGTTTAAAATAAGAATAAACCGATCTTCCGGGATTTTAAAGAAATTAGATAAGATTTCTGTGGATCTCAGTATGAACTGAGAAGGAAGGATAAATATTTACTGGAAAGTGACACCTTCTCGGAACCCACATTTACATGTTTAGACATGTATTGGCAAAAAGCAGCTTTCACTGCTGACTAGATGTTAAATGAATGATGAACCTATGAAGACGGTCAGCAGCCGGTAACTTTTGTTTGGTCTTCTCGCAGAATGAAAACGAAGATGAAATCATTTTTATTTGTAGTTGCAATATGAAGTCATTTTCCTATATTCCCATTGCCATCCCCAAAATAAGATTCAAGTTTATAAAATATTACTTTTCACGCACATCTGACTATATACCTATAGTTCATTTTAATAGGCGTTCCAGTTATGAAATAAAGTCTGGTAAGCAATAAAGTAAACAATCAATATAGCGTGAAAATGTATATCCACATTGTTTACCATAGGTAAGTGAAAATGGCCGTAAATAAACAGGGAAATATCAATTTTGAAATAATGAACTGAATGTAATCTGTTGACTCGTTGTAAAAGATGTAGAAAGCTTGAAGCGTTTATAAGTAAAACTTTTAAACTTACTGAGCAATTTCATATTCGAAATATTATTTATCGTAAGTAAGCTGAATGCCATAGAGCATAATGCACTCAGATATGTTTTCAAGACTATATGATACAGAATGAGATGTCTGTGAATTAGCAAAAAAATTATAATCCCACATATTTAGAATTACGAGGATACCTTTAAGTACAATTCAGATATTGCAAATGGTTGATTTATTTTGTGTAACTAATAAGTTAAATAGCGTAAGGGAATTATTCGGAAACATTGGTCTTGAAGGAGTTTCTAGTTTCCAAATTAGTTTGATATTTTTTCTTCCATTCATGTACATTTTACACACATTAACACACACACACACACACACACACACACACATATATATATATATATATATATATATATATATATATATATATATATATATATATATATATATATATATATGTATATGATATATATATATATATATATATATATATATATATATATATATATATATATATATATATATATATATATATATATATATATATATATATATATATATATATATATATATATATGTGTGTGTGTGTGTGTGTGTGTGTGTGTGTATGTATATGTATATATATATATAATATATATATATATATATATATATATATATATATATATATATATATATATATATATATATATATATATATATATATATATATATATATATATATATATATATGACTATTTATCACATCACCGTGATTCATATACAATCAGAAAGTATAAAACGTCTTAATATTCAATTACTCTACACTCACAAATAATATATTTTCATATATGTTACCGAAGGGGGATTTTTTAGTTGATAATAAGTTACCGTCGTGGGATCATGATATATGACGGACGAGAATCAGACTACAGTGACGCACCAACGAAATCGGCCGATTTCGTTAGTGCGTCACTAGTCCTGATTCCTCGTCCGTCGCTGGTTCGATCCCACGGGACGGTGGACTTATTATCAACTAAAAATTCCTTCGGTAACATATATGAAAATATATTATTTCCGAGGTAGAGTGAATTGATATTAAAGGACGTTTGTAGCTTGATTATATATATATATATATATATATATATATATATATATATATATATATATATATATATATATATATATATATATATATATATATATATATATATATATATATATATATATATATAAAGACAAATTCTACGAAAGAAAGAGAAACAATGAGTGCTGCAAGGCCTTTCGACTTATAGTCCTTTACTTAGAAGACTGAAGAAATATAAAAATCATTTTACAAAGAAAGCTCATATAAACGACAGATGGAGATTACAAAGGAAAAAAATATGTTCCTGGAATGCAACACAATTGAAGAATGAGTAGAACTGCCAAACGGGGAAGTAGTTAAGAGGTTTTACAAAGGATTAGGCTAAACCCTTCAGAAACAGGGACAGGACAATTAAAAGATTATACAAGGAGGTAACTGACCACCAAAAAATGTTATAAAAGTACAACTCAATAATTCTCTTTTTTTTTGGTAAACAAAAATTTTTGCAAGATGAACATTTCCCCACCCAAAAAAAAAAAAAAAAACTGCTGGAAACTGCCTTTGTTTTTAAACAAGTAGATGGCATGGCCATGGGTTCTCCCTTGTCCCTACGTTCGCTAACATCTTCATGTGCTCCCTGGAGGAGTGCATGCTCGACGATTGCCCTCTAAGACTTCATCCTCTTTTTTATTCTAGGTACGTCGATTATGCGTTTATTCTCTTCAAGGGTGAATACGAGGCATGATCTCTTCCTCGACTACGTGATTACATTACACCCGAACATGAAATTTACTATAGAAAAAGAGAACAACTGTGTCATTCCTGGACGTTCAAGTATATACGCAAGACAATTCTTTTAACACCACGATTTTTAGAAAGAAAACTTTTACGGGACTCGGATCTAATTTTTATAGCAGCTGTTACTTTAATTTCAAGAATAATTCTATTTTTACCCTTCTTAATAAAGCACTGGTCCACACATCCAACTGGGATGCCTTTCATAATGACATTTTATTTCTAGTTAACTTCTTTAAAGGTAACTGTTTCCTCCCCAGGCTAGTATATAGAAAGTTAAATCAATTACCAAATAAGTATTTCTCTAGAAGACCTGAAGTCCTAACGGTACAAAAAATTAATTTCTTTGCAACCTTCCCATATGTCAGTGGCTTAACCTTTCAAAAAATATTTACGAAAATTATCCATGAACATTTCTCAGCCATATCAGGCAAATTAATTCCCAAAAATCCTCTAAGTATTGGCTCTTTGTTTAAAGTAAAGGATCAGCTGTGGCCTTATACAGTATGTCCTCTGGTGTCATCTATAAATATACTTGCCCTAAATGTATTTCAGGGATTTACGTGGGATCCACCAGTGGGCTTCTTGATGTGCGCATTGGTTCACATCGGGGATTTAGTTTCCACACAGGTAGCAGAACTTCGAACCCAGAGCACTCCAATATCAGGAACCATTCAAAACAATGTAAAACCTACATTGAGAACAAAGATTTTAGTGTCATCGGTCATACTACCAAAGCCTCAAGATTTAACAATCTTAGAGTCGTTATTTATAAAACAACTTGTACCATCCTTAAATGCTCATACAACCGCTGGTCAATTGTATTTAGCTTAACTCCTTACTATGGTGGTTTCTTTCCATTTAGTTCCTTACTGTCTCACCTCTACTAACGTTTCCAGAGGCTGTGTAATAGTGTTTGTTTTAAATAACTCCTAAAATAACTGATGGATTTCCATGATATCAAAGCAGGAGCGCTTCATACAATGGCTTAATTTTTGGGAAATACTGTGCATTGCCAATTACGTTTCATTAACTTTTTACTTAAGAAAATGAGGCTAAAGCCAGTCTTAGCCACCCACACATTCGCAAAAGTGATGACGTCCTCAGACGTTGGTATAACATTTCTTCCCTGTACCTCCCATCCCCGAATTGTTAAACGCCTGTTTAACTCCAGAGATAATTGTCATATGACCTACCCCAAGCAATACGAAATTCTTGTCAGTAAAAGTTCAGCATACCTGGTAATGTGATTCGTGACTTTAGACTTTACCTAAACACAAGACCAACCTTTATATCTTACCCACTCACTTACATTGAAGATCAAGAATGAGACTTGTGACAGGAGACGAAAGAAGCCATACAACCCTACACTTCGCACTTCAAGCGAGTGTTGGTAAAGCAATAGAAATATAGTTTTTTTAGGTTAAGCTGTAGGACTCATTCTTCCATACAACACAGGTTACTCGATACATCAATTGCCAGGAAGAAAATGACAGAGAGCATTGTTTGATATAATTTATCATATCAATTTCACCAGAGAGAGTAAGCTTGAATTCCTTAGAAGGTAGACTTCTAAAAGATGTTTCATATAAGGGCTTTGACATCGGTCATTTGATAAATTTTGAAATCATATATATATATATATATATATATATATATATATATATATATATATATATATATATATATATATATATATATATATATATATATATATATATATATATAATATATATGTGTGTGTGTGTGTCATACATACATAAGATTTATTATATTTCAACCCATAGTTTTATATATTTATTTACGTTATAAGTACCAGTACCTATTTTTGTTACTTAAAAGGTATGTGACAAATATCATTGCGACTTTGTCACTGGAATTATACCAGACTTCAATTAATGAACCAATCAACCTTACTTTGAGAAATCCATTGACATTGTCTACATGCCAAGCTGATATACTCGTATCAAAGTATTCATTAGCTTTGCTTTTCCAAAATAATGTTATCACCAATTGCTGGAAAGCATAGATATATGAGGGATGAAAAAAAAAAACAAGAAATGGACACATACGTTTTACTCATCATCACTCTCAAGGAAAAGATCGTTTTCCTCGTCACTATCAATGTTGATGATGACCGGATCTATACTGTCTTGAATATTATCTGAAAGCCAGTAATCATCTTCAAAATATCTTGATCTCCTGACAGCGCCAGCCCACGTCTCCCCTGTTACAGCAAGCCTGGCCTCTTCAAGCCTGGCAAAGAGATCAGCACGGGTAAACCGCTGCAACGAGGAGCGCACCTGTCGTTTCATACAGCCCCACACCTGCTCGATGGCGTTGAGCTCAGGATGGGCAGGGGGCAAGCGAACCACTTCATGGCCCCATTCACGGATTATATTATCCACAATGTAAACTGGTTTCGGCCGGTTGCCCCTGCATATCTTTAGAAGCTGAGGGCGTGTTGCGTGAGCTGGATACTGTATTTTTCGAGACCTGAGCCAGTTAACCAAATCCTCCTTTTTTGTAGCTGTTGTTGGGCATCGGCTATCTCCTGTCAATTGGCTGTGGTATGGGGCGTTGTCTAGCACCAGCACCGAAGGATCCTCAAGCGACGGCAGGAGCTGTGATGTTAGCCACCGAATAAATATCTCTGAATTCATTTCTCCGTGGTAGTCGCAGGTTTTATTTTTCGCAGGGAAGCATAAAAATGAATTTTCTATAAAACCTTTAGCTGTACCACCTGCTACCACCACAAACCTCTCTCCTTCTCCTGGTGGCACCTGCCGGCTGTAGGTGGCACTGGTGACAGATTGAGAGGTGTCCACCCACTCCTTGCTATGTTGCATTCTCGTCGTAAACCACGTCTCATCGACATACACTACTTCTCTTCCTTCATCACGATGTTGCTGGAGGGATCGTAGAGCATCAACTCGGCGGCAAACGACGTCCAAAGTTTCTTTCCTTAGGTACATTTTCCGCTGGGATGTTTTGTACTGGAAACCCATGTTATGGAGGATTCGCCATACTGCCTTCTCAGATGTTTCTTCAGGAATGATATTTAGCATTTTAAGTTCTTCCGCTAAAGTGGCAATAGTGAAAATCGCTTAGCAGCAAACATGCTGTGCACATGTCTCCTAATGGAACCAACGGTGAAGTTGTCAAAGACCAGAGGCGACGTATTTGATGATGCAGCTGGTGTTTCAGGTGGATGAGGATTCTTTCCACGGCTCACCAACACTCGGACAGCGTTCGAGTCATCCCCATAGCATCAGCAACTCTTTCACATGGCCTGTAGGAAAAAAAAATGAATACATTTAAATAAACAAATATATATATATATATATATATATATATATATATATATATATATATATATATATATATATATATATATATATATATATAGCTAGCAGTATATTGCAATATATCATGTACTTATTAAAGTCATACTTTTCTTACCGATTTATACTAATTTTCAGGCGGTTTCTTTCTTTCTCTCTGTTGTAGATGGTGAAGAGTTTCAGCGCAATTGTAGTTTTGCAATGGCGAGGACAAAGCGACATATTTGCCATGACTAAAGTCGAATCTATATGAAATAGTTCAGAGCTACTACTACAACTGCTGCCGATGATTACCTTGGATGTACTAAAAGGGCTCTGAGGTAGAGTCGAAGTCGGTAAAATTATTTCTGAATCCTGCTCCAGTCTTGCCCCAATAACATCATTCCAAATATAAAACTCTCTCAAGGAAAAAATTGTTTTCTATTTCTACTAATGTTTTTATTTTATTTTATTTTATTTTTTTTTTTTTGTCGCAAATCTAAAATTTGCAGGAGTCCGAGTAGAATATCTCTCAGTGTGATTCCACACCTGTGTTTTAAACCTCTTCTGTTATGTTCGATAATTTGTGTTAACCATCTAATCATTATCTACCACCATAAAAACATTTTATTGCTCTTCCGGCTCATTTTATATGTGCAGTACACAGTCTTTCCTAACAGGGATTTACTCGGTTGCCTAATAACAATGGGAATGAAGGAAAGAAGGCAAGAAGGAAGGGGGAGCACTAGGATAGCCATAGGTGTAAACACCGAAGGAGGGTTGGGGAACCTCTGCGTCACAGTTACGTGATTAAGTACCACTTCTTCGAAACGCTCTGAAGGAGGGGAAGAAGTTCCTCTTTTTTCTAAGAGTAAACGGCTTAATTAAGCACATCTGTCAATTCATTGTACCACCAAAAATTAGGCCACTGTTTGAAGCATTCATTGCTGTAGTTTCATGGAAATTCATAAGCCGGTTTGTTAGATATTTGGGAAAAACACTATTACACGGCCTCTGGAAACGATAGTAGGTTGTTTATGTTTTTATTTTTATTTATTTCATTCTTACTGTAATGTTTTAAATGTATTCTAAGACTGTACTTATAATTGCTTTTTTTTTATCTTTTCTTATGCACAGCCCTGAAGATGTAATTCTGTAGATAATTACGAAACTTTGGTTATAAAATAAAATAAAAAGTGATGTGTGGTTTTCTCAGTCTTCCTCTGGATATGTAATATATATATATATATATATATATATATATATATATATATATATATATATATATATATATATATATATATATATATATATATATATATATATATATATATATCTGAATACACAGAAAATAAATATATAATAACTAATTTGTAATTAAGCCAATGATTTTATCTTTTAGGATGTTCTTGAACATTTTTCTAATACAGGGATCCAAATAATACTTGCCAGGCCTAAGGTTAAAATTACAGCTGGAAGTCAGCTGTATAATGGTGGATTTTAAAAGATTTTGTGAAGAGAAATCTTTCGATCTGGCAATCACTGAACTTTCAGTCCAATTTATCCTGTGGGAGTTTTCATTTAAATTAATGAATATAGCATTGGATGTTTGCCCAGTTTTGACAAAATACTTATGTTGTTTAATATGTACATCTAAATCCTTGCTAGACTGGCCAATATAAAAAGAGGGGCGTCCAAACATGGAATTTTAGATATTATGTTGTCGTTTTCTTTACGACTGCTTTTTATTAACATTCCTTTTAGTATGTTATTATAGGAAAAGACGAGGTTGACATTAAAAGATTTTAACATTGATTTTATATTTTCAAACCCACTAAAATAAGGCAAGCTAAGAATGTCCCTAGACGTTTCTTTCCCTATGTTACTTTCGCTATAAAACTTTTTGTGGGCTTTATTTTAACAAATATCTAGTATATGTGAAGGATAACCTAAATGTGTTACTATTTTTCTTATGTATTCGATTTCTTGATCCAAATACTGGGGACTGACAATGCGCAAAGCTCATAAAAACATAGAAGAAAAAACTGATATTTTGATATTAAGAAATAAAAATGGACATAAGTTAAGTTGTTGGTTGGTTTCCTATAAATAATGAATTTGCATTGAAATGGTTCGTATTAAAATTGCCTTTTTCTAATTCTAAAATAAACTTAATGGATGGTACCTGGTTATTCAAATTAGAGAGTAAATAATTTACATCAATACCAGCAGGCAAAACAGCTAAATTATCGCCAAAATATCTATACCACTTTAAAGGAGTACAAGTGATGTTAGGTAAATATCGTTAGTTCATTACTAAGATACTCTAAAATAGAATCTATAGGGACTTTAGTAAAAAGAGAACAAACCATGGTCTAAGAAAGAGAAGGTCTGCTCACAACTGACCCTAAACTCGAGCAACTTCGCGCATGACGTCACGGGGCGAGCGGACGGGTTATTTACCTGCCAGCCAGGTCAAGGAAGTATGGCAGAAAAAGGGGGAGGTGTAAATGCAATCGTGACTTTATACTGTGTACACGTGTATTTTGGTCATCGTCATGGTAAAACTATGCCGAATATTTGCGCACTATGGATGTAACTCCAGTTCAGGTCGAAATACTGACCTGATTTTTCATAAATTTCCTAAAAGTGAAGAACTCCGAAAGAATGGATTCATCTGTGCAAGAGAAAAGACAAATTTAATGCGGATTCTTCGAGGATTTGTAGCCTGCATTTTGAATCAACTGATTATGCAAGGCACCTTGAATATGAATTACACGGAATCCCAATACCAAGACATCTTGTACAGTTAAAGATAGATGCAACACTGAATATTGCAAATGATTAGATGGCATGATTTCCCTATTGGGATTTTCAACAAACTTGCCGAACTTTCATTAAATAATATCGTGAAAAGATTATTTAGTTGCAGTTGCGTGTCTAGATATAATTAAATCTTAAAAGGTTCTCTGTCAATCTCACCAATATCACATTCTGTCTGAAATAAGACTTGGTATTTTGGTTATTGAAGGTTAAGTCTATGCTTTGAAAAATATCTGTTAAAAGTATCTCTACTAAACCTGCTTTCAGTTCATGTCTTCTACGATTTTTTAACGTATTCCCACTCAAAAGTCTCCATAATATAAAATAATGATTGTAATTCCTCAGAACAACAAATTATTGTTCATTAACTATTACGTATTATGATTTCTTAACCCTTCCGCCATTAATACTTTCACTATAAATGACCTGCATTCCGCAAAATGTTCTTCAAACCCAAATCATCTCCTTTGCTCTTACTAACAAAAGCTATTCGCTTCTGACAAATATGTCGCCCAGATTTTAAGAATATGCAAACACGGACCTAGAAACTTACTCTGCATTCTTGATGTCTCAGATTTATGATCTTGTGATTTATCAAACACGAGTAAACTCGGTCTTGTTTTGGATGCTTGAAGTTCATACAACGTTCCAGAAAGAGAAGACTTCCGGTAATTCACTCATAAAATTTTGCAAACCAAACGCCTAAAAGAGCGTATTGTAGTCAACTCGCAATAGTTTTGTAAACTCCTTCCTAAAAAGATTTTTCAGTACCTAATAATGCAAGCTTTTAACATGATTAGAAATGATAGGGAGCTTTGAATAAGACTGTTTTTTGGAGTAGGGTGGGTAGATAAATAAGAGATCAGTAATTGCATTCATCTTTAAGATTTTATTGCCAGCTTAACTGTGTGTAGATTTCTAGTCTTGTGATTTTTATCCGAAATCCGTCTAAGCTTTCGATCCCAGGTTTATTATTGCGTTAAATCAGTGAAATATTATCATTTAAATTCTATATTTCCGGAAATTGTCATACGAACAATTTTTGGAATAGAGTTACCGTTTATATAATTTTCTCACTATCCACAGTCATCTCGACCCAGCTTTAATATATTTCATTCATTCTTAAAGCACACATTTCCAAGCCCCATACTGAGAGAGAGAGAGAGAGAGAGAGAGAGAGAGAGAGAGAGAGAGAGAGAGAGAGAGAGATTCGTCTCCTTCTAAGATGTACCATGTGTCATAATGTATCAGAAGTAGACGAGGTTTAAGTAAGAATTCAGAAGGCAAGCTGATTATGACAAAACATACTCTGCATTCGGAATAAAATGAACGGAGACCTGAGATCATGTCACTGTAAACAGCACAACGAAGAAGAAAAAGACGATTACCATAGTATTTGAAACAGGTCATATGAAACGAGTGAAACAAATAGAAATGATAGTCACTTCGGAGATATTGCCACCATCCGTTGGTAATAAAAATGATTGAAAAATCACCTGGATATTTTTACTTGGTTTCTCTCCCGTGTGTGATCCCCAGTCTTTCCAGTTAGATGAGATCTCAGTTATGCAGAAGCCTTTTTCATTTTTATTTCATTCTTTTTTCCCTTTTGATCTTTTTAGAAAACACTCTGGGGAAAGATTTTTTTCTTCGCTAAACAAGGGCAATAAATTTCTTCCTCCGAATATTTTTGTCCTTTTTTTGTTTGTTTCCTTGTAAGGCTATCTGTTCACAGTGGGGAGAGAGAGAGAGAGAGAGAGAGAGAGAGAGAGAGAGAGAGAGAGAGAGAGAGAGAGAGAGAGACTGGTGGAGAGCAAAATGGATTCGTGCTGAACTAAAGGTCATCCTGTTTCTTACACATTTCTTGGCTTGTCTGTTTGCCTGTATGCCAGTCCATATCATCATTCTGTATAGCCATCTATATAGCCCTTTTTTGAGTAGACTCCTATATCTTTATAAATCCTCCTGTCTGCATACCTACCGGTCAGTCTGTTTATCTCTCTTCCAGTATAGCTTGTCTCAATCTATATCTTTAGGTTAATATCAGTAGTTATGATGGCTACATGGTTACTGGATTTTTGTTGAACATTTGCATTTTTTTTATTTCATGTATAGAAGATTTTATCAGTGATAAATCAGTTTTATCGCAAATAAGTTTCTAAAGCCTTCATACTTTATAGTGCTTAAAATTATTATGACTCTTGGTAATCTTTTGTCTGTGGTATACAGTTTATATTCGCTTCACTAAATGAGTTCCTTTAAATAACCCATCCTTTATACATGTGATGATCAAATGTTAACGTCAGACTGAGCAATAATGAGGACTCCGTTGAGAAGAAACATTAGCCTAGAATATTTAGATTACGGATGAAGAGAGAGTATGGGCAATGTAAAAGCAAGTGAAAATTGCGCTGAAGTTTCTTCGGCGCAATCGAGTTTTCTGTATAGCGTATATTGCTGTCTGAAACTCTCAGCCACAGCCCATAAAACCCTCAGCCGCGGCCACTTAAACTTTCAGCCACTGCCCGGTGGTGGCCTGTGTTGTTGGCACCTATACCGTTCCAGATGCACGATCATGGCTAACTTTAACCTTAAATAAAATAAAAAATACTGATGCTAGAGGGCTGCAATGTAGTATGTTTGATGATTGGAGAGTGGATGATCAACATGCCAATGGTTTAAGGTGCGTCACCGTAGTCCCGAGTTCTTGTCTTCCGTGGTTCGAGCCGACGAGACGACGAACTTATTATCAACTAAAAAATTCCCCTTCGCGTAACATACATGAACATATATTATTTCCGAGGTAGAGCGAATTGGATATCAAAGGACATTTGTAGCTTAATGCTTGTATATGAATCAGGTGATGTGATAAAATTCACTCATAATATGGCTGTGTGCAACAAACGCACTACACGGTTAACATGGTAGAGGTGGGCTGATATCGATTCTAATTACAAATGCCTGAGTTCGAGAGTGATTTGTAGTGGGGGTCGGTATCAACTTATACCTCCCTTGATGGCCGTGTGGTTGAAGGCGCGTCACTGCTGTCCTGAGTTCTAGTCTTCTGAGGTTCAAGCCCACAAGACAACGAACTTATTATTTAATAAAAAATTCCACTTTGGGTAATATATATGAAAATATATAATTTCCGAGGTAGAGCGAATTGGATATTGAAGGGTATTTATAGCTTAATGCTTATATATTAATCACTGTAATAAAATTCATTCATATAAATATATATATATATATATATATATATATATATATATATATATATATATATATATATATATATATATATATATATATATATATATATATATATATATATATATATATATATATATATATATATATATTATGATATTCATCCCTCCCTCCTTTTACCATTCCAGGAATCATTTAATTGTGAAATCATTTAGCATTCCTTGGCCTGTCGGGTTGGGAAATTTAGCGGATGACGGAGAAACAAGCGTATTTTGAACCAGTACACAGCCGTTAGTAAACCCCCCTTCACCCTCCCCCTTAAAAACATCGAATGATGCTGGGACAATACCAACCCCCCTTCTCCCCCATCGCCTGAGATGGGGTAGCAATTAGTGTTCAGGAAAGCCCAATAGGCGTATCGAGATTAGAGGATGCAGTAGGATTTTATTCTGTAAGGCCTTAGTCCGAAGGTCTCCTTTTCTCTGTGATTTTGCTGGCGCATGACTCCTTACAGGTACGTTGGCCAGAACTGAGATACCCCCCACGAAGCCATGTTGGGGAAAACAGAAGCACTCCTTGGTCTGGTCCCGTCTGCACCGGACGTGCGACATTTCTCTGCTCTGCTGGTGTGACGATTGTCGACGGAGAGCCAAACCGATTGTTAGGCGCCAACAATGGTCATAAAAGGTTCGTACATTTGCGAGTAGTCAAATAGCCAGCCCTGTCCCTTGTACTTAACTCCTTAATTTCCATTTCTTTCAACTTTAACCTCTCCCTCCAAAACGCAATCCTCCCTTGTTCGCCTACCTGTATCCCCATCCCTTGCCATTTACGTCCTTCAAATTCAAGTAAAGATCCCGAAATAACAATCATTTATCCCTCCACCAGTGCAATCTAAGGGCTATTTACGTTAAGTTGTAACAGCGTAAGTTTAACTTTGGGCGTGTATAATTACGTGTTCATTGTTAACACACATGCTGCTCCGATTCTCAGATCATATTTACGTGCTTTCATTAAAAGCACCTTCTAGGCTACATTATGTGTTATATTTAAGAACGTGTACTGGGTAATCTTCTGTAGGAAGATTCCATTTCCCTTAGTTTGAGCAGGGCTAACTCAGAACCTCTCTTTCAGGAGGGACACGTGGCACGATCGCAATTCCAGGCTTCCATACCCGCCTGCCACCCAAATAAATCCTGGTCGTAGTTCGGAGAAGTTTCCGTTGTGGCCAACTGTTCTTATGAAGTATTCCTCATCCTGGAACACCATCATTTGCGTTACTATTTCACGTAATCAGGGCAGACTGAATGTGATTATTATCATTAAACTGATTATTGCAGATTGGCCCCATTTTTTATCCACTTGCTTGTTGCCAATTCATGTCATTATTGTTACTGTGCCATATTCTGAATCTGCCCCTCAGTGATTATGTTGTATTGTGACTAAATGTTGATTTGCACTGTTGATTTGCTAAGTTTCTATAAATAAATCCCTGTAAATTGGCAAAAGAATTCTAAATTCCAATATGGCGACCTTCCACCTTAAATTATAACTCCAGGAAAATTCTGAGGTAAGTCTTCAATTAAATCCCCTTTTGTTTACAAACTGGACTCCCTTGGTTTCGTGGCAGCATCAATTATAATTTTGTGTTTAAATTCTTATCAAACCACGTCTAGTCTGTAACAATATATACATATATTCCATGAAAGCTGCACAGCCCGAGATGGAGTAGTCATGCTGAAATATTAAAAACTCACAATATTATAATTTTAAGTGTCTAGAAATATGTGTATATGCTAACTGCTTTACTAGATTAAATTTCACTGCCACGATTCATTTAGCATTAAAACTGTAAAAAAAATCATCGCAACCCTAATGAACCGGCCTTTATAAAACAAGTTGTGCCTTTGTTGTCAAAGAATAGTTTCCATGCGTCTCGTATATAATTTTCTGTTTTGGATAATACTAATTTTGTCATTAGTATTTATGAAGCCAGAAATGGAATCCGTATGCATTAGCAAAATAGCCTACTTTTTTCATTAGAAAAAAATTGCATTGATGCCCATTGTTCGTATTCCCAAACTTTATGGAAATATTTATGGAAAATAACTTATGTAAAACAAACCATATATAAATGATAAAGTCAATAAATATTTTAAACGGCGTGTTTTCGCACTAATTATAGGCGTTTTCCCCATTGTGTTAACTCTCGGTTCACGAGGAGGTACAATGTCTGTTTACCTATATCCAAAGGGTAATGCACACGAAAGGCATTAACGTTAGCACTGTTGTTCATCTGGGTAAGTAATTGCATGAAACCTTTTGGTATGCACCCTTTAAAACTAGTGCCATATAAACGTCTACATTCAGTAAATATAAATATTAAATATTATGGTCTGATGTCGAAAATAAATCTAAATATGTATAGCATAAACTATCCAGCGCACAATGGTGAAATCGTCTGAATCCCTCCAAAATACCTTTTTCGAAGAACCTATAGAAACTTTTGTGCCTAGAGACTGGAAGTCTTTGTATCGTCAATCTCTCGGCAAAGTTTGCCTAAGGGAACAGTGCTTTTTTCGATGTTCAGTTGAAGAAGTATTTTTTTTATCATTTCCTCTCACACACACACACACACACATACACACACACACAAATACTTTATTTTGTGCTACAATAGTAAATCTACTTTCTTATTTTCAAGCTTATGGTATAAAATAAAACTAGTGAACGTGGAAATTTTTATCCAAAGCCTTCAGTTGTGTTATCTTTCAACGAGAATTTAACTAAAATTTTTCTTGCGTGCCTTTGGTAATGTGTAGTTTTCTGTTTTTATAAAGATACTATAAAATATGTCGATTAGAAAACTTTCTGAATCATGTGTTCACCTATCTAAACTACCATTATTTTATGTGTTTATTTATTCTTCTTGCCAGTGAAGATGTTCTCATTAATTTCTCTATTTTCCAGTGGTTCCTTATGTCACGTTACGATACTTTCATTTTTACATTGTTACTTTCAAGTTTTGTCATGCTCTTAGTCATTCTGCTGGTCTTTTCCTAAAAAAAGTATATGCATAGTGTTCTGCTTCCTATTGTTTACATGCTGTTTTTATTTGTTGCTATTTAGATTTAGAAGGCATGAAGAAGTCAGTCGACTTTTTTCCTAGCTGCTAATAAGGGCTAGCATAGACTACATACGGTCTCAATCAATCTGTTTTAACTGCATTGCTCATTCTCCCTGTTAACGCGCGTTTCCTTCGATAACGCCGGGACTCTTTGTTTAAGCTTTCCTAAATTCTTACTCTCTTCACTTCTATAATTTAAGAAACAACAAAATTTTCTTTGATTCCTATATTTAATATATATTATATTTAATTACTTCCATTAATACGCTGAAATTTTTACGTTTTTTGGTACCAGATCGCTTAAAAAATAAACTCTTACCCTATTCATTTCTATAATTTAAGAAATCTAACAATTTTTTCTTTGAGTCCTATACCAGATATGGAAGGTAATTCATTATTTCCATTAGTAAACTGTAATTAAAGAAATTCAACAAATTTTCTTTGAATTAAATGTCAGGTATGTCCGAGTATTGTGATTCATTATTTCCATTAATAAACTGAAATTTAACATTTCTTGATAACACATTGCTTAAAATAATAATGTAAAAAAACATAAATGCTCTGGTAAACTTTGCTGTAAATAACTTGTAGTTAAAGCAGAAGGATTAGCTGTGTTTTCATAGCCTCTCCTTTACACGTTTCTGTTTGCGCTGATACTGTACATTGCTATAATGTGTAATCGAATTAGGATAATTTAAAAATAATATTTTGTCACCATTAGCCAAGCATTAAAATGCCTGAAGGCATTGTTGGCTTATACCGTATAAAACCATTCGTGCCATCATTTTATTTAGGATAATGAATATATATGAAATTATTGGAAAAGTTATCGGGAATATACATAAATAATCCCCAACAAATTAAATAAAAGAATTAAATGGAGGAGAAATTGTAAACGTGAATCTGTTTTGGTTTTTAATCTCGGTACGGACTTTCATTTCGTAAATTATTGTTTCAGTTGTTTTCAAAGGGAAACAGTGTTAGTGACTCAAGATATTTCATTAAATTGCTCTACAGAAATATTTTATTTCTCTTAGAAGATTTGTCACTCATTCTAATAAATACTCTCCCTCTTCCTTTCTGTTTGTTTCTATAGCATGCCTGTCTGTCTATCTGGTTTTCTCTTACAATATTTTCTTTAGGTATTCCTCTCTTCATTATATTCCCTTATGAACCTGACAAGACAAGAGGCAATGATGAGAATGGCAACGCTTCATCCAAAACCTGACCAAAGATGATCACATTTTATTCCTCAAGATTTCATCTTGTTACTACCCCGGCTGGTGAAAGGGGCCTACAGTTCGATGGAATAAGTTATAATTGACTTGTCAGTCAAGTAAAATGACCATGTCCAACGTTGCAAAAACGTGCTTATCAGAAGACCAGTGGTACAAAGATCGAGCGCTAGTTACAAGTTTATATATATATATATATATATATATATATATATATATATATATATATATATATATATATATATATATATATATATATATATATATATATATAAATATATATATATATATATATATATATATATATATATATATATATATATATATATATATATATGTGTGTGTGTGTGTGTGTGTGTGTATGTATGTATGTATGTATGTATGTATATATATATATATATATATATATATATATATATATATATATATATATATATATATATATATATATATATATATATATATATATATATATATATATATATATATATATATATATATATATATATATATATATATATATATATATATATAGAGAGAGAGAGAGAGAGAGAGAGAGAGAGAGAGAGAGCTCATGTACTTACAGTTATGTGGTAGAGTCGTATCATGGCTGTCTGTCTATAATATGGAATTGTAACTGAAAATAACCCTGATAGCAACCGGCCTTTTAGGTTATTAATGGCGTCAGACATGGTGGGGGATTCCTCCCAAAATTCTTTTATGTGGCTGATCAGATGGACTGGCGTGTTCCCAGCGGGTCAGCAAACAATGGTTAACACAAGTCTTGATTGACAACTGATTTACACTGAAAGGCAACATAAACGCAACTGGACGGTGAGTTGGCTGGGGAATGTTTTCATTACTCTAATGGAAAACATCTTAAAATCTTGACAGGCGTAAAAGTCACAAGTTTAAATCATGGTCTTCATTCTCTGAACCAATTGAAATTTCTGACTGAAAATGAGACACCAATGTGAAGTTGAAACTCATCAGCGTATCAGCTTAGAAATGCCAAATGTGCTTCTTTATCAAGGAATGACTTTTTTTTTTTTATTAATGTACAGATTTATTCTTAAAACGTGGATTTTTATCAATTAGGTGTAAGAGGTTGTTATTAATGCTAAACATTCAAATTAAATATCTTTTCAGGTGAGATATAGGCAAATGTTTTAGATTTGAAGCAAATAAAATTAAAATAAGTTATCCTCTTTATGAAGGAAAAAAAATCATAACTATAGAGTGCACTGTTCTGCTACTCACAAAGTGTAATTAATTTATTGATTTTTAAAATATAATCAAAAGTACTTGATATCATTAACATTAGACTTGTTCATAATTGCCAAGTCTAATGGGACATGATAATGATTAATGGGCAAGTGAGAAGCTTTGAGGAGCAAGTTACAGCCACGGTTGGTAAATATTTTGAACATGTAAAAAATCTTATTCATATGTAGCGTATAAGTGGGTACGTTTCCAAGGCTTTTGTATATTTCACTACTTGAAAAAATTTCATGTTCTCTCAATCTTGAACTTTTCTTATTCAGATGTTAAATACACTTTGTGAGTGGAGGAAAAATACAAAAAATTACCGGAAAAAAGAGGGTAATTTTTTAACTTCAAATCTAAAACAGTTCCCTATATTCACCTGAAAAGATATTCCCATTTTCGATAATTTATATTTTCTGAGAGGAACCCATTAGATTTTGCATATTCCTCAAAAATATAATAAAATATTTTCATGTAATAAACTCTATATTCCAACAAATTAAAAAGTTAGTTATATTAACTATAGCGTACGTCGAAAAAGTTTTATACTTAGTGGTTTTGAAATAACTGGGTTTCATCGGGAAAAACCATTGGGAAAATTTATTTTTTTTTTTTTAATAAACTCTGAACTAAATATTCGGTGCACAGTAAGTCCTTTGAAATTAGAGGTATCTTGCCTTGAATCTATTGCTTCTGGCACCCTGACTGAAATATAACTTTTTACCAAAAAACCTGTGGCGCTCCAGTCACTATACTTTGAAGATCAAGAACACTGTTAAATGTACAATTATACAATTGCATTTCTGTCTCCGAAACACTGGGCATATATTATTACTGAGAAAATTACTGCAGTACACATTAACGATTATTCCCTAAAGAGAAGCAAAACATTAATGAAATTAGGCCACCGGGAGCTTTGGAAATGAAGGAAAAACTCTGTGTTTAACTTCAAAGGGTATGTGACATGACACTTCAAAGGAGGCACTTCGCAGAATTTTCTCCAATAGATATTGCTGTTACCGTAATTACTGCACACGAATAGTAAAGTGTATACCTTTGATTTAAATTGATCTGTGTAACTCATGTTAGATTTAATCCTTTGTTGGCTACTTGGATGTAATTTCCAGTAATTAAAACCTGTATCATATTAAAATAGGCATAAAACTTGGAGTACATTATCGAATGCACTACAAGCGAAAGCAATTAGTTGACTGTCATATCCGACAGTAAATAGATGCAGTATTCGGGAATGTTAGATTAGGATGAATATCCATGTCAAAGCAAGTTCGTATTGTAATAAACTTTTTCTCAGTGACATATGATTTTACAGGTATATAAACGTATATATATATATATATATATATCAATTTATATATATAATATATATATATATATATATATATATATATATATATATATATATATATATATATATATATATATATATATATATATATATATATATATATATATATATATATATATATATATATATATTGCCAAGCAGTTTATAAAATTATTCAAAAACATATTGGTGCTCTTAACATTAAATTAATACCAAAAAATCCTAGAACGATTGGTTCTTTGTTTCCCTTGAAGGATCGGCTCTGTCCCTTGATGACGTCAGGCGCTGTATATGAGTACAAGTGCCCCAGATGTAGTTCCGGGAATTACATTGTTCGACTCAGCATCTCCTCAAGGTCAGGGCTGATTCTCACATGGGCGTGAGTTATCGTATGGGTTGCAGATTGTCTAATCCCGAACTTTCAAATATAAGATCCAACGCTAGAGATTGCAAGACATCAATCCAATACGGCAACTTCAGAATAATTGGTCAAGCTAAGGAACCTGGAAAACTGCTTCTGTTGGAAAGTTTGAACATCAAAAGAATTGTACCGGCATTAAATTGCCAATCATCGGCTGTTCCCCTGTTCATAGCATAACTTGTTTGTTTATATTTGTCCGCCTCCTCCCTCTGTTTTTATGCTGTTTTCTTTTAGTGTGTTTTCCTCTTTCACCCTTTTCAGTTTATTTTTTAAATTCCTTTTTATTAAGTTCAATTTTTATTAAGTTCATTTTAAGTTTTCTTTTATTGGTTCTTTAATGTGTAAATGTATTTAAGTGTGAGTGTTTGAGTTTAAGTGATTTTCTATTTTAAGTGTTTATGCTTTGTGTATGTTTACTTTTAACTATGTATGCTGAATGCCCCTTTTTAATTCATAACTGTAGATGTCCTGATGATGTGACCACGGGTCAAGAAACGCGTAGACAAATAAATGTATGTATATACTGGATCTGTATGTGTTCCTACGCCCTTCTCCTGCCTATTATAGTGCCCTCCGATGTGAGGTTGTGTCGATGTTGGAAGTTTACATGTTAGATACAGCGAGGTATTCTGGAACATGCATATGTGCTTGCCTGCCCATGATCAGGATTTATGTGCATGGAGACAGTGTGAGTGCTTATGTGTGTTGCACTCTCTAATGGTATATTATCAGAGGAACAGAGTATATTTGCTTTGTGAGCGTTTATAAACCACCACCATGACGATACTTTATCTGCGGGCCATAGAGAAGTGAGTACCATAACTCATGAACACATATCTTTTCCAGACATTATGTAGAAATTCACAGTTGTGCTGCAGTGAAATTCCTCTGTGTCTCCATTATGCATTTTCCCATTCTGTTCTCCATTGTACATTTTTTTGGTTTTGTATGTTGATGTCATTTCACCACCATCTCAGGTTTTAATATATATGTTTCTTTTAACAGGAATTCTGGGTTCGTCTTGTGAGGACGAATATTTTGGAAGAGGTGTTTACTCTTTTACATACTGTATGACATTTATTGTGGTCTAGAATAATGATGACCTTTTTACTTGGATTCGTGACCAAGGTGTTAGTCACTAGTATTGGTTGACCTAGCATCATTAATCTGAGTGTTTGTGAATCAGGATTTCCTCTAGTGATGATTACCGTTTATTGGGGGTGGAAATCACTCCATTTCATGATCGTAGCTTTTGTTAAATCACTTTCGTTAAATTTGCAAATAAAGTCTAGTTTTGTATATCAGTGTTTAATTCCAGTAGGCTTTTGTTTGTGAATAGGTTCAGTGAGAGGAGTCGATGAGGGAGAAGGAATTTACTGACCGAGGATAGGCCACCACTACCAGAGAATCTTAAAAGAGTAAGATGATTGATGCTGATCTTAAAATAGATACAGCAATAGAATATGACCCTATTTGACTTAGGGATAGGGTCATTAACAATGGTTGGCAGCGGTGTTAGACATGGATAGATAATTAAGTAGATAAACTGATAGTCAGGATACTCTTCTGAAGAGACATATCTCATTAATACTGAATTGGCATCTCAGAATAGGACTTTGATGGTTCAGTGTTTCAGGTTAGGAAGCTGATGTGAGACACTCGAATCAGCCTTTCTCGAGTGCGAGTCTGTGTGTGTTTAATGATGCATTACAGTGCACAAGGTTTCAGTGTGGCAATAGGGATTTCTGGGCGTTAGTTCATATTGGGGAGTGTTTAAGGGTGTGTAATGTGCCCATTGGGTTTACTTGCGGTACCTTGACGGCTTGTGTGTGGTAAGGCATGCGAAAACGAGCAAGTGTTTTCTCTCTCTCTCTCTCTCTCTCCTTTTCTTTGGTGAGAGGATTCTTGCATCGTCATGCAGAAGAATACGTAAGTGTTATCATTTTTTTTTATTGTTAATTTTAATGTCAGATTGGATTTTTTTTTTTATTATTACACAGCAACTAATTTTCGGATGGCGGCTGCATGACATCATCCCCGGTGACGTGTCAGTGACGTCAATAGTCTGGGCAGAGTTTCTTGCATTCTGCGCTATCCTATAGGCTGAGCACTTGAATTTTGGGTGTGCCTTATAACTTTTTTTTTTTATATAGCAATCGGCAGTTTGTATCGGCATTTAGGGTTTAATAAAGAGAGTATTTTATAATTGTATTATGTCTGGGGACTTTGATAATTGGGTAGTAATTTTATTTGACATTTGTTGAGTTACTGTGTGTAAACATTTCTTACACAGGTGTGTATATATTTTTAGATTTTTAAAACGTTTTTTATAATTACACATGTACATGTTTTATTTTGGGTGCATACGTGTGTGTATGTAAAGAGGGATACTGTTCCTGTAAGTTTACTTAGCAGTTTTTTGCCTTGAAGACGGAAGAGGCAGACGTGTCTCTGAAGTTTTGCCTTCAGCATTTTTTCTGTGGGCTTCAGCATACCTTGGAAGGGGTGATAGGGGAAGGTATTACACTGGGAGGAGGGGAGGTGGGGAACGAATTCTTTTTCTTTCTCTCTCTCTCTATTGCATCCATCTGCTCGAGTCCCATTTTATTTACGTGAGGGTAGACTACCATTCTCTTTTCTTGAGGGGAGACTTGAGCGTTTTTTTTTTTTAGATTGCCCTTGAAAACGGGAAGTTGATCGTGACCTACTTTGCAGTCACCTGTGCTCTCAGCCCACCTGTTTTTTGTTTCCACAAGGGATTTTGAATTTAACTGTGGGTTTCATTAATTTTGAATTTAATTGGGGGTTTCATTAAATTTTGGATTTAATTGTGGTTTTGATTTGTCCTTTCTGTTGATTTTTTGGGGATTAATTGTTAGAATAATGGGAAATAACATTCTGGGTTTCTTACTGTGTGGGAATTCTTTCAGGGAAAACTGTTTTTGTCTTGGGTTTCTTCTGTACGAGGTGTCCTTCCACGGGACTTGGGAAATTTTGCATTTGTGATCAACCAAGAATAAATTAACATGTTTATTTATGAAGAAGAAAGTTGCAAAAATGAGGATAGGAAATAGTGATCAGAGATTCCTTAGGTCAGCCTATGGTTGTGTAGGGTGCGCAGATTCAGTCCGCGGTTTGAAGGGTTTTGTTGAAGTTCGGAATAGCCAAAGGTCGATGGTTGGCTTGAGTTCTCGGACCTCACGGGTATGTTGTTTTATTGTAATATGCAAGGACACATTAAGAGATTTTGCTGTGTTAAATATTGTGGCAGTTGTAAGAGTTATGGTCATCCTAAGAGGTCTTGTCCGTCTCAGAGACAGTATAATGGTAGGCCTGCATTTCAGAATTTTGTTAGCTCAGGTAAGAAGGGTCCCCAAGAAAATTTTATGAGGGGATCTTGTGATCGGGGAGCATTGTCTAAAGACCAATCAGTTGCAAGGGAGAAGTGGGTGGGTGTTTCTTGGGATATAGGACTTCTAGGGGAACTCTCAGGGTCAAAGCCAGTAGCAAAAGGGTCTGTGCATGGGTTATAGTAAGGGTTTTTATAGATGAAGGCACCTCTATTAATTTGATGAATTATGAGTTCTTCAGATTGATGTTTTCCAACCGTTCTTTGAGATCTCCTAAAGAGACAGTATGCTATGTTCAAGCAAATAGGTCACAGGTTTTGGGATATGTAGATGTATTGTAGTTTGTCTCTTGGGGGTAGAACTTTTACAGAACCATTTTTTGTTAAACAAGGGGCTGCTTTGGGGAATACTTTGTTTCTGGGTCATCCAGCATGTTGGAGACGAAAAATCTCAGTTCATACAGGGGTATGTGGTATAACTGTGGGAATACCTGGTATGTTCGTGCCTTACAAGGGGAGAGATGTGAGTGTGGTGGATGATGATGAATCGGGTGTGCATGAGAATCTGCAGGTGGATGCTGAACAGGTTTCGGTGAGCAAGAAGTGTTATAAGGGAGTTTTGATGGATGATGTGGTTCTTGGTCCTGGTATGGTTGCTGGGGTGAAAGTTTGAGTGAAAGGAGTGCATAACTCTAGACAGATGTGTGTGGATGAGTGTAGCGAGAAGCTGAAGGGGGCAGCGTGTACAGGTTCTATAAACAAGGTATTGAGTTCAGGGGATACTTAGGTAGAATTGTTAAATTGTAATGATTCAGTTCACAATTACCAGAAGGGTGCTTATGCAATCTACATTGTTGACTGGGTCAATGAAGATATTTCAGTGGCTATTGTCAGAGATTTTTGTAGTTTTTCAGAAGCAGGTTTACAACCTAGAAGGCAGGTTTTTAGGGATCATTTAGCCAATGCTGATTGTAAAGAATATGCTGGGGGTATGGAAGATGTTCTGGCCGAGTTTGTGGACATAGTCACACTCAAAGGGGATAAGTTAGGAAAACAATTGTGTTAGAATGCAAGGTTCAGTTGGAGGGCAAGACTAAGCCTATTTTTGTTCCTTCATATAGGATTCCTTTTAAGATTACAGAACATATAGAGCAAGAGATTAATAAGTGGGAGAAAGAAGGCACTGTTAGGCCCAGTTCCTCTCCTTTTAAATTCCCATTGTTGGCAGTGCCTAAGGAGGACAGGTCAGTCTGAGTTTGCTTGGACTTTAGGAAGTTGAACGAGAAAACCATTCCTGATTGCTACCCTGTGTCGTGTTTGCCGGATTTATTTGTTGAGATTGGGGGCAAGAATATTTATTCTTCAATTGATCTGATGCAAGGGTATTTGCAAGTACTACTTAGCGAGGACAGTCATGGATACATAGCTTTCTCGTTGCCGAAGTGGTGTTATGAGTTAACTCGGATGCCATTTGGTCTATCAGGCAGTCCGATAACATTTACTAAGTTAATGAGTACAGTTTTGCATGCTTGCTAGGGAAGTCCATTTATATATATATGGATGATATTTTTGTTGCCACTGAGGAACATTTAGAAGTTCATACAGAGGTTTTTAGGAATCTTAAGTTAGCGGGTTTGAAGATAGAATTAGCTAAGTGTAACTTTCTCAAGAGGCAGATAGTATATTTGGGTCATGTCATTTCTAAAGAGGGTGTTAGAGTGAATGATGATAAAGTTAGGGCAACTGTAGATTTTGCTACTCCCAAGAATAAGAAACAGATTCGGTCATACTTAGGCATGGCTAGATTTTTCCGTAGGTTTGTGAAGGGTTTTTCTGTTGTAGCATCTCCCTTGACAGATGTCCTGAGGGATGACGTGCAGTTTGTATGGGGAGATGGACAGCAAGTAGCTTTTCAGAAGATTAAGGATGCCATGGTAAATCCCCCCCCCCTTTTTAAGTTTCCTGATTAGGAATGTCCTTTCACACAGGTAACGGACGCTATTTATAATGGTATAGGGGCATGCCTTATGCAAAAGTTCGATAAAGGACCCAATCCAATTGCATTTTACAGAGGAAGTTTAAGACATGGTAGAAATGAACGGTTATGGTCAGTAGTAGACAGAGAGGCCTTTGCCATAGTGTCTAGCTTAGTACATTTTAAGATGCTCCTTTTTGGGCAATCAAGTAGAGTTTCTTAGGGATCATAAGCCATTAGATCCTTTTAGTAAGCCGGATCTTTCCCCAAAAAGAGCTAGGTGGTATGTGACAATCAGGGATTTTGATGCAAGCTTAGGTATATAGAGGGTAAACATAATGTTGTAGCAGACGCCCTTAATAGAAGTTTTTCTGATGCAGATGGTACTCATGTATGTTATGTATCTGGAGATTGCATAGATATTAGTTTAGTAGAAGCTAAGCAAGATGAGGATGAGATTTTGGCAGTCACAAAAGCGTTTCATAGGGGAAGTTGGGAAGGGTTATAAACGTCCTTTTTGCAGGGCTTGAATTAGAATTTGTTAGCTAGGAAGATTAGGTACAGACTGCATGGAGATAGTGAGCATAAGGGTGATACGACCAAATAGTTGCCCTAGGAGTTTAATACGAATTGTTCACTGTAGGTCTGGCAGTTTACATTTGAGGATTGAGAAAATGCATCAGAATAAACAGGGATAATTCTTTAGGAAGAATATGCTCACATCAGTAGAAGACTTTGTGAGAGGTTGTTCAGTTTATAATGCGTGTAAGACATCGAGGGTCATTTCTTGTAAAGTGGGTTCATTCCCAATTCCTAGAAGACCTTAGTCCCGAATACATATGGACCTTTTAAGCGATTTCTGTGTATCTAGTTATGGCCAAAGGCACCTGTCGGTGGTTGTTGACGAATTAACTAGGTTTGTAGAGATTTTTCCGTTGAAGCATAAAACAGCGGAAGAGGTGGCAGTCGTATTCTTTATTGGGTATATTTGTTGCTATGGGGTTCCTGAGGTTCTGATTACAGATAATGGGAGAGATTTTGTAAACAAGATGTTAGAGTGTGTTGCTGATGTAATGGGCATTCGGAAGGTCACTATTATTCCCTATAGACCAGAAGCTAATGGGCTGTGTGAACAGGCAAATAGGAAGGTCATTGAAGCTCTTAGGGTGGAAACAATGTAAATTGGGATCGATATACTCCATAAGTGCAGCATAGCATTAATTCCATGGTTAATGATACCATTGGAATGTCTCCCAATGAGATGCTGTTTGGTTACCCAGCACGGGGTGTGTTCAATTTGTTGCCTATTCCATCAGGGGATGACACGATTAAAGCACTTGTGTCAATGGTAAAAGATAGATATGGGCATCTTGCTAGGAATCTTGAAATGAAAATGCAACACATGGTAGATAGGAGCCAGCAAAAGCCAGAGTTAAAGTTGCTGTGGGAGATAGGGTGTTTGTGAAAATAAATGTCAGGAATCAGTTGAACTATAAGCTAGATCCTAAATTTGAAGGTCCTTTTTGGGTTGTAGAAATAAAGAAGGGGAATAGATTTGTTATTCTAGATGAGATCACGGGTGTTTCTCTGTTGACACATATAATCTAAAATTAAAAAGACAGGTTAATGGGAATCTTAAGGGTTAATTCCTGTGTTGTATTGTGGGTATGATAATTTTTTCTCTTTTTTTCTATCTCTCTTTGTTTTCTTACAGGTTTTAAATGGGCGTCACTTGTAGTTGTTTTTAACTGGGGAGGACGTTGGTCCGTAGAGTTATACAGACCTTTAATTGTCCGAATTCAGTTTTTGCTCTTATGTGTTGCAATATTTAGTTGAAATCAAGTGCAAAATACCATAGATATATGAATTTCTTTTTTGTTTGTTTGTTTGTTTTTTCTTTGCCGTTTCGAGATCGGGTATCTTAGAGATTCTTTCTTTTGTTCTTACGCTGATGTCTCATATTCAAATGACTTTGGGGGTCGTGGCATGGGCTAATTCCATAGTGAGGTTAGGCCTGTGTGTTATTATGTAAGAATATTATGATGTGCAGTAGTTGTCTGATGCAATATCTTTGAGTATAGAGTTACAGAATAAAGTTCTGTTACTTAGGAATTGGGGGTAACTTGCATATCGGACAGAATCTGTCTGATCTGTTACAGGTTTGGGCAAATCAGTTGGGGTTCAGGATAGGATTAGGAAGACTTCAATATGGCTTCCAAATTTAGGTGTTTAGATTTATCAATTCTCTTCTAGAAGGAATAAGAGGGCTGCGCCATTGGTAATTGTAGTTGTTATGATCATAGTATGTCAATTGGTATTTTTCTGATAATTGAGCAGGTATCAAAAGTATTTGGTAACCAGGGTAAAACTTTTATGACTTTACGAGATATTTTACCTCTCGGATGTTTAGCATTGACTTGAATGAATTCAGTGTATTGGTATGGTTCTCAGGTAATTTTTTATTGGGAAGAATTTGTATGGGTAGTTTTTTAAAGTTAGTGTACCTGATAGGGGTTGATTGTGGAAAAGTTAGATATGGCGACCATCTACAATGCGCCTGCAGGTTTCTAAACCTGCGCCTTCATGAGAGGATCCAGTTCATTGAAACTGCCATTAAAACTTACGTGTAGACAACAGTTTGTGAGCGGAGAAAGTCCACTCACCAGAACGGATGAAGTGATGGCATTACCAAATCATTTCTGACTGACTGATAGGTAACTGCAAGTGTGGACTGGTTAGCATCAATTCTGTGACAGTTTGCCATTCTATTTCATCTGGAGAGTATCTCGACTCTCTGATCAGAATATGAATAGATTAGTGTTATTCATTTCACAGTTAGACCATTCTACACTATTTGTAGAATGTTATGAGTCCAAATCATATCATAAAATTTTAAAACGATATTTCCATGTGATACAGACCATTTGGTACGGGCTTAGGGCAATGATGTCTTTTTATGATGTGTTACTATAATAAAAGTAAATTTTCTGTCTTATTCATAAAAAGCTGAACCAACCTCTTAGTTCTAATCTAAATTCATCCATTAATATTGTATGAAAATAGGCGTTTATTTTTTATAAGAAATATTTAGTCTATACTCTGTCATGCCTCTTTGCTTCTTTCCTATTATCAAG
>NC_089781.1:66792696-66805196 GCF_040412425.1 Macrobrachium rosenbergii | reverse complement strand
TGCTAAGTTCCTTTGGTGTCAATGTCACCAACTGTGCTTGCAGGAGGGCCAGCTGCTGTGCAGTGAGTGCCCGCTGCTGCTGCGATGCCGACAGGCTGGCAGGAACTGCAGGTGCCTGACACTCTGCTGTCACTGCCATGGTGTGGGTCATCATGGCCCTCGACGGCACCGTGGAGCCCTCTTTGGTGGCACGGATGTACCTCTGGATGGCACTGAGCACCTCCATTTTCAGTTGCAGACTCAGCTGCTCTGACACCTGCGTGCACTCATCCTTGACCTCTTTAAAAAACTTCCTCCAGTAGAGGACGCGGGGGTTACGAGGAGCTGGCTGCACATTGGTCAGCATATCGTTCCGGAGGGCCTGTGCCATCGTGAAGGCGACGTCGAACAGCTCGGAAACTTGGTTTTTCCGAGCCTTGGTGCTTGCTGGATCAACCGGAGAGGGCGAGGGCGTCGGTGTCAGGGCAGGAGAAGAAACAGGAACAGCAGGCAGGTCCAGAGCTTGGGCAGGGAGGGCGGCAGCAGCACAGGCAGCCTGTAAAAAGAGGAGGAACATATATGAGAAAATGGTATAAAATGTACATTGAATGCATGGAAACTATATAATAACGTTATATTCAGTAATAATTATGCATGGAAACACATTAAAACAGACATACATCGGAAGTCCCAACACCTTTGGCTTCCTTTGACGCACAATGTGCGGCTTCAGGAAGTGGAAAATGCGGAGAATCCATTTCTCCCAGTCCGTCAGCCATCTGCCCATTCCTTGGCCACTCTTCTCCGCTGTGAGCTGCCCAAAACGACTCCTGAGGGACGTAAACCACGTCCTCAGTTCACGGCCGCTCACGGAAGGAACAAGTGACTGGCCCTTCTCTTCGAAGGCCCTCCACACCTTGGCCTTGTCCTTGTAGGCTGTGAGGCCCTTGTTATAAATAAACTTGGCCTCGGTCTCCAGCCACTCTCCAACAAGCCTCTCGTTTTCCTCTGAGAGGATCACTGACGGGTTCTTCTTCCGTCCCTGACCTGTAGGGCCATCTAGGCCATCTCCTTCAGGAGTGCCTTCGGTGTCGTTGTCGGCATCACCCTCGTGGGCGTTGTCGTCGGTGGCGGGGGCGGGGTCGCTCTCATAGACGAGGGCAAGGTTCTCTTCCTCCTCCTCTAGCTCGCTCTCCGTCACGAGCTCGTCGGCCTCAAGCTGCAGCACCACAGCATCGCTGCCTGAAGGGGGACCATCAGCTTGAGAAGGCTATGCATAGGGGGCAACTCCAGCTGCCAGGGCTCCTGGAGTTCTCAGGGCCCCTTTCCTGGTCCTCTTCAGCATGGGTCCTTTGGGCATCTTGGCTGCAGTGGACGACGAAGACGGAGGTGCTGACGGAGAGAGCAACAGGATGCTGGCCGGAGAAGCACTGACCTGGAAGCGCGCCGCCTGTCCCTTTTATCCCAGGTCAAAGTGTTGCCACATATCCGCGGTTGCGGGCGATGCAGCAGCATTGCCGCATCTACTCCCACGCCATTCTGACAGCCACGCGGTGCCCTGGGGAAGCGTGGACCCCCAGGTAAGGGTGTGGCAGCTGCGGGGTCAACCAGCGGCTGGCGCCACGCTTTGCGGGTCGGGCCATGCTACCTGACAGCTGACCTGGCCACCCACGCAGGGTTTTGAGCAGGTCGAAAGGTTCATGCCCCCCTCCGCACGGCCGGGTGGTCCATAACGGTCGTGCCGCATGCTGCTGCACTTACACAGTACTTACGGTACATTTACATTGTATTTGCGTTGTGTTTATGTACTTTCTGGCTCTGCCCCGTTCGTGGCCGTGCGTGGGGATGCGTGCCTTGATACGTGAATGTGTGAACATAGCGTTATAAACAGGTATAAAAATAAAAATCAGTGGTTGATGTGCTGAAGTCTCATGTTGCAAGAGTGGAACATAGAATAGAATTTGCTCATGTTCCAGGGAAGGAAAACGTCGTTGCGTATGTTCTCTCTCACGGAATTGAGTAGGGATACTTGTCAAGGGATAGGTGGATAATAAGGTATCGTATTGTTTACAGTGTATGTACAGTCAAAGTAGTTGGACAGGTTGATATTCTGAATATAACTGATACATATTAATAATATTTTTCCCTTACAGAAGAGGTGCTGATGCCATATAGAATAAGGAAATTTAGTAATCCGTTATTAGTAAAAGGTGGAGAAGAAAAAATGATACTTATTAATGGTTGGTCTGATTTTAAGATAAATTATAAGGAAGGTTGGTGGCATGGTATAAAGCATTTTAGAATAAGTTATTTAAGGTTAAGAGGATCAGTATCGTAGCCTTCGTGCTGCCAAAACGAGCAGCATTGAAGGATGTGTATTATGTGCGCCAGTTATTTAGTTTATATTAAGCTAAGAAAAGGAGTTAGGAACTAATCAGGTTATTCCATGTTTTCTGGCATAACAGCATTTCACAAAATTTTTGTGTGTTAGAGTTGCACAGGGGAAGCCTGTATGCTTTTAGTCTGTATGGTTATATATAAGTGCATGTGTTCTATATAACATTTTAGGTGTATATATTTTCGGTAGAACGCTGTATTGTCATTAGTGGTTGTGTCGCTGTGACCAAGGCAATTCTTGGGTTCACTGAACATTTTGGAAATAAGCAACTTGTTGTCACATGGTGTCACCACATTGGATGTGTGAACTGAACATGGTTATGATCTGTGAACTAATATGTGGAATCTGGATTAGGGCAGTGTATAGCCTTTAAGTGTGTTTACGTAAAAAGCCCTGATAAGCGTCTTGGCTAAATATTTATTTTGAAGTTCATGGTAGGGGTTTTTGCAGCGCTGTCTAACCTCTGTCATATTGTATGTTATTGGTACTTCCTTTATGAGGTGCATCATTGTTTCCTTGCCACACCTCCTATTGGATGTCATGTTTTGTAAGTTTATTATTCTTTTTATTTTTGCAAAATCATACCTTTATTTTAGAAGGGTTTTATGAAACTCTATTTTAAGTTTAATGGTCGTTTAATGACTATTTAATTTTTTTGTATTTAATTTTTTTACCATAAAACATATTTTTGTGTAATTTTTTTTTTTTTTTGAGAGGAGGTATCACTTTGTTATAATTTGTTATTATTATACATTGTTGATGACGTTGTTGATGTTACATTAAAACATTGTACTATTCAATGAGTCTGTTTTCCTTCTCCCCAGTGGTTTGATTGTTCAGTGATTGTTACTAATGACCATTGTCTTTTTCATATATCTGTGAGTGAGTGGTGCTGTTACTGTGGCTTGGTCAGAGACTTTTTGGGAAAACAAGTCAGTTGATCTCTGAGCCTCATTACTCCTGGTGATTTTTGGGTTTCCTTCAAACGCCTGTTTGGATATACTATTACCCTTGAAGGATTGCTCTTCATCCTGCTTCATCCTCGGCTCGATAAATGTCGAGGGGATCTCTCTTACCTTAGGTACAAGTAATTAATATTTTTTGGATTATTTGGGCAATCATTGTGAGGACCTAGGCCCAGGTCTGACTTCGGATGTCCCAGGTTCTTTTTTTGAGGATCATCCTGGTGGACATAGGATTGCTGTTGTGTGGGTCCTGTGGAGTACCCTATATAAATATACACCATCTCGCCACCTCAGTCTTATCTCTGGATGCAGAGGCTTATTAATATGGTTGAAGAGATCATGGCTGCAACTCCTGTGTTTCAGAGAAGGAAAACCACCATTAGGTTTACTTAGTCTGTATTTGAAAGGTTATTCTCACTTTTCATATACGTTGTCCTGTCTGAACACCCTTCTCTTTTTTTTTTTTTTGCTATGCTATCTTTAAATTGGGCAAGTGTGTTTTTTTCATGTAAATATTTAAGGGTGATTGATTTTCATTAGTTTATGCATTCCGAGGTTCAGGAATAACTTCTGTTTTGATGTTTTATATTAAATTTTAGGATTTTTTTTTTTATGTTTTGTCTCCCCCATGAAATGATTTTTGCACTTTGGACATTGTTTGAGCGCTAACGCACTAATTGTGGACTTAGCTCGTGGTTGTGAACATTATTTTTTTTTATAAGAAAGAGGTATATTTTTAGTGACTAAAATAAGACTTCACAATATATATATATATATATATATATATATATATATATATATATATATATATATATATATATATATATATATATATATATATATATATATATATATATATATATATATATATATATATATATATATATATATATATAAAATTTAGGAGAAGACCACTCAGCACACTCACAAAAAGTTTATTCCACCATTTTGCAATACGCTATAGCGTCCTCATGGAATTCTGCAATAGATATAAATAAAAAGTTTTAACAAACTGTGTACAGTGTATAAATTAAAATTAATAGGTACTATAATTTAATAGGTACTATAATTTAATAGGAAATTATGCTTAAAACACATAATAAGTTAAAAAAATACTTACAACAAATTTCCCAATTATTCACAATGAAATAAGTTTAACACATCCACAAGGTTTCTATAAAAATAAGGAAAAGGAAGGGAGGAGCTAACCTGCCAGAACAAAGCCTAGAGTAAAACTAAGAGGAAAAACAAAAAGTAAACAATAAGAAACGTCAAGAACAACAACAAAGTCAAGATAAAAAGGCTGAACTGCTGAAGACTGAGTATTTAAAAAACTAACAGGTTTTATTTTCAACGTCTCTGTAGTAAATAAGTTTCTAGTTGTTAACATGTCCAATTATCGAGAAATCTTTGAATTTAATGGTAGTTTCACATTTAAAAGAATGATTTCTTATATTATATGATTCTGGGTTGCACAAGCGACATCCCGTTCTACGACCAACTACCCTGTGAGAGTCGACTCGTACCCTAAGAAGACGCTTCGTGGATCCGGCATAAGTTCCCATATCACATTTACACAAATATACTTATAAACCACATCAGACGTCATCAAAGTGCAGAGTCGGTCTTTGACTCTGAAAATGGAGCCAGTTGTCAGCGGATTTTTTGGGCATTGAAATGTTCATTGATTATTTTAGTAAAGCCTGCGCGGATGTTGTCAGTATTTATATTAGGAAAGGACGCATAGTATTTTTTTCTTTGGAACATTGAAATACAAAGCGCTATTAGAGAATCTATTACCGAGTAATTTCCTTATGACCTTATTAATGATTTTGGTAGGGAAACAGTTATCATTAAAATATTTGTAAAGGAAGTTAATTTCATTGTGAAATAGTTGCAGGTCTGAAGTGAGTAATAGTGCTCGATGGATAAGGGTATAAATAGAATTTAACTTAATGTTATAAAAACAATAAACTATAAAAATTGGAGCCAGTCCTATAATCGTTTTTTCTCTAAAAATAGAGGGGTTAAAACGGTTATTAATTTTGAATTGTTGTGCAATTTTATCATAAGAGTTTTTTAATGTAACTTATTGTGTGCTTTAATGTAACTTAATGTGTGTTTTAAGTATAATTTCCTATCAAATTAACTCATAGTAACTATTGATTTTAATTTAATAATATAAAAACTTTTTCTAAACACCTGTACAGAGTTTTCTTAAACTTTTTATTGATATCTATTGCAGAATTACCTGAGAATGCAATAATGTATTGCGAAACGTTGGAATAAACTGTCAAAATGTCAAATTACTGCGTTTCTGCCCGCCTTCATCTACTTAACACACTCATATGTATATTTTTATACATATATTTATATATATATATATATATATATATATATATATATATATATATATATATATATATATATATATATATATATATATATATATATATATATATATATATATATATATATCTATATATATATATATATATATATATCTGGTCTGGCATAGTGGTTAGTGTTGTGGGATGACACTCAAATGTCGTGGGTTCGCATCTCCCCAGGGCATTGGGAGATTGAAACGAACATTCTTCGGAAGCTTGAATGGCCCCTGTGCGCTTGTTCCATGTGAGTAGGTTTCATCCACTGAAATAATGATAATAAATAATATAATTATATATATATATATATATATATATATATATATATATATATATATATATATATATATAAATATATATATATATATATATATATATATATATATATATATATATATATATATATATATATATATATATAAAATAGATTATCAAATGATATATTTTATATTATATATATATATATATATATACTTTCTTCCTAAAACAGATTATCAAAATGAGTTTTTATTTCATTATATCTATCTCCAATGTCTAACACATTTTCTTTATGCTCTGGTGAAAGACTTTGACGATTTATTGCTTAAGTACGATTAGGTACTCTCGGGTGATATAGGGATATTATTCTTCAAAATATCCTTACATACACATTGAATTTCAGCATTCAGCTTCAATTACCGTGACTCGGTAAATGCTGAATTTGTAGTAAAGGTTATATGAAGTAAGTAAGATGAGTTATAGTATAAAACACGCACAAAACGAAAATTATCAGTGGGTACTAGAGATATGTATTTTCCTTCATTCCGCATAGCACTTGCATATATATTTAGAATAAAAACGAGAACACATTGGCGCAATAGCTGCAGAGGCGATTAAGTTGTCCATGCAACTTTCCACTCAATTATCTGTCCTTTACAAGATATCCATTTTAGCTTTGCGATTTCTGCAGCTTTTGCATACAAACCTTAACAGTGAGATAGCCTGCCGTGAATCTGAATTCACATTCAAAATTAAGCGCGTCCATGAAGGTGCATGAGATGTGAAAACTTCTATAGTTGAGTTCGGAGAAGAGAGAGAGAGAGAGAGAGAGAGAGAGAGAGAGAGAGAGAGAGAGTGCTCTGGCTGAATGAATTCATATATGTATATATACATTTAATCAACACTATAACTTATTTTTAGTTATTAACAAAAGATCCACCATATGCACACTTCAACCCATTTCACTACCAGAGTTCAAAGGGATGAGGTAATCTAATGCCTTTTATCATTCCACACCCGAAGAATAAACGAAAAGGAAGGAAGCAAGAATTTGGGAGTTAACCACGAAAGAGAGGTTAGACCCGTTGACTAATCTAATATGGATGGGATTTCCCTCACAGGTTTATCCTCAACCCGTGTTCATTACTCACTGGGAAGGTACCCCACTGTAGCAACACATAGACGTTCTTTGCCTCGTCATCATAGATGAAAATATCATTAGTTTATGTGATAAGAGCTCCGCCACACGTGCTTATAAACACACTGACGGACTCTTTCTCTCTCTCTATATCTCTCTCTCTCTTTACACACACACACACACACACACACACACACACACACACACACACACACACACACACACACACACACACACATATATATATATATATATATATATATATATATATATATATATATATATATATATATATACATATATATATATATATATATATGTGTGTGTATATATATATATATATATATATATATATATATATATATATATATATATATATATATATATATATATATATATATATATGTGTGTGTGTGTGTGTGTGTTCGTGTCTGAAGTTCCACAGGGCAGTGTTCTTGGTCCACTGTTATTTTTATTATTTACAAGTGATATGGTTGTTAGCCTGGAAAAGAAGATTACTCAGTATGCCGATGATGCAACACTTGTGGGTGTAGCAAAGTCTCCACTTATGAGAAATGAAGCCGCTCTCAGCCTCAGTCGGGACATGGACCGGATCAGGGAGTGGTGTAGTGGACCAGGTATGAGGCTGAACTCCACTAAAACGAAAACACTATTGATTAGTAGATCTCGTACAGATTTACCACCCCATCCTCCCTTTAGGTGGATGGAACTTTGCTGGATGAATCTGAACTTTTGACTCACATGAAGTTTTAGAGAAACATCTAATAAGAGTTCCAGTTAATGCCGCACGAAAGTTGAGTTTGTTCGTAAGGCCTCATATAACAGTGATAAAATCAGTGCAACATGTTTCAGTTAATTTGTGCTACCTTTACTAGAATACTGTTCTCCGGTGTGAATGTCTGCGTCTGCCAGAGATACATCTCTTTTAAATAGAGTTGCTCGTGGTAGTAGGTTTCTGTTTCCTAATAGTAGCAACTGCGACTTGGACTCATCGACGGATGGTCTCTTGCTTGCTACTTTTTCATAAGTTGCATTTCAACAGAGATCTTTCACATTGATTCCTGATCCCCTTTACCTGTCGAGACCAACCAGATTCTCTGAACAGTAGCACCAATGTGCAGTAAATGTGCCTCACTGTCGAACTTCTCAGTACCAGACGACCTTTTTTCCTCACACCGTTGTACTGTGGAACAGCCTCCCAGAGGATGTCGTGCAACTGGAGCTTCAGAAGTTCAAACGAAGATGCAAAGCATTACTACCTAGTACTATTCTCTTTGCATTTTAATACATTTATATATCTATTAATTTACTAATTTATTTTTTTAATATGTGAGATCTCTTCTTTCTGTATTTCCCTTTGCTTTCTCTTACTTCTTCCTAATGAACACCATATTCTTTGGAAGCTTGAATTTCAAGTCAGTGGGCCCTGTGGGGTTGTTCCATATGAATAGATTTCATCTACTGAATGTAATAATAATCATTGTGGACAAATGGTTTCCGTAACGAACTGATTACTTAAGGATTTGGCCCATTTTCTACTAAGTTATGCTGCAACCTGTTTGATTTAGTCGTCTGTTTCCTTTTCTTGATCTCATTCGAGGTTTTTACCATGGACACCTAATTCTGAGTCATGCCCATTAGTTCGCGCCCCTTCTCTCTCTCTACCTCCTAGCGACTTGCGACCCCTGTCTTTCTAGTTGCTTTGATAGGATTATTTTTCTCTCTCTCTCTCTCATAATATCAACTATTGGAATTTTTTTTTGATTTGTGGTTTCTATTATTCTTATTTTTTTTTTTTTTTTTTTTTTTTTTTTTTTGTAACTCCTATTATTGTCCATCTAGAGACAAACTGCTATTTTGCCAACCTTGCTTTCTTTATCCCTAGGCTTTTTACTTTAATTGAATTTATATTTGCTAACAGGTTGTTAAGGGGTCTTTCATTCTGATCTAGAGACCAAATAAGAAAGATCAACGCCCATGTCAGGCAGGAGAATTATAAACCGTATCTTTTATGTCATACTTTCTCACGGTTATTATATCCGTAAAAGGATCGCTGATCCTTCATTTTATCAAATGGTTTTGCTTCATAAGTGGATCAAAATGTACGAAATTTCCAGTAAAACGCAAATCATCCAATTCTATGATCTCTGCGAATGATTCTGAGGCTTTGGACGAACTCATCAGCTTCATACTACTGACCCATTTTTCTTATTTCATTGTGTTGAAAATCTGTCATGTGTAATTTCTATTACAACCTTTTATAATATGTTATTTATAAAGATTTAAGGATTAATTGTCAACCCATTATGTAAATGTAACAAGATATTGTAGCTAAAAAGTTGACAGGTACTTGCTAGAACCTACGAGTATGTTGGTAATTCTGATTACTATCCTATAATCTTCATATTGCGATTTATGCTAAAAGGCAAGAAACTTGGAGAGTTGCTCTTCATCCATTACAATAGTCAATTTAATAGGCATAAAAATCTGTGGAAACCTGTAGTTTTTTCGTTTTGTGATGCAGAGAGATTTCATGTCCGGTTTATCTACTGAATGTCAAAAAACGGAAACAATGAGTAGGACGAATGTTCTGGTCGGGAAGAATGCTGCCTTAGAACCATAAACAAATAAAATATCCAAGTATAAATATACGAACCTTCCGTACATGCATACCTGTTTCATAGTTGAATGCTGTAATTATCAGGGGTGGATTAGTAGACAGTAACATGAATAGCTTTAGGATTATTGTTTGTCGAGGGGAGTTGGAGGTCTTAGGACTGTATCAGATAAATGGTGCCTTAGCGAATAAAAATTTTTAATTTTACTTTATTTTTATTTTTACCATAGAATAGAAACTAATACCTAAAAAAAATATTAGTAAATTTAATTAAGGAGATGGAGTAATGTCTTTACTACTAGACACTAGAATATGAAAATTATTTCACGTATTTGCAGAATGCGCAAATATTGCACTTAGGGTTGAAAATCCTTGAAACAACGTTGAATTCTATGAAACTGAAAAACAATCCGGTGTAATGGAAAAATCTTCTGACTGGTGATCACATCATAATGCATTTTTTTTATAGCCATGGATATTGCAAATTCGAAGTCTGTGTCATAAATGATGAATTTTTTTTAATGCGACATTATTAACTGATAACGTTGCTTTGATATTAAAATGAATAGGTATTAACTCGAAAAGTGCAATGAGATTTTAGTTTAATTTTTGCGATAAATTTTTTGATCATCCTGGATATGACGATACATATGGTAATTTTTCTTAACGAAAAATTATAATGGATAAATTAAACATTGGGAAAAGAGGCTTCCTAACGCTAGATGATAATGTATTTTAATTGTTTTTAGATTTACCTACAACTAATTTCACTACAGTAAATTAAATCCCTTAATTTGTGTCCTAAGAAATGAAATACCTGTTTCAAAAATTAACTTTCCTCATGAATCCCGCTAGTGGACTAAAGATTTAATTCGGAGATAATTACAATGCTCTAATGTGGGGGCAAAAGGGCTACAAATTACAAGGAAAGTAGCCAAGAGCGAAGCAGGAAATAACAACGAGATGGAATGATGCAAAGACATGCAATACTGAGTTCACGCCAAACGCAATTGCGTGTTTCTCACGATTTAGGAACGACGTAAATCAGTCCCTTTCTCATGAAGGTTGGTTATATTAAAGTAGATGGAATAAAATTAGAGCCATTCACATTGAAATTTTTATTTTTCTAAGGTCAATCGCAAAGGAAAAAGAGAAATTGTACGATATCAAATCAATTTCATGTGCAAATAGCATTTATGAAACAAGGATAAGCCACAAACTTCATCCGAAAATGAATATCATTTTGAATGTTTATAGACTGCTTGTGTGAATAATTAGGAGCCTTTGATATCCTCAATTATACTTTACATACGAATTTTAACAAATCTTAACTTTTCTGAAGTTTATCATTGTTTTTTTTTTTTATTGTTCTGATGGAAACGTGAATATTCAGTGTGGAAGCATATGCTTTTTTGCATGTTTATTTATAAAATTTCATTGTCGTTATTCATTTAGTTCCAGTGCTTGGCCAATGGCCTAGACCTGATACACCATTTCATTTTAACCCATCGGCACAGCCCTACTGAGCCGTTAATCGGCTAAGTGTTCTGGTTAAAGTATTTTGATAATAATAATAATAATAATAATAATAATAATAATAATAATAATAATAATAATAATAATAATAATAATACATACATACATACATACATACATACATACATACATACATACATACATACATACATACATACATACATACGCCTAAAAAAGCAAAGTCTATATATATAACAAGCGTCTTTCTGAACAATTTGCTTACATAAGACATATTCAGCATACTGGCCTCTAAACCAGGTAAGACTGCCCTTCTTCTTTCTCTACTTAACTTCACATGAAATATAGATAAGAAATATTCCAATATGCGTAAATGGCAGCTCTGCCAGATAGGTGCAATAAACCTGCCCCAGGATAGGCATTCGGGTTTCTTGAAAAGGTTGTCAGGCCATCGAGCGTAATCGTCTAGCACGAAACCCTCTGGTTAATAATACTGCGTGAGAGATTTGCTTTATTGTCGAATGCAATATCAGTATGTTATTGACCTTTAATATGTAACTTCCTTTCCACGTAAAAGAGTACATACGTTCACTTATACTATTATAATCAATTTCAGTAGACCTGGGCAATTTTTTGTTAATGCATTCCGGCCAGCAACGTGAACATTTTTTTAGGGGAGTCGTAGATATACATATGTATGAAGTACGATGTGCATAGAGGGAAATGCCCCATGAACCTATGCTCTGCGGAAATTTTTTTTTTTTTTTTATATACCAAAGAGTTGGTGAAAAATCAAGTGAAGTAAAATATTTGAATCATGAATATTGGAAGTAACAAATATTTATACAAATAGCAATCATTATATCTGTATTTAAGATATTTTTTTTTTCACAGAATAAGTCATAACTGATGTGTGCCAGATTTTAACAGCACAAATAAAAGGGTAAGATTTATAAGTTGCATCTCGTTGTACGGGATAAATGTGAGAAGTATTGGGCTAAGATTCGGCTTCCCAGAAGTACGTTTTTCATGTTATAGATCCTAATCTTGAAAATATCACAAACATCTTAATTGATGGTCTATATCTTAGTTATTTTTAGCTTTGCTTTATAATGGGTTACTCTCAGCTTTTGTGATGCTCCAATAAAACGATTTTTTCGCAAACGGACTTTGTAGGCATTACCATTTACACAAAAATTTTTTTATTTTTAATATAAATTATATCTCTCTCGTTGTTGGTATT
>NC_089781.1:66765196-66787696 GCF_040412425.1 Macrobrachium rosenbergii | reverse complement strand
GTGAAATATTCCAGTAAAAATTCAGTTTCGGAATGGAAGTTTACCCAGCTAGATGTATAACGGAGGGTTCTAAAAACTAAAGTCGTTATGGCATTATACATTTAGCTAGGTAAATTTCCACTCCGAAATTGAATTTTTACTGGAATATTTCACCAAAAATTCTTATCCAAAAAGACCATTTTTATAACATAGTTAACAAGATTTCAGTTCAGAACATTTTCATGAATAATTTTTATTAAATTTATATAGCTTCTCTGATTTAATTATATTTTTAATACTTGATATATTTGATATTGGTAAACTTTAGGCTAAACTTTATAAGGATAAAATAATAGCATGCATACACTAGTGGACATCTTAACAGTTTCTATTTCGTGAGCCTATGTTCGCTTCCAGAGCCTCGTACATAATAGTATTTGTATTATATTTTGAGGGTGAAGTACTGTATACATCTTTCGTGTTTATTTCAGAATCAGTCTTGAGGATTTTTATTTAAAAAATAATTTCAAACATGATATAAACTCCACTTTTGTACTAGGGATTCAGCTTCATCTTACTAGCTATGTGAGGCTTTCGTTCTTTTATAAAAAAAAAAACTTTTTTATTGGTACCATGAATAACTAGCTTTGTTTATTTTGTTTTCAGCATGTATTTAGACCAATGGTTCCTAAACTTTTTTTTGGCCATGTCCCACCTAATCACCTCTAAAATCCTGATGCCCCTTGTGCTGATATATAATCAATATTATTCAAAAGGTTAACTCCTGTTCACGTGGGGAAGCCTAAAATGCCATTAACTTGGTTTAAACAAGCTACCAAAGCTCATGGCTTCCATGGAAGAGAAAAATAAAAGAACCAAAGGACAGTTAAAGTTCTGAGAAAGAAATTACTTAGAAATTGTAAAAAAAGAATATTATGGATATTATTAAAATAATAATAATGATAATAATAATAACAAAAGAGTATTCACTGGTAATAAAGAGAGAGAGAAAGAGAACGAGAAAATAGATTAAAATAGCTGTGGATTGTCTGATACGAAAACAGCAAATAAAGTTTCAAAGCATACACTAGAGAACTGAAATGTATACAATATAAAATCATTTGAATTTAAGTTTTTTTTCTGTAATACGTCCATCATTTGAATTGCTGTATAATAAAATAAAGTTACCTACCAAATGAAAATTACAATTTGAGCTCGCCTCAAGATAAGATTACTAAAGTTAGTCTTAGTGAGATCCTTGTGCTTTATCCTTGCTGCAGAGGGATTTTATATTAGGCACTCATTTAGTCAGCTTCAGTCTCAAATCAGCTCAGTCGATTTCTTTTCTTCAGTAGCAAATCATTTACAGCACTAAAGCCACATTCAGCTAAATATGAAGATGCGAACGTTAAGAACAGTTTTCTTGCAAAGCTGGCTGAATTTGGTTATTTAGAGATTGTCTCATCACAAATCCATGCCATCGTTCCTTTCATATTGAATAAAGTTTTAACCGACTCGCCATTTTGTATTCCCGTAAGTTCTTGGAACTGCATTGAAACTATGAAAGCCATTTGATGGGTGTAATATCTGTGATAATATATTATATATAGTACATATGCAATTAAACATGTGCATACACAAGTATTTTTAAGTATCCATACTGTATATACACCGTATGTGGTAAACTTGCACGCACTCATACTCACAGACTTGCTAGAAAAAATTCACTGTTAATAACTCATTCTCGAATTGCCCCCTTAAAAATCAAATTACCGTTGGGAACCACTGACCTAGATTGTAGCTTGAAAGTATAAATAACGATTTTTAGAGTTAAAAAAATCTAAGATTTTCTAAAAGACATTTTTCCCTATTATTTTTAGAAAGTTAACTATCCTGGGGTCAGAGAAACCACAAAAAAGACATCGTATAGAAAAGACACGGTAAAATATATTAGTTTTACTTTACCATGCACATTTGTAGGTCAAAAATTTTTTTTTTTTTATTTAAAGCAGTTGTTCAGTAAAATGGAAGGAACACAGAAGTAACTAAAATTTCTTTTAGAGTAAAAATTCTCCTCTTGAATCATCAACTCCAACTTTCTGTAGCAAAAGGAAACATAAAAATTTGATAAGGATCTTCAGTTTTCGAGCTAAAAATGAACCATTATTTTTCCGGTCACACTGGCTTTGGCCCTTTATATATATATGTTAGTTCTTTCTAATAAAATATAATATTTTGGTATATTATATATAAATTTTATATATATATATATATATATATATATTTTAACCCAATATATATATATATCTATTATTTATATATATATTGATATAAACTATTATACAAATTATGTTTATAAGATGCCTATATACTTTCAATAAACCAATATTTTAGTTAAAATTTTTACTTTTTAACCCAACCTCTCTATTATTTAGGGCTATATTGACCTAAACTTTTTTACAAATTATGTTTATAAGATGCCTTACCATTGAAATCTAAGTGAAAAATTACTTGGCCAAGAGAGAGAGAGAGAGAGAGAGAGAGACCCATAGCGTGAAAATTTCATTATATAAAAATTTAATCAGAGATATATATAAAGAGGATATGTTCCCTTATGAACTTATGAGACTGTACAAAATTTTACGGTTAGAATGTAACATACCTATACTGTAATTATTGTACAGGAGAGTAACTCGCGCATCGGACAAGCAAGTACGACAGCATTTATACAAAGAGGTCCCATTAGGAACCAGGAGAATGAGTAAAATTTCTTTCTAGCGTCAATGAATAATTGCTTATAGAATTTTGGTTTGGGGCTTAAGAAAAGTTCCAAACCAAGGTCACGATGAACAATAACTTTTGCGGATCATGCATAAGGAATTGCTGTAATTTCATATTTTATTATATAACCAATATTATATAAATCACTTTTACTGATGTACACGCACATACACTCATATATATATATATATATATATATATATATATATATATATATATATATATATATATATATATATATATATATGTGTGTGTGTGTGTGTGTGTGTATGTATGTATGTATTTATGTATGTATGTATGTGTGTGTGTGCGCGCGTGTGTGTGTATGTGTGATTTTCTTTTTCATCCTCACACTTAATGCCGAAGGAAATATACCTTGGGAATAACATATAACCAAAAGGAATTATAACTGATAAGCGGTTCCTTACCGCTATGATTCGAACCTCGGCCTTTGATTTAGAAGCAGCGATAGACAATGACTTTGACCACCCGGCTATCAAGATACAAAACCCACTTATCATTTGTGATTCATGTGTGGGCGCGTGTGTGTGTGTGTGTGAGTGATTTAAAGAAGTGATTTATTTAATATTAACCATTTAATAAAGTCTGCAAGTAAACCAATCGTTATGTTTGATCCGTAAATGTCATGTAGTTTCGTTTTAATGTAAAAGGTTTTAAGAATTGAGATTTAGATCTTCTCTCAAGCCGCAAAACTTTTAGCCTGGGTCCAATACGGGCATCCTAAGGGGAAGTCTTTGTATAGATGCCATAGTAATTGCTTATCCGATGCGCCGAAATTACTCTTTAATAAGATACGTGTTATAGTCTGACTCACATTCTGTATAATCCTATAAATCTTTACGTTCGCCTGTTCTTTTATACAGTTGATTAAATTTTTATATAATCCACTCTCTCTCTCTCTCTCTCTCTCTCTCTCTCTCTCTCTCTGGTTGAAGTTGCTTTAATTTTTTGGCCAAATAATTTTTCATCGAGGTTTTATTGATTTGTTCTTGGTTCTTCTTGTATTTAATTTCTTCCTTTTTTGAGTAAGCTGTTCCCATTAAGTTTGATTCCTCCGCAACTAATGAGGGAAACTTCCTTTCAGGATGCAGCCCATTGCGAGGATTGTCGATTTTTCACCCCCTTTGCCCTTTCAATGACTGAGCCTCAATTAGTCGTCTATACGGTACCTCCCCACATTCCAGATGAAGGGAGAACTGAAAAAAAATGAAAAATTCTTGTTTTTGCAATTCCCTAATTGCAGGGCTTTATTTACAATAATGAATCTTCATTTCAAGTCTTCATTCAAAGACAAAAAAAAACTATGATTTCGACAAGAATGCTCAAAACTTAAGAAAAACTGGTAAGACGATAAATGCCGGAAAAAAATAACTAGATTACATCATTCTGTATGGTAGCTTGCACACATGAATAATATTAGTTTTAAAGATACGCGCTTTACAAATTAAACACATTGTCACTCATTTCAGTTTTTTCTTGACTGAAACACGTAAATGGTCTAGTCTAGAATATTCTCTGAAAATTGTTACAAAATAAATGCCTCACTGTAGATGATTTAAGATGAGATTCCGTTTCTGGGCTAAATAATTTTCTTGAATAAAATAGGACAACGCAAAAAGAGGGCGAAAAGAAAATTAAAGCACCCATTGTAGCTTGAATGGCAACGGCTTTTCTTCGTTTTGCATAAAGATTCAGAATAGCCAAGAAAGTTTCTGGATTGCTTGATCTTTCAAACTGCACAGAGTGTTCTGTAAATAACCCAACCTAATTCTATCATTCAGATCTATCTTATCACCAAAAATAAAAACCGATCCAAAGAAAATAGAGAATGCTGATGTTGAAAGTAATTTGAGAGTGTTAACAAAACCAGAGTATTTGAAAAGCCGGCAAACGAACCTGGTGAGTAAAATGGAAAAATGTTGTAAACGTTGTATCCTAAAGTAATAATAGTAATATTATTTATATTATTTCGTTAAGATGAATGAGACTCTGTGTGCCGTTGAGCTAATATTGCGCCTTCCCAACTTGGTTTATATGTTTCTTTGTTTCGGCAGGTAAATTATAAAGAAGCTGTGCGAAGTTCATTTATTATCCCGACGTTTCGGTAGTCCACGTTACCATTTACTAAGGGTGGATGGCACCACGGGTTCGTTCGCTTATTTCATATTAAGCCAGCCTTGTACTGCACGAGCTCTTGCTCCTCGACAGCCCGTAATCACCAGGGGTACTTACTGTACATGCAATATAATAGCAGAAAAGGTTCACAAAATAAGTGGGGGCCGTTTTTATTTTGGATGGTCATAGTCAGGGAGCCCTGCCTTTGGCTGCGAGCCTGGCTGAGCAACGGAGACTGACTGGTTGGCTCTGTGGGCCTCTGCTCACCATTGGGGCATGAGAGCGGCAACTGTGCTGTCTCAGGGGCACGTATTATTATTATTATTATTATTATTATTATTTATAAAATATAAAATCACATTTATGTAAAGTAGCATGATAAAATAAATTCCAGGAGCTCAGCTCCTTCTTCAGCTGAAGAAGGGAGCTGAGCAGGCTCTCGAAAGCTCCTGGAATTTATTTTATCATTTGTAAATACATTACTTTACATAAATGTGGTATTTTATAAACATATTCACGGGATTGTGAAGAAGATTTGCATTATTATTATTATTATTATTATTATTATTATTATTATTATTATTATTATTATTATTATTATTATTATTATTATTATTATTATTATTATTATTATTATATAATACCGTGTTCCATTTGACAATAGGAAAATACACCCAGTAAGTACATTTTGTTGCCCTTTGGTTTGCTATACATACATTTTTACATATGGATGATGCCCTGAGGTTACGATAGCCGCTGCAGTCGTCTTCAGAGTGATCTTGTGATCACAAGGACAACGACAAGTACACTCTGAGATGAGGACAGCCACAGCTACCGTAAGCTATGAGACGCATTGAGTAAGTTGTTCAAATGTAAGAATGTGTATAAAACAAGAAGAGAATAGTAACACTAATTTCCTTTAATGAGCCTTTTCTCTTATTATATTGGTTACCACCTTCAGAATTCTTATTAGTTATGTTGCTATGACAATGCTGTATCATGAGTTATTAAAACATAAACGTATAAATTTCTGTTAACTTGCTTCGTCATATTTAAAGCTTCTTGCTACGGAAACTAACCTTTGATTTATTATAATCTTCAGAAGAAATTAATTTCATAAGAAGGAATATCTGATGTTTAAATTAATACAAAAAATGACACACACACACACACACACACACACACATATATATATATATATATATATATATATATATATATATATATATATATATATATATATATATATATATATATATATATATATATATATATATATATATATATATATATATATATATATATATTTTATTTGAACAATCATGTTTGTATAAAAATCTCAGTTGCCAATGTCATCACTACACAACAAGTGAAACAAATTTCACCAGATATTTCTATGTACTGGAAAAATAATTCCCAAAGCACGTTGATTGTAGAGGCGCTGCAAGTCGACATCAGGCCAAGCAATCCTTATTACACCTTACCCCACTTAAGGCGTCGTAAGGCAAAGGTTGATGTTGTTATATCATAGGATACGATGCGTTTGCATAGCTACCATTTGTGTACCTTTTTTCACGTGCCAAGAATTTTACATTTTCACTTCCTTATGTAACTGAATGATTAATGCATTGTACAAGAATAAGTTTGGAGCATTTTCAGTAGGGGATATCTATACAAATGATGTTCGGAATGAAAATATAAAAGTGTAAAGTCTCTAGATAATGTTTCAGCGTTATCTAAAATAGGAATATCTCCTCTATTTTTACGGACCACATGATAAGTGAATAATGCAGCAGAACATTATATCCTTTCATTTTCAAAGAAATATTCAATAATCCATTTGGTCCCAGTTATAATACTCTCATTAAAAAATGAGACGAGATTGTTAATCTTATTGTAATTGACTAATATTTTTTTAAGAAGAATTGTAAATAATATACACAGTGAACATAATCGGCAGTAACTCTCTCCCTACCACCTTAGTAAAGAATAGTTGTTTAAACGTTTAGGAAATCATGTTTGAAACTTTGAGCAAAGTTGAAAAGAGCTTTTACTTCGAGCTTCCTCGATGCCACGTGTGATCTTGCAGATATTCTCTTTCCGGCGGAAAGTCTAAAACTCTTGACCATGCAAGCCAGGGCTCCCACCTGATGTTTTATTTCTTAAGATGAAAGTTTTTTTTTTTGCATCAGTACCTATATTTTAGTGAAACCCTTAACGTTGAGTAAATTTCCACATCTGAGTTATATTTCATTTAGTTTTAGTTATCTGAAATACCAAATAATAGTCAAAGAAATCACATATTTTGTGCATATGCCCAGCGAAAATTCCCTGAGATTAATACGTATTCTAAAAGTTACATTATTTTTACAGAAAATATTTGATGAGGAGTTGGTATGTTACTACAAACATCATAACACTGAAACATAAAACAAGGAGGAGTGGGAGGAAGTGGAGGGAAAAGAGAGAAATGGAACGAAAGAGCTTTTTATGCAAAAAAATTGGATCTACAGATTCCCATGTCATTTTGCAGTCAGTATTTTTTCTGTTCAGGTTTACGAACAATCTGTATTATTAATTTTTCTTTCTGTAATCTATCCAAAGATTATTTTTAGGATAGTTCTGTGCCTTCCATATCGGAGAGTTATGGTTTATGCATAAACCGTGCTGTCCTTTCGCAAAGAGAAATAAGCGACCGAATTTTTGGGGAGAAAATACCAAGACCCTCGTTACAGTTACACTACTGATATTCACATTTCCTACAAGATAATATTCACCCAAATTTTCCTCATTCGTGCAAATGAGGGTGTCAGTTTTAAAACCTGATGAGGGAACATTCCCTCAAGAGTGCAAAAAGAGGATATTAAATCTTATTTCTTCCAGTTTATATATATATATATATATATATATATATATATATATATATATATATATATATATATATATATATATATATATATATATATATATATATATATATATATATATATATATATATATATATATATATATGTGTGTGTGTGTGTGTGTGTGTGTGTGTGTGTGTGTGTGTGTGTGTAACTGTAATAGCCACAATGCCCTCTTAACTTCTCGAATTCTTCGCGCTTTTTTGGATACGCTTGTCAATACAAAGCCTTAAGATCCAAGTGCAAGAAAGTATCTACAAAAACAGGTGATCTCAAAGTCATTATTACTTAGACGTTAACGAGTGGACAGTGAATCTCCTTTCAATGAATTGTATGTAATCTCCCTCATGAAATATATAGAAAAGACAAAAAGGCTCGAATTCAATATTTTCAAGAAACTGAGAACAGATAGACTTAATTTCATAAATAGGATTCCCCGGATTGGACAAGAGTCCTACTGAACAGAATTTATAATAGCCCAAGATTCAAGCTAAACAAACTTGTCCACCACCTGGATCATAAATTAAAAAGTCTCATTGAGGTAAGTGACTGGAATAACAAACATAAAGGTGATTGTGTAATAAATCTCTCAAACAAAGAACTGAACCAGAATCTTAAATGTGCTTTAGACTATGGCTTATCATATTCTATTAGTGATGGCAATTCGTGCACAAACATCATCTCAGAGATATCCAAACTAGAAAAGAAAAACACAATTGTATCACCTTCAATGAATTTAGTTAAAGGTCTTTTCTTCGGCTTACTTCAAATACCTAATAAAATAGTGAATTTCCCGAAAAGTTTTATAGATGCAATTCATGAAACGAAGAAAGATAAAAGTTTGCACATTACTAAAGCTGACAAATCCAATTGCTTTGTAATAATATATAAAATTAGCTATGTTGAACAAATGGAAACTTATTAGCTGATTCTAGTACTTACAGAAAACTACGGAAAGACCCATTAGTTGATGTCATAAAAATTTTAAATTTTCAATTCTAAAATAAAAACTATACTAAAGGTATTAGGTTCAATAAAAGAGAAAGTGTCAACGATTGGCCCATCCTTACCTTACATGTACGGATTAATTAAAACCCATAAAAGAGATTTTCCTATTCGGCCCATTATCAATTCACCCGGTTCTATTCGTTATAATCTTTCGAAATATCTAGTTAAATTACTGTCACCTAATCTGGGTACTATTTAAAATTCCCATTTGCTAAACTCTGTTATTTCTGTGCTAGACCTTCACATGTTGAATTATCCAGTACTGACAAATTAACCAGTTTTGATGTGACATCTTTATTTACTAAAGTTCCTATTGATGACTTACTTCAATGTTTGTCACATTTGAACTTGTATAATCTAGAATTACCTACCAATGTAATTATTAATTTGATTTTCCTCTGTATAGAAAATTATAAATTCACTTTCAATGGTAATTTTTATTAACAAATATTTGGTATGGCTATGGGGAACCCCTTTTCGCCATTTTTGTCTAATATTTACATGGAATTCTTTTAGTCTAGACTTATTCCGAGAAATCTATTCTCTAAGGTATTTTGGATTGGATATGTAGAAGATTATTTTTGTATTGTAAAAGAAAATGTTAATGTCCCTGATTTCTTGCATACAATTAACAATCTTGTCCCATCCATAAAATTTACAATAGGGTATGAATAAAATAATTGTATACCCCATTCTTGGATGTCTTAGTTATTAGAAATAACACAAATTTTTCTTTTAAAGTATATAGGAAACCGACGAATAATTTGTCATATATTCATATTTACTCTAACAATGCTAAACAAATTAAGGTGTCAACATTTTCCAGTATGTATCTTAGAGCTCTTAGAATTTGTAGTCCTGAATTTTTGGAAGGGAGTTTAAAATTATTGATAAAATAAAAGCAAAAAAGACATATTATAATCCAGCCAGTGTTAAACAAAACTTAAAAAATATATTCTCTGTTTAGCATTTCATCCTAATTTCATTACTGCAGTTCCCATTTTAAAAACTATTGATAAACTTAGTAGTTAAATATAATAATATTTTGTGAAATAAACTATTCAAGAATAGCCCGCCCAATTCAAACAATATTGTATACAGTATTCCTTGCAAAGAATGTAATGAGATTTATATTGGTCAAACATCAAAAGGACTAAAAGTGAAATACTTCCAACACAAATATGCCATTTCAAGAGGCTTAAAAAATGCTGATCACTGGCTTAAGAGAGGCCATGCGATTCCCTGGGATAAGTCAGCGATAATCTACAGAGTGAATGACCATCGGAAAAATAGCCTAACCTGCTGGAGAGTGTTTATTGAAGCCATATGCACCAGGATCGTTAATCTCCACCCTGGATTATCTCTCGATCCTTTGTCCATTTGTTTTTTGCTTAAAGAACATACTGCCCAGATTAACAAACTGTAACCCCGTTCCCTTTCTTTTTTTGTATATAAAGCTCTGTCAACTTCTTTTGTATTCAGTGTGAACTTAAAATGTAAAATAAACTACCTTTTTCAAAATCCCTGTTTTCACTCACCTCCTTACGTGAAACTATATTCAAAATATATATATATATATTATATGTACATACATACATACATACATACATACATATATATATATAACTATATATATATATATATATATATATATATATATATATATATATATATATATATATATATATATATATATATATATTATATATATATATATATATATATATATATATATATATATATACATACATACATACATATATATATATATATATATATATATATATATACATACATATATTTCGTATATATATAATTTATATATATATATATATATATATATATATATATATATATATATATATATATATATATATATATATATATATATATATATATATATATATATATATATATATATATATATATATATATATATATATATATATATATATATATATATATATTGTCACGATGCATACCAATTACCTGGTTATTACACAACTGATCTCAAAATTCGAAAATTTACCTCACTCCAGCCAGATACCTGAACTCTCATAACAGTAGGGATTACGACTGAGTGCTCTAAAGGTAACAGTGATCCCTTAAAAAACTTATTAATCACTTGAAAAATCAAACTAAGTTTATCAGAATATGTGTGAGGTATCAACAATTAAACAATAAATATTCTAGAGTAAAAGGTCATCACTCCATCAAACAACGTTTAACTGTTTCCCTGGCCTTAATTCACTTGAGCAAAACTAAAAGAACAAAACATGTTTATCACTTTGCCTTATGCACACAAATTAATGAAACAGTTTTTCTAAAAATATTAAATACAAATATTTATTTTTAAATTCAAAATGTATCATTAGAATTCAAAATCTAAAAAATTTACTATTACTTGAAAATAACACAAAACTTAATTAATTCTTGAATTAAATTATGAAACAAACTAATTCACAAAAACCTTCATTTATCAGGAATTTAAATTAATCAAGAAAAATTTAAACTAACAAGAATCACTTAAGATTTGAAAAGAAAATCTTAATAAATAAAAAATTAAATCAGATATGCAATGTTCAATTACCAAGAAATATTTAAAATGCTGCGTAACTAAATGTTACATCACAAACATAAGAAATGTGAAAATATGAAGAGATTGCAAAGACAATAACACACAAAAATGCACAAAAGATTTATCAGTATTAATTTCACTAAGGCAAAATTTCCCTAACTTTTTATACCATGGTATTAATAAGTAAAATTCACGTTACCTTACAGAAGTTTGTGAAAAGTTTTGTAAAATCACTTGCTGCAGCTGCTTTTCCACAAAACACACTTTTAATGAGGCGCCGTTACACTTTTCCTACCCTCAGATCTCAAAAAAGCTAAGACTAACACCAGTGACCATATTATTCTATGTTAATAACTTCTCTCTTTTGAAGAGAGAGAGAGAGAGAGAGAGAGAGAGAGAGAGAGAGAGAGAGAGAGAGAGAGAGAGAGAGAGAGAGAACCAGACAAGTCGGTCTCAAGAACAAGAATGAAACAGATTTCAGAATTCCAGTAGTACATGAAACAACTACATGACGTCATTAAGGCATTTTGGGTGCGAGATACCAAAAGAGAAATTTCTAGAAGGAAGGTGACGTCACTCCAGCGAAACGTTTTGAATACAGTCGGGACATAGTACTCTTTCTCTCAATGTGGCATACGTGATCAGAGCTATGTATGTAACTTTGTGAAATCACTTGTATTCTTTTCCTATGGGACAAGGCTTTTACAGAAATCTTTACACTATCGAAACATACTGCAATCAGCTAATTATGATTGACGTGTTTTATAAACAAGACGAAAAACTGAGTTGATTTCCTGAACTAATCGGCAATTGTTATTCCAAACTGTCCTCACATTAATCCAAAACAAAGCGCTCTCTCTTGTCTTAAATGATGACAATTGAAATGAAACAAGTTCTCACTAGGACACATGTGTTCCTTATACTACGCTTTTATCAAGAAAGATATTATTCATTTTAAATTACGTTAAGTCATATAAAGCATTGATTCTTTTGAGATCTGTTATGATATTTCAATAATTATTATCATTATACAAAATACATGATAAATAAAAGAGTAAATATATCAAAATATGGCATGATATACATATTACAAGGCAGCATCATAAATATATATATATATATATATATATATATATATATATATATATATATATATATATATATATATATATATATATATATATATATATATATATATATATATTACAATAAAGAAACTTTCATACAATCAGCCGTTTTACATAATCACCTAAGAAACCCGCCACCACCCGCTCCCCCTCTCCCCACCCCATCTCATTTGCGCATATTCCACAAAACCATTCACCTGCTTCATATGGGCACCCAATTTTCACGGAAGCTTGGGCTCATCCGTTCCGATGATTCATTTCCAATCTACTTAAAAGTTCCTGGACTTTCTCTGATCATAAAACATGAAACTACCGAATTACGCGCAAGTTTGCCCTTAGCTGTCGTTCTCTGTTCTCTCTAAGTGACCATGTATAAATGAACCCAATGTATTTATTAATTATTGTAAGATTCATTTTATGAACGGCTGCTAACTTGAGGACTGAGATGATTAGTATCTATATAAAAAACATAGGGTACTTAATGTTTACGTCAGCAGTCACAGAAAAGACATGGTGTTTTATAGAGAGACATATGTTACGGGAACCAACACTTTTGAAAGTGTACGTAACGTGATCTCATTTACTTCAGGAAAAAGACGTGAGAAGATTCAACCCATAATCCACTCAAACCATTTCTCCCCTCTCACCTCTCTTCTCTCTCTCTCTCTCTCTCTCTCTCTCTCTCCGTGTATCGGGCTCATCCACCCCTAACCTCACTTTCTCTCAAAGCAATTAAATGGACTATTTAAAGAAACATAATCGGCTACAAAAAATAGGTTTATTATTCAAATAACTCATCAAGAAATGAATAAAACAAAGATTAAAATGCATAATAAATGAATTACAGATAACTAAACTTAAACTGGAAACACTTCTGATTAAAGAAGTCATAAAAATATGAAATCCCCAAAATCACATACTCCCAAATCAATAACTAAAAGTCATTGTCAATTCCAGACACCTGTCGAAAGAATTAAACATGATAGAAAACTCCCAAAAATATAGTGACACAATAATGGAAAGTGTAAAATTTATGGCAAACCATAACAAAATAATAATATAAAAGTATTTATTAAATCTCCCATTGTAAATGATTAGAAAGTCAAAAATTTCAATTTTCTCCCATAAAAACAAAGATTTGAGACTCTACCTTATCTGGCTGCCTGGAACTTGAGGACAACTGCAGTTCTAGTTAATGAACGATCAAACTCACTAGTTTTGGCATAATCTATCAAAAACATATAGGTACATGATGCTCCGACCAATATTGCTGAGCTTCAGCAGTCAAACTAGAAAAAAGATTTTGCATCCAACCTTTCGCCCTGTTTTATCAGAAAGCATTGACATACGTAAATATAGACAGACAGACAGAGAGATAATTAAATTAACCATGATTTCGACAAAACAAATTCAGCTTAGATAATGTTGTATATATATATATATATATATATATATATATATATATATATATATATATATATATATATATATATATATATATATATATATATATATATGTGTGTGTGTGTGTGTGTGTGTGTGTGTGTGTGTGTGTGTGTGTGTGTGTGCCTTTGTGTTTGTGTGTGTCTGTCAGTAGAAGCAATTGCATTACTAGTAGTTCTGATAAGTTTCTTGTAAGAGTCTTCATAACATCGGAGTTTAGAACGTAAATAGTATTTTACCTATGCAACCGTATACATTTGAAACTTTCGTGCCTGTACATATTATTATAAGCATAATTTTTCCTTTTCCGACATGATATAAACAAAGAGTACATAAGTATTCGTTTTCTAAAAGTCTACCTAATACAACAACATTATGTAAAAAATATTCAAAAGAGTAATGAGTTGTTCACTGCAGAACTATAATCAATTAACTTTGAAAGCTTTAGGTGATTATCAAAGATTTACGGTTTATTTGTAATTTCTCTAGTGGAAAGATTAACAACTAGCGAGTCCCACTAGAGAGTAAATGAATGCTAAACTAATTATGAACTCTGAAACAGTTCATGAAAGTTTTCACATGAAAGTGGCAACCATTTCCTACTACAGCTAAAACTTTAGTGACTTTCCTGTTAAATTACAGCAGTCGCTTCAAGGTTAAACTATCATCGCATCTTCGAAAGAAATAGATATTAATGAACATAGCAGATGTTGATATAAACTGTAGTATGCTGTAGCGTAAACTTCAAAAATAATTTATCTTATAAGGCGCTTGGTAAGTAAATGGGTAAACAACGGAGAATCAAAATATCTCTTCTTTTCGGTCTTTTTATAAATGTTCAACTTCTGTTGTACTTAGATTTATTTACTAATATTTACCTCGAATACTTGGCATATATTTGGAAATCTCTCTCTCTCTCTCTCTCTCTCTCTCTCTCTCTCTCTCTTCTTCTCTCTCTCTTTAGCCATATGCATGAATTTCTTTTTCACGATTATGAAGATTCTGGCGTATGTAAGTATTTATCACATTATTTATGGTAATAAAAAAACAAAAGAATTACTGCACAAGAGAAAATACGCTGAAAAAATAATTGAAAAATGGATTTATAATGGTCTATTAATAATAGATTTCCTTTTATTTCCCAGACATATTTAATACTGCAGTCCTCGAATACCGATGGGGTAGCCAAAGCCTACCAAACCCTGAAGAAGGGAAAGATCCTATTTCAGGCAATAGTACATATGTAAGTCAAAATGAGATGCATTTAACTTAACCAAAATGGACTTATCCAAACATCGCAGCATAGAGTTTTGGTGTGTTATTCGAATTCTTTCAGAATGCGGAGAGCTTCTTTCTTTATTTAACTTTTAGATTCAAAGCTTGTAGTTCTAAACGTATCTAAAGTGCGTGAGTAAAGATAATACGTCATTGTAGCTATCAAAAATTAACGTATGTTGTGAATGCGGCCAGTAGTTTCGAAATGTCAGGGTACATTTAAATCCTTAGCTCCATTCTCGTTATTGACTGATTATATTGTTTTAGTGTACATTCCAACTTGCATCTCTTCCACTGTGATTTCTATTTGTCTAATTACAAAACCAAAGTATTTCACAGATCATTTTCACAGACTTGAATTGGTTTATTGCATACACAGCTCAACCAAGACTGAATCAGCTGGTTGGATGAAATTGTGCTAGTGGTCATTTGAAGCCGCACAGGTGATATTCGATATCTGTCACAAGCGCTTTAGTTAATTAGCTGTGGCTGATGCTGGCAGGCGATAGAAATTATTTGGGAGAAAGAGAAATTACATTTAAGTATTTATTCTTTAAATCGTTGCGCATAAACAGAATTTTTTTAATATATATCCCCTTCCATTATCTCAGCTGCGTGAATACTTACTGTGATAAAATGCTTATCAGGATTTCCCACATATTTTAAAAACAATTGATGTGGAGATGTGAGATGTGAAAGAAAAGGCGTTGACTGGTATAATTTCTTTTAGACTTCTCTCGTATTCTCTATATAAGGAAGCGTCATCTGGTTGTGCTTGTAGATGGTTTCATGGTCACTTATGTCTCTTTCTTCAATTATCTGGCATGTTTGTTTGCCGAGGTGACTCACGATTTTACACGGATACGTATAGAAAAGACACTTACTGTTTTTCACGGTTCTTGTTTCTTTAATTCTACACCAGTCTCTAGATTAACCTCCTCCAGTGGGCTTTTACTCCTAAAAAAAAAAACTGAATCAAATTCCATAATGAAATATTCTTTTTAATAAAGGATTTTAAGTAATAATCGTTTTCCTTCATGGTTTTTTTACAGATCTCTAACAAAATTTTTAACAGTTTAAATGGTTGAACCATCATCTGTACTTACTGTACCCAGAGAGAAAATATACGCGTTTCCCTTTCTTGCAAGGTGATACTTTTAGGGAAGAATGCAAATCTGTTATTCCAAATGATTTTCTTGCATTAAATTTCGAAATTATTCCCAACAATCCACTAAAAACTGGGCCTATTCAAAGTCAAATATTGCCTCAGTCCTCTATTTTCATTTAACGTCGTGTATAAATGTACTTGCCTAAGATGTGATCACGTGGGGTGCATAAAGAGACTTTTTAAAGTACTGTAGATTATCCCACTGAGGAATAAGTCATGGAACTGGAAGCGTGTTATTGAATCATCACAACACACACACACACACAACACACACACACACACACACACACACACACACACACACACACACACACACATATATATATATATATATATATATATATATATATATATATATATATATATATATATATATATATATATATATACATATATATATATATATATATATACACATATATATATATATATATATATATATATATATATATATATATATATATATATATATATATATATATATATATATATATATATATTTCTATATATATTTCTATAAATGTCTAAGGGATACTTACTTGATTCAGGACAGCAACAGATGAATGCAGGGAGTTCCTTACAATATCAAGAAATCTACTGTATTCATTACACGTCTGACACAATATTAGGCAATTTCGTAGACAAAGCAAGGGAAATTCTGTGGCTTAGGGTCTTCTTCATGTGAGGGAAAATTATGTAAACTCGAGGTTTCTCTTAATTAATTATATTTACATAACAAACACAGATCAGAAGAATGACAAATTACTAGGCAGGTAATAATAAGGGTCTGCTAAATGAATGAATCCTACACAGAATAAATACTCTATTCCGATGATGTTTTCATACCAGGAAACATCACAGTGGGGGTAGAAGAGGGACTACAAATGGACAGAGCCGAGTGATTCCACAGTCGAGGTCTATCTGCAATATATGCAAGGCAGTTACTTGAAAGAATGATAAGATGCTCAAAGGGAACTGAGGGAATGCACAGATGGTGCCAAATAACTCAGTTCAACACTAAATGAATAAATAAGTTAACACTGAATGCTTTAACACAAATTATTGAAGGTGATCATGATCACACAATGGAAAAATAAATGAAAATCAGACAGAGAAATAATAGGAGTCATGACTAAGAAACCTTATTCCGGTACATTACCTTCATCAAGATATCAGTGTCCTCGTTCGATAGGGTGCTGGAGATGGAGGAGGGAATTAAAATGTCACTACAAAGGTATACTGGTTCGAACCGCGGGGTCGAACTCGTGGAAAGTTTGAGGGTCAGGCAAGGTAAAGGACATCTGTCCTCGGTGGTGTTCTGTGCGCTTCTCTCTCTCGATTGCCATTGCAATAAATAAGCTCGGAGATCACCCGGTGGTGTCTGGCTAGGTGGGGCAAAGATCAATCTTTGTCATGTTTTCTATATAGCCCACATGGCATCAGTTAACATTGTAGAGGGTTTTCTAACATATCAGGATGCCAACTTTCATTTTTTGGCTCCTCCCTTGCCTGTTGTCTGACACCAAAAAGGTACTACAGTCACCTGGAAACAAGGCCTTAGGCAGTTATTTGAACAGAAAGAAGGGCTACACTTGACCATTTTGGGGAATGAAGGAAAGAGTTTATGAAGGGGCGAGTAGAAACCCACAGTTCTAGTAATTAAAACAATTGAAATGAATTTTATTTCTTCCTCTGCTATGTTACAGTTGTAAAAATGGGAGAGGTGGCTTAGAAAGAGGTTCCATCTGTTGAAATATATATATATATATATATATATATATATATATATATATATATATATATATATATATATATATATATATATATATATATATATATATATATATATATATATATATATATATATATATATATATATATATATATATATATATATATATATATATATGTGTGTGGTGTGTGTGTGTGGGTGTGTGTGTGTGTGTCTGTATATTAATGAAAAAGAAAATCATTTCTTAAGGAAATATAAGACATGAACCTCTTTGGCTAAAACTTCTGTCAGTCGTATTGACTGAAAAAGAACTTTCAAGGAAGGAATATTAAAATACCACAGAAGGAACTATAAAGCAATATTATATGTATATATTTGATAAGATATAAAAAAACAGGGGATAACACAAAAGGAGGGTATACGCTGCAACAATTACCAGTAAAGAGAATTTTATTTACTGCTGAGTATATTTCATACCTGACTAAACTATATATATATATATATATATATATATATATATATATATATATATATATATATATATATATATATATATATATATATATATATATATATATATATATATATATATATATATATATATATATATATATATATATATATATATATATATATATATATATATATATATATATACATAAAAGTCATACATATATTAAAAGAAGAAGAAGAATATATATATATATATATATATATATATATATATATATATATATATATATATATAATATCAAGTACCTGGTTATTACAACTAGTCACAAAATCCAGAAATTTACCTCGCTTCAGTATAAAGAGAACAAAGCATGTTTATCACTTTGCCTTATACATGTATATATAATTAGAATTCATATATGACTTAACTAAGCAAAATTTAAACTATTAAGAACCATCAATGTTAATGTATCAAAAATATGGATGGAACACAAAAATGCACAAAATAAGAACACAAAATCTTTGTTTTAGCATCACTTTTTCATAATCCTCTGTTGTACTTCAAACAGAGATCTTTCATATTGGTGCATTCAGATAAAGGATCAGGGATCAAAGATCTGATCCTGAAAAGTCCCCCATTTATCTGCAGAGAGCAACCAGATTCTCCGCTCCACACCAAAGAACAGCCGCAAAGGAATCCAATATTGTTGATTGTAAATGTGCCTCGCTGTCGAACTTCTCAGTTCCAGAGGTACTTTCATTCCATCCATCACTGTTGGATTGTGGAAAACAAGATTGCCTCCAACACTTGTCAGAGGATGTCGTGCAATTGGAACTTCAGAGGTTCAAGGAAAATGCAATTCATTTTCTACTTCTAATGGACTATTCTTCTTGCAAGTTGATACATTTTTAGCTATTTATCTATTTATCGTTTTTGTTTTAATAACACTGTGGTATCTCTTCTTTCTGTATTTCTCTTTCGACTTCCTCTTACTTCTTCCTAATGGACACCATATTCCTGATCTTTAACAGCAGCACCACATTGGAAGCTTGAATTTCAAGTCAATGGCCCCACTGTTGGATTGTGGAACAGCCCAGAGGATTCCATATGATTAGGTTTCGTCTACCAAATAATAAAACAATAAGATAACTTTTTGTTACACAGTTGGTTTCTTCGTTATACTTACAGATTAAATTCTCTTAGTTTAAAAATTACTAACTCTAGCAGAAGCTGGATTATAAACCAAAGCATAATAAACACTAGATTATGTACTAGTTGTTAAACTACTCATGGAGTTATCAGCTGATATTTTCATGATTCTATAAAGTCATTAGGCTGCCATCACTTTCATTTTATTTCAATATAGAGGATGCCTTTAAAAGATAAGAGCTAAACAAACCAATGCTTAATCACAAGTCGTGACTATTTCTGTTGAGTTCAGTTGATCTTGTTATTAAGAATGACATTTATTTGATAACAGTTTGCATTCAGGTTCATGTATCTCTCTTTTCATGGCCATGCTAAAATTAGAATTAATATTTAAGGAGAAGATTAACGCTGGTTCTCCACATTTCCATTCATTTAATTTTGTAGATTGGATAACGTGTTGCTTAACTGCTGATCATGTAAATATCCCTCAAATACACCTCAGTTCTTACCCCAAGCTTAAGTTATGCAATAATAAAAGCACAAGAAGTTGAACAGTGCTTCACCCCATCAGTTGCTTTTCGCTCATTTGGCGAGGAGAGCTCTTCGGTGGACAGCTCGTCTCTGAAGTTTTAAAAAGGTTTATCATTCAAATAAAATGAGAGTAAAAATTCTGGCGTTACTAGTTGAATGCGCTCATGTCGTGCAATGAAAATTATTTTAGAGGAATTAAGTATCTAAATGTGGTAAGCTCTACAAATGACAATAAAGACACCAAGAAAATATTACATTCCTCACATATTCAGTGACTGCTGAACATGCGATAAATTCCTTTCATTTATGAGTTGACACTCAAATGCATGTTTTCACAAGTGTTTCCTCAGTCGTGACGACATGGTATCACAATGCACGCTATAGGCTGGTACTTTGCAAGCTTACGCAATTAACGAATGGAATCTTAAATTCAATGTCAATAAGTTTTCTGCATTCTTCAAAATTTGGTAGTGGTCCAATTATTGAAAACATTTTTAATGGTGACATGATTCTAATCAACTGTTTTCATGCATTTGTTTATATAGCTTTCGTATTTTTTGTGGATTTCATTATCTTAGCACCGGCTTTAGATGTAGTTAACAATATTTTTCATTAAAATGTAAACGGCATAAACTGGATATATCTGATTACAGCTGCGATATAAAAGTTGATTGTGATCTTGATGACTAGTACCTTACTTTCTTTGAATCTAACTATAAGCGATCAGCGTTTCGGACCTGTGATAGCGTGATAGCCAAGACACGAGGAATAGCAGCATTCAAAAAGAAATAATGCAATAACAAAATGGAAAAAAAAATGATCCAATATCGCAAAAGCGACTTCGTGTTGAACGCAGTTGTTTTGAATGACGCTATCATAAAAGGCTGGTTGGAGTGCGAAGTTGAACAACGGGCGTTGAAAGTGAGAGACAGCTTTGAATTCGGTAGAGGAAATGTTAATTTCCTCTCTTGGAAAGATCTGGTGCTTTGGAAGAAGAGAGAGAAAAACAAACAGACATTTTACTGTTTGTTCTCTTTCTTGAATTTTCTTGAATCTTTCAACTTATTTCCAACTTGTAATGTTTGAGAAAAATATTTACCAGTTAATTATAAAACAGAAATTTCTATTACCAGCATCTTCATAAAATATTTTAAAAGCCAAACAAAATCAAATTAAAAGTCCATAACTCCAAGACATTTTACATTTTACTTATATTCCATAACTCCAAGTTTTTATCTTTTAGAAATTCATTTCTCGGTATAATGTGGTTGCTGTTTTCTCTTTTGTAAGGAAATTATAAAAATCGATTGAGCATTTTACTTATATTCATTGGTCTTTCAATTACAACATATTTTTTTATTGTTCTTTTAGATATTCTTTCTTTTCAACAGCGACAGCAGTGCTCAGTAATAGTTCACAACATACTACTGCTCTACAGGCTTGTAATTAATTCAGTCTTTCTTAACATTAGAGACTTCTCAACTGACAATGTAAGAATTAACTAAGCATAGATACATGGATATTTTCTTTTCATTAGAAGAGTAAGCAATAGTTTTGTTAAGCAAGAAAAGATAAGGAAAATAATCTTCCAGAAGCTGTTAAGACTGAATTGGCAAAGTTTAGGTTTGTTTCTTGCCTATGTAAAAAAGACAGGCGATCGGGTCTCTCCTTTTGTCGGAAAATTTTTATTCGTTGAAAATGCAATTGCCAATTCATTTAGAAAGCAACACAGAAATATGTGATAGAGAGGTTTGATACGAACTCTCCTTGAACAAGCGGCAGACGAGCAGGTATCTTTCGAAGCAAGAGTTAGTAATACTGAAATTTAATAGGATAAAAAATTATTAATTTTCTTCTTATGGCTCATGTAAATATAACAACGAGTTCTTGTATTCATTTTATGCTATGATGTTACGCAATCTGTATAGTATTGGAATTTGATTCCATACAATGTCTTTATCATGTGAAGAATAACAAAACAAGAAATGTGAACATCTCTATTAACATTAACTACCTGATTGTGAGAATGTATTATATTCTTGAAAGTAAATAAGGTCTAAATATACTTCTACAAGCTTCATACAAAAAAAGAACCTGCAGTACATATTGTCTATTGCTTCTTTATAATTTTCTATTTGCTCTGTTGTACATGAAGTTTTCAATAAGTAAAACCTTGTAATTTACGTAGTATCTGAGGTGTATGAAACATTTTTAAGCAAGAAAACATCCTGAA
>NC_089781.1:66715196-66760196 GCF_040412425.1 Macrobrachium rosenbergii | reverse complement strand
GTGTGTGTGTGTGTGTGTGTATATATATATATATATATATATATATATATATATATATATATATATATATATATATATATGTGTATATGTATATATATATATATATATATATATATATATATATATATATATATATATATATATATATATATATATATATATATATATATATATATATATATATATATATATATATATATATATATATATATATATATATATATATATATATATATATATATATATATATATGCCACAGGAAAATAACCGACAGAGCTTTTCAGGTTTACTCACGCAAAGTCAGGGGAAATGGCTATGAGTAAATAAACGGGAACGGACTTTGGTAAAGGACTCCGGCTTGTTATTTTCTTTTGATGTTCGCTTGTTAAATGTATGTTTGCCTATATGCCTAAGATCACGAGAGAAACGTAGAAAGAGAGGAGGAATAGGAATCCTTTTCTTGTTTTATTTTAGCCTTTTTAGTTTTCTGTAAAATAAACTATTGAGATGGCTTTTTTGTCTGTCCCTCCGCCCTTTTTCTGTCCCCCTCAGATCTTAAAAACTATTGAGGCTAGAGGGCTGTAAATTGGTATGTTGATCATCCACCCTCCAGTCATCAAACATACCAAATCGCAGCCCTTTAGTCTCAGAAGTTTTTATTTTTTACTTAGGTTTAAAGTTAGCCAATATCGTTCGTCTGGCACCGCTATTGGTGCCAACAACACAGACCACCACCGGGACATGGCTGAAAGTTTTATGGGACGCGGCTGAGAGTTTCACGGGCCGTGGCTGAGTTTCATACAGCATTATACGCCGTACAAAAAATCAATTGCGCCGAAGAAACTTGGCCTCATTTTTTTCATTGTTTTATTTACATTTATACACAAGAATTGAATATTCTTGAGCGAATACAGAAGGATATTCCAATAGTTCTTTCTGGTTCCATTCCCATGCGACAGAGTGGAACAAAAAGACAACGAAAATGATCTCTTTATTTCCATTCGTTCGTACATTGTAATATCTTATCAAATTTACGACGAGGATTACCTAAATAATAATTATACATTTAATAGATCCCAAATTGTTTTTTTTTTATTTTATCTGTTTTCTGAAAATTTAAGAATGTTATGAATCTGAAAGTTCTACATCACTTACTCCAAATTATTAAGATTAATTTTTTACATTTATTATTTATTATTAAAAAGATGACAAATAATGAATAAATAAACAAATAAATAAATATTGTTTCTGAGAGAAAGATCGAGACGCGTCAAGTGCTGTCGAATTTCGATTGTTTGTGGTTCTGTGTTTTATAATAATGATAATAAATGGTAATAAGGTTATTAGAAATTCAGGAAAGTCGAGTCCTTGAAATCGTGATTTTTAAAACAAAACGGAAATTAAATAAATAACGAAGTAAACCTACAAATTAATTTCATATCAACGTTTTCCATATTGTAATGTTATTACTGACTTATTTTTCTAATTCCGCAATGCACTTATGGTTATACACTCGATATGTTGCTGGTTTGCAAATTATATCTTTTTCATATGCAGACAATTATGAATAACAGTTACGTTCCTCTTGCAGTGCGTTCCATGAAGGTATTTCTTTTCATATGCAATAACTTAGTCATGTCTCTGTACTGGATAAATTCTCAGGAGGGTAGGAGTTTGACTTGCGTAATGATGGCCGATGTGAAAACCTTCCATTCTTATATCTTGCTAAAAAGATAAAAGAGATTATGGTAAATAAATGAGAAAAAATAAAAATGGGACGAAAATTAGATAATGAAAATTATATATATGAGTTCCAGATGTAAGCGGAGGGAAAATTTTACTTTAAATGTAATTTTAGGAAAATATAATGTCATAGTACCAACGTTAGGAGAATCAATGGAAAACACCATCATCTGGGAAAACCGTTGTTCATTGTAGGGAAATGCCAAAAAATTTAGGGAAATATTAGTCACATTGACTAAAGAACCTTGAGTAAAGTTCAGATAAAATCATCATTCTTAGGTTTTTGTCGACCAGTTTCAAAAGAAAGGGAGCGAGTTCTTCGTAAAAGGCGAATGTGTTATCGAGATTTGCATTATTGTAAATATTTATGTGAAGTGCTAAATATTATTAAAGTTTATTATTCTAAGCCAGATATTAATCGAAGGTGGTACAAAGGCATGAAATATGAAGGTATCTTAGGAATGATACTTTTCTGTAAATAGGAAAGGTACGTGAATATTTATTACTTTTTGTTATGATGAAGATAAGGCTTCTAGATAAGGGTATTAAAGACAGCCGTATCCTGAGCATATTCCATGAGATCTTGTAATCTCAGATCATTCTATCTTGTTACCAAAGACATGTTTGAAGAATTTGGCTAAAAATATTAGGTAAAATAATAATAAAATTTAAAGGGATTCATTCTTAAAACTCTGAGAAAAGTAAAACCTCATCCATGCAACTGGAACAAGTAACCATAATTGTACATGGTATTAATGCTTCTTACTGAGCATAAAAATGATCAAAACCATATTAGGTTCTCAGCATAAATGCCAGATATTTCATCATACCGCAACTGATAGCCTAAAAATATTCTCTGGGTTGAAAAAATATTGTTTCCATCTGGAAAATTAATATGTGCGCAGAGCCTAAAGACAAATGTCTTCCGTGTACTTTGGCTAATCATTTTTCCCATTGAAAAAGTGCAGTTTTTGTAGATGAAAAATACGAAGTGAAAAAAATCACCAACAAAGATGAGATTACAAAAAAGAAAAATAAAACAATATTCAAAAAACTATCTGAAATGACGGGAAGTAAAGATAAGCGAAAACAAGTTGGGGAAATCTTAGAAAAGATCTTCCACTGATAGAAACGATTCCGAGTCTTTGCATTACTTTGCTTCAAGGAAGATACACGGAAAGGCTTTCCAGGAGAACGCGCAAAAATCTTCCTCTCATCAGAAGGAAATTCTTATCTTCAAGAAAAATCAGCCACAAAATACATTCTGATAGAAGCGTCATATATATCCATCCTACTCTAATAGCCTATTTGCATAAGCGCCGACTTCAGTTTTATTTGACGCATTTCCTCTTGTTTTTATCTTTTTTTTTTTTTTATTTATAAAAGCGATAGTTACACATGCGTTCATTTTTATTTTCATCCTCTCTTTTATTTTTCGACTCCACCTGCATTATCATACTATTTTTGATGCTCAGATCATATATAATGATGTTGCTAAAGGTATTGAATATTATTCTAGTTAAGGAAACGCCTGCATCAAGTTTGATTACGTAACTGGTCTCAGGCAGTTAAAATGACAAGGAATAACTGTTATCAAAACGTTTTTCCTTTCATTTCCATATCTCTTCTTTCTTTGATTGTTTTTTAAGTTATATTCGTATACACACGTGCTTATAGATAAGTACGCATACGCACTCGTTTCTAAATTCACAGATCTTACATTTCTATTTGTTATTCCTTATCAGTTTTACGATGAAAATCTGCAGTACCCATAAAATAAGCCATGTGAAATTTATTTTGTAGATATATTTTTCATTTCAAGTGCATGCTTCTCATTAAAATCCTGTCTTTAGACGTAGTACTGTTTTATTTTTTTAAGTTTCTTTAGAAGTTACGAGGTTCATTTCTAGGAAGTATAAATTAATCACAGATGACGCGTCAAATGTAGGTATTTAAAGATGAGCAAATCTGTGTAGTTGACCTGATTTCAGCACTGTTTTCTCCTCACAAAAAAAAAGAAAGACGGATGAAATCCATTTCAAAGATAATATGAGAAGCATAATACCGATGCGATTTTAAGTTGGAAGATAACATTGGTATCTCGCCGTGCTTTGTAAACAGTGCATGATTAACTACCCTTGCAGTGAAACGTTCACGGTTATGGAGTGTGAGACTGCATTGGGGGAAACAGTTACTTTCACAAGAAACTTGGACATGGAATGAGTGCTGCTTTTCATCTATTTTGAAAGGTGATTGAATTATCAGATTTTCATCGTCATTAGCTAAAATATTAATCAAATTTAAAACTTTACTTAACATGGCTAGAAAACAGTCATGTAAGTAAATTGCTGAAGGGTTTCTGATCGCATATTTTCCATTGACCTTCAAAAACATCGCATTCAAAGGAAATAGAATTTTTTTTTTTAAGAGTTTTGTGAACGGCCGAAAGTCTTCCCAAGCATTGTTTATCTTTCTTTGATTTTAATTTTTATACAGTATAAATGTCACTGTGAAATTCGAATGATCTTTATACAATTGACAGGAAAATCGTCCCAAAACAATATGTAGATTTTGTATCAGTGGCATCATGTACATAGCAGTAATATTTCCAACATTTCCCCTTGTCATAACAGGAACTTAAAAAAAAATCATATATATATATATATATATATATATATATATATATATATATATATATATATATATATATATATATATATATATATATATAAAGGTATTTCAAGAAATTCCCCATGATGTTTAAAACCATAAATTGACATGGAAAATAGTCAAACTTTGGTGATTTGTTTTTTCTTTAGTGTAAAAAAAAACTTGTTTTGGAAAGACAATGCTCTGCAGGAAAACAAACTTCATAGTGGTTTTTCTGACCTAGTATAAAGACTATCTCATGTGGAAAAAAGAATACAATTGGTCAAATACATGAAAGGTGGTGGTTGAGTTGTACAAAACTTTCACACCAACAAACATTGGATATCGTTCAAGGACTTCCCATGTTGTCATCATGATGGAGACGAAATTTATAAACGCATGCTGTATGAACAGTTTTGTCTTTAAGAAAAGGAAATTATTGAGATGACAACTTGTCTGTCCATCGGCACTGAGATTTCTCAATAGCATTCCTTTCAAAACTGCTAGGAGATGGCTGCAAATTGGGAATTATCTTGATCATCCACCCTCCAACCATCAAATGTACCAAAATGCGGCCATATAGCCTCAGTAGTTTTTATTTTATCTAAGGTTAATATATTAGCCATGATCGTATATCTGGCACCGCTATGGGTGCCAACAACACAGGCCACCACCGGACCGTGGCTGAGAGTTTCATATAGCATTATACACTATACAGAAAACTATATATGCGTCGAAGAAACTTCGGCGAATTTTTACATGTTTCTTATGAGCTCACGTTTGACATAAATTCACTTTTCAGTGAAAAATAAAACTGAAGAAGACTAAACTTGAAAACAAAATTCAGTTGCTTATTTCATGACCTCGGAAGTGAGGACTATCTCATGTGGAAAATAGAATCTAATTAGTCAAATACATGAAAGGTGGTGGTTGAGTTGTACAAAACTTCACGCCAACAGTTGGATATCGTTTCAAGTGATGTTGTCATCATGATGGAGATGAAATCCTATAATCTGTAGGAAGAGTTTTAGTTTTCTGTAAAAGGAAATTATTGAGATGACAACTTGTCTGTCCGTCGGCACTTTTTCTCTCCGCCCTCATATCTTAAAAACTGCTGGGGCTAGATGGCTGCAAATTGGTATGTTGATCATCCACCCTCCAACCATCAAACATACCAAAATGCAGCCCTCTAGCCTCAGTAGTTTTTATTTTATCTAAGGTTAAAGTTAGCCATGATCGTGCGTCTGGCACCGCTATGGGTGCCAACAACACAGGCCACCACCGGACCGTGGCTGAGAGTTTCATACAGCATTATACACTGCACAGAAAACTCGACTGCGTCGAAGAAACTTTTTTACATGTTTCTTACAGCTCACGTTTCATAATAAATATTCTCACGAATTAAATGAAGAAGACTAAACTTGACATCCTTTACTTGTTAACGCATCTATATATTATAATATTAAGATATATATATCCATTGACCCCTATACGTATATATATAGCATATATATATATATATATCCTTGTATATGATATATATATATATATATATATATATATATATATATATATATATATATATATATATATATATATATATATATATATATATATATATATATATATATATATATATATATATATATATATATAACATTTGGAAACTCTGAGTGCGCTCAGAACGATGATAAACTGAAGGAAACGTAAGAGAAAGTTGTTCTTCCTTCCAGATCGGTATGGTAAAAGATGCAAGAGTTTGACTTAGTTTGCCATTTCATTGCGTTCAATACTCACCTTTGAAACCCTGGTGTATATAAGAACTTGAACTTGCTAATCCTTTCCTGTGTGAATGTTGCCCTGGTTCACATGTCAAAATGGTTTTATGCCAACAAAACAGCTGTTTCCCAGCAACGACTTGCAATTTTTCTCCCCCGGCCTATAAGGAACGAAGCTGGGAGCTTGTGCGTAAGATCTCTCAGAAGTCCAAACGAAAACCAGGCCATAATAAGGACATTTTTACTGACAACACTGTGAGTACAGATTCATTTTCCAAGCTTTATGGCTTTTTTTTCATGGATATGAGCCATCCGAGATGGTTTTGACTATCATTTTAGTTTATTTTTTTTTTTTTTTTTACATTTCACTCATGTTTTCCACGCATGTTAAAACGTGGGCTTTAGGAGAGGAACAACCGTTTCATCCCGGGTATAAGTTTGATTGTTGTTTGCGCCATTCTAGACTTCTTAATGATAACTAAGGATAAAATTAATTGTGATGTGAGAGAGAGAGAGAGAGAGAGAGAGAGAGAGAGAGAGAGAGAGAGAGAGAGAGAGAGAGGTGCAGATTGGTAGGTGGGTGAAGAACCTCTGTAACAAAGGAAGGAAAAGGCAAATATATAAATTATAAAGGGATTAAGAGTACATATAAGAATCCTTCAACACCTAATAATGCAATTTCATATTACGTTCATGTATTCGCATCGCGCGAATATGAAAAGAAAATGAGATTGAAGTTAAATTTCAGAATTTGTTTATTCCAATGAGCAAATAATATAAAAATAAATACATTTTAATATTTACCTAATCACGATATGATGCTCATTATGTCTATTGCCAGGGAAGAAAAATGATTTAATGGCGGGGCAGAGGTGCTGAAATTGGGCACAGAATCGTAATCTCTATTCAAAAACTTCCGAATCCCTGTAAAGGTCTCTCAAGTGGAACACCAGCGTGCAAATTTTCTTTTGAGATTTAACCCAATATAAATCTGAAATTTTGCATCAGTAACGAACAACCAAAATTTACTTTTTAGGAAAAATTAGATGTCATCGTGATTTTTTCTACCACGCTTCACATATTCTATGGAAGGAAAACTGCTACAAATAATTCTAAACAAAACAGATTAAGAACCTCATGAAAAGACTATACATATTAACACAAAATACCATTTTAACATAATTATAATAAATTTTGGAAAAAGACACTGTTACCGGTCTTTTATTTATTTATATTGATTTGATTTAATGATTTTAGAACTAAAATTGTAATGCTGTAAAAGCGTCTGGTGGAATATGTTGATTTTATGTAAAATTATTGATCATTAACCCGATAGCTGTTAAACACGTCAATATTTTACCAGCTTCTGAAAGAAATTGCTTATTGTCGACTTGCTGAGTAAGTCCCGCGGTTCTCCAAGAAACGTTACTCAGTCAAAGGGTTCAAGGACGAAATTTATGGCAAGTGTAATTTTGGTAAATAAAACTTCTCTGGAGATTGTTATTCACTGAACTGGTCCTGTTCCAAACACCTCTTTTCTTGTAAATTTCAGATATTTGCTAGCATAAAGTGTAGATCATCGGAACGTTTTTCTCATCGAAAAGTTTATTTTCTTCATAAAAAAATGTCCATAGATACTCTATTTCTTCCTCAGTTTGATTAAAAGCTACCATGGATTTTTGTAATAATTTGCTTCACCAAGCCTTCCGTCTTCCAGGAACGTGTTGAAACAATGCTTAGTGGAATGCATTCATGCATCAAAACAGTTCCGCGTAGCTTCTTGTAATCCCTGAATTCGCCTCTCATTCGTAAGCTGCGAGAGAAAGTTCTTGTTGATGCAATTGTTTCTCTGAACCCGGCTTCTCTAATTAACGACACCATGGGAAATGAATTCCCGGCGTGTGCCCACGTGCATGTGTTCTCGTGTCTAGTGGTAAAAGAGAGGGAACATACACATATATATATACGATATATATATATATATATATATATATATATATATATATATATATATATATATATATATATATATATATATATATATACACACACACACACACACACACACACACACACACACATTATCACAGGTGAGAGAATAAGAGACGGGTATTGGTCCAGACCGGTTTCGACTTTATTTCCAAACCATTTATGAAAGACTGATACATAATGTTGGAAATTTCAATGTACATACTACATAGGGCTAGTGATAGAAATCACAATATACTCCCAAAGGACAATGCCGACAAATTTATACCTGACAGGTGTCAGGTGGGGAGGGGCGGGGGAAGTCATTAGTACATCACCTCCTGTACTGTGTTTACAAATATGATAATCTTTTTCTATACATCTCCACTTGCCTTCCTTAAAATTTCAACAGTTTAAACACTTCTTTTGAAATTATAGGATCAAGTTTATACATACCTTGATTGATATTGATACTATGGTATAACTTTCTTTTTAAAGATAGATTCAATCATCAACATTCCCAGTGCATTATTAGAATACGCTATATTCTCTGGCCCTTCCCAGTGGACAGCAAGATTGTTTTCACTAGCATGTATAAAATTCCACTGTTCACCTGTGCATATCTCACATATTTTTTTATGCTGTACTATTCTCTTTTCCAACTCTTTGCCCGTTTGTACATCCTTTAGTATTGTCGGGAGAGTTCTTTAAAACTACATGCTTCATCGTTTTATTGTTTTAAATGCGACATTAACACTAACATTCTTAAGAAGATGAGGAATATCTTTCATATTGCTATCACGTTGTAGTACAAGCAAATTTTTAGTGTTGTAAGGCAGCTTCTAATGTATTGTATAATACATTGTCAGGATATTTCAGTTTCTTGCTTGTATTCCTATTCTTTTCTTTTTTCATCATCAGTATATTCAGGTCTACATATACGCAAGGCTCTTAAAAACATAGATGTGAACAATGATCTTAACGTTACTACTTCGACCAGAATAAAAATGCACACAGGAAGAAATATTTCTGTAAACTGCATAACTGAACCATACTACATTGCGTGGAGAAATATATTCTTTTAAAAAATTCCACATACAAATTACTTTACACTGGGGACAGACGGTTTCCCATCGCCCTGCCAAAATTTTGTGAGTAAAATTTCCCCATTGAATTCAAATATATATCTTTTTCCACACAATTTATTATTTTCATTAGAGTGTTCTTAGAAAACGGGATATCCAGCTGTACGTTCTTTGATGATTCCGATTAAAACTGCAGCAGATAGTCCATTGGCTCCTTTGTGAATAGTGATACCACATCAAAACCCACAATCCTGGATTCACTAGTAATCTGTAAATTATTTACTTTATTTATAGGGTTCATATTATTCTTGATATTAGCATCAGAGATAGTACCAACCAATGAATTGAGAAGATCCACTAGGTACTTTGCTAGATTATCGGCTGCGGAATCAACTGAACTAGTGGCCTGGCCAGAAAATTTGTTTTGGGAATTTTTATTGTACCATACATATACAGTAACGATGGCACACAACTTTTTTTATTAGGCTTTCGTTTCCTTTTAATAACTTTTTCTCTTTCCTCTTAAAATCACCATTCATAATTGTCTAACGGAATTTTTTTATTTTTTGCATATATTATCATCACTCAAAAGACTACCCATTTTTCCTATATAATCAGTTCCATTTAAAATTACAAGAGCACCTGATTTGCCTGCTTTATATATATATATATATATATATATATATATATATATATATATATATATATATATATATATATATATATATATATATATATATATATATATATATATATATATATATATATATATATATATATATATATATATATATATATATATATATATATATATATATATATATATATATATATATATATATTTATATATATATGTATATATATATATATATATATATATATATATATATATATATATATATATATATATATATATATATATATATATATATATATATATATATATATATGTATATATATATACATATATATATATATATATATATATATATGTATATATATATATATATATATATATATATATATATATATATATATATATATATATATATATATATATATATATATATATATATACTATATATATACTGTATATATGGTTGTACATATGTAAGCATCTACATGTATATGTACTTGCATATGCGTATATTTGTAGGTGCGTGTCCATGTTTGTGTGGAAATTGGAAAATTAGATGAACGTTATCCTTTCTCTCTCTCTCTCTCTCTCTCTCTCTCTCTCTCTCTCTCTGTATATGTATATATGTATATAATTCAACTTTTATTGTCTTAAATTTGACGTAGCTATCTATTATAACCTCTGTCCAGTGTTTTATTCAGATGAACTTTACATTTTAATGAGAAATGAATCAGAGATATTTCAAACTGTGTTTTGTAATTAAGTGTGATTGGAGTAATTGGGAAGGGGTTAGCTTAACCTTTATATTAGTGGTAATACCATAACTGCACCATTTATCTTTTTTTCTTTTGTAATAGCTTTGCTGTGTTATATACATTATGTTAATGCCTTCTCAGTCCTGTTAATGGTAATTGTTAAAGTAATAGTTCACTGATGTATTGTAAGCAAGAGAGCAAATTTGATGTGTTCTACACAACTTTGATACCGGTAATTTTGTATAATGATGTACATTATATTTATTTTACAGACGAAGGCCTACAACTCTTATTGCATGATTTTAGTGGATTAAATAATCATTAACTTTGTGCATCTGTATGTTCCCATTTATTTTTTAACAATAAAACGCATTAAGTTTTAATTTGGTGAGGCAACCGCTGTTATCACATGGAGCGAAATTCTAAAAAAAATTCGATTTAATCCTGAGCCACCCTTGGGATTACAAAACAGTTTCTGTGATCTCTTATTACTTTTAATTTCTTTATATCTTATTCCCACCCGTTGTTATATTTACCATAATAAGCTTACATATTTATACATTTGCTTTAATAAATGAAATGTAGGTAAATCAACATATCAATGTTTAATCCTTGTTAACTTGTCCAAGTGCAGAAAAATTTCAAATAAATATAGAGCAGGGAGGCTAAAGTGAGTGAGTCTGCTAGACTGTATAAAGCATGACAGTGATGAATGACTCTCGTAAATAAATGTACTGAAATACTCGTATGACAGTTTTTCCTTGCCCATGATTAAGAGAAAAAGAAAATGAAGTTTTTCAGCGGAATTGCAGTGAATCTATTCAGTTTATGAATGAAAGATAGGGAATATCGTAAATTTTTTTACCATGCTCTGAGTCATAACAAATATATTTTGAACAAAAACCATTACATTAAGAACTTTATGAAAGGGGAAATTAATAGTGTGACCTTAAGGCAACTGCTTAGTGAATGAAATGTAAAACGCTTGGACTTGAAGCAAGGTGGGATGTTTAATCAGTAGTGATTTGATCCTGCATCGTTGTATTTCATCCAAAGAAATTGTAACGTTGTTCAGATAAGGATGAAACCATGAACAATAAAAGTCAGTTTGTTTTAAAAAGTCACATAAATGCACAAGTCATCCAAAAATATCCGCGCAATTGTACTAAAAAACTTTTGCTTTGTAACTGAGAGCTTCTTCCCAATTATTATATGTTCCTAATTAAAGAGCTAATTTAAATTAGAACTATTCCTATGTCCCTTAATGAACAGTCTTGCAGTATACTCACAAACAAACACACACACGTATATATATATATATATATATATATATATATATATATATATATATATATATATATATATATATATATATATATATATATATATATATATATATATATATTATATATATATATACAGACGCTCCTCTACTTAAGAACTTTTAACTTACAAACTTTCAGAGATATGAACAACCATGATCGTAAATTAAAATTTGTTTGGAGAGCTCCGTCCGTCAAGCGTAAGTTTACATTTTGTATTGTGAGCCTCAGCTTATTAAAAATTTTTGTCTATGCATGCGAACAGAACAGTAACAGAACATCCCAGGCTGATCTCTTGTGCTCCAATAAATTACTGTGATTTTATCGTGAAATATAGAGCCCTTCCTTTATCTGTCATGACTAATGGCAAGTGTAAAGCAAGTGAAGACAGTGGCAGTGGTAAAATGCAACAAGCTATATCAATGGAAACAAAAATGACAATTATAAAGAAATTAAGAAGTGGTGAAAAATGGTTGTGGAAGCACGCCATTGTAATATGAATCGCTCGATTATCGGTACAATGACCAGATTCTCCAAAATGATGATGATGATGATGGTAATGATGATGATGATGATTATTATTATTAGTCTTTAGAGTCTTCATTATCCACAAAGCCCCCTCTAAGAACAAAGATAGAATTATGGAACAAGTAAAAAGTGCTCTGCCAATGCAGTCAACAAGCAGTCGACAATTACAAGTAAGAGAGGGGAGGGGGTAGAAGAAATGGAAAAACTTTTGGGTATCTGGATAGAACACCAGACAAAGGTGTGTACCGCTTAGCCTCATGCTAATTTAGGAAAAGTCTAAAAGCCTTTTTGATGACGTGAAGGCTAAGGTTGGCGATTGTGCTGAAGATGAAACATTTGCCGCAAGTCATAGATGGTTTCATCGTTTTGAAAAACGTGCTAACTTGCATCAGACTCCGTTACTGGTGAGTCAGTGAGTGCTGTCAAAGCAGCAACCACAAAAATTTCCCGATACACTCAAAGAAATAATTGATAAGGAAACTTATATCCCTCCACAAAGTTTTGGTATTGACTTGACAAGACAGGGCTTTTCTGAAAAAAAAAAAAATGCCAGAAAAAAAATGTACATCAGCCGTGAAGAGAAGACGATGCATTGATTTAAGGTGGTGAAGGATGGGCTGACTTTACTGCTGTGTGGCAACGCATAGGAAGACTTGAAGCTAAAATCTCTCCTCGTGTATCGTGCTGCAAATCCGTCGTCACTGAAAAATATCACCAAAAGTTCTCTGCCCTTAATCTGGATGTCCAGTAACAAAGTCTAGGCGACTCTTGCTGTATTTGAAGACTGGTTTTTTCATCACTTTGTTCCTGGAGTCAAACTGTACTGTTGCGAGAATGGGATTCCTTTCAAGATCCTCTTAATTCTGGATAATTCCCCTGGTCACCCACTGCATCTGGATGTTATAATAGTTTATTAACCCCCTAACACAACTTCACTCATTCAACCAATGGATCAAGGCGTAATAGCAAATTTCAAGAAATATTACATTCATCATACGTACAGGCAAGCACTAAAGGAGTTAAATGACCCAGGCGTGACTACGTTACTTCTGGAAAGGTTACAGCATTTAAAATAATATTGTATAAAGGATATTGATGCTGCATGCCTTGAGGTAAGTGACATAAACATGAATGGAACATGGAAGGTTTTATCCCGACAGTTTCTTAACGACTTCAAGGGATTTAATCAAGAAGAGTAGGCAAAGGGAATCGTTAACATTCCCGTTGACATAAGTTAAAAGCTACAGCTTGACTTAGGGGAGCAGGACTTTGAAGAGTTAAGAATCATTCCGAGGAGTTGACGAATTAGGATTTAATGGAACTGGAGTAAATGCAAAGAGCACGAGAACATGAAGAAGAAGACTTCTTCCTTTAAAGAAGTTTGAAACAAAATTGATGGCCGAGGGGTTTTCTCTTATAGTAAAAGCTTTGACTACTTTTGAGAATGACCCAAATGTTGAGAGATACTCAAAAGAGGCAACAAGCATCAATGATGCTATCCAGTGTTATCATATCCAATACAATAAAAAAAAACAATGCAAACTTACTTAGACAAATTCTTCAAACTTGTGCCTTCAATCTCAATTGAAGAAGAAGGTGGGGCCAAAGAAATCTTTGCCGAAGCAATCTTTCTCGAAGAAAGTGATACAGAAGAAAGTCATGTGGAAGAAAACCTTCCCGAAGAAAATGATGCCAAAGAAATCCTTGCCGAAGAAATCCTTCCCGAAGAAAGTGATGCAGAAGAAAGTGATGCCAAAGAAATCATTCTAGAAGAAAGTGATGCCAAAGAAATCCTCGTCGAAGCAACCTCCTCGAAGAAAGTGATGCAGGAGAAAGTGATGCTGAAGAAATCCTTACCGAAGAAAGTAACACCAAAGAAATCCTTGCCGTAGCAATCCTTCCCGAAGAGAGTGATGCAAAAGGAAGTGATGCCAAAGAAATCGTTCTCGAAGAAAGTGATGTCAAAGAAATCCTTGCCGAAGCAATCCTTCCCAAAGAAAGTGATGCAGATGAAAGTGATGCCGAAGAAATCCTTCCCGAAGAAAGTGTTGCCAAAGAAATCCTTTCCGAAGCAAAGCTTCCCAAAGAAAGTGATGCCGAAGAAATCCTTCCCGAAGAAAGTGTTGCCAAAGAAATCCTTTCCGAAGCAAAGTTTCCCAAAGAAAGTGATGCCGAAGAAATCCTTCCCGAAGAAAGTGATGCCAAAGAAATCCTTGCCGAAGCAAACACTTCCCAAAGAAAGTGATGACGAAGAAATCCTTCCCGAAGACAATATTGACATTGACGACCGTAAAAATGTTACACCAGATATTTCTTTTTGATCTTACATATCTTCTGCAGTAATCATTGGTGAGAGATATCATATTTTCAAGCCGTTTTGCAAAGCTAGTAAACAGACCGTGTAAAGTGGAGGAAGCTCTTGCCTGAAAAACCTTGAATATCAGAGACACAAAACCGAGTTTTGATCATATTTCCTTTAGTGCCATTGTGAATAGTGCTAACAAGCACTTTCGGTTCTAAGTTTCAAATAAAATCTGACAAAATAAGGAAACATTTGGAAAGGGGTCTAATTTCTCTTATATTGCAGACGTTGTAGGAAGTGTTAAAACGTTTAATTTTCGTGACCATTAGAATTTACTGACGTAATTACGTAGTAAGCTGGTCGTCACTATCAATGAATTGCTGTTGATTAGCATTATAATTGATGAAATTTGTGAAGATGTCATTAAAAATACAAACACATTTCGCGGTTCTCTGAAGCGAAAATGTAGTTTTGTGTTTTAAAATTGGTTGGGGAAATGTAATTACGGTCAGAGGAGCGTGTCACATTTCTCTAACATTTCCTTATAAATTTCGAACTGTTGCCCTTTTCATATCATGTATTATGAAGGCGGAAAATACTTATAAGTATCGCTTTCCTTGTTCTGTTTTTTTTTTTTTTTGTTAGTAAACCGTGTAGAAAAGAGTAAAATAAAAAAAAAAAAAACAGGTTAATCATTGCTACTATCTGAATAAATGGGCAGATTTCTCAAAAAAAAATTCTTTACAAGTAGAATTATCGAGGTATCTCGTTAATGAAATTTTATTTTCTCTGAAAAGATATTTATGAAAAGAAAAGGCTCCCTACGTTATATACAAGACATACTTAATATTTGTTTTTATTCTTACACTTACTTTATCATGGACCCATGATAAGAATCTAAACCAAATTGGACACTAGTCTAGTTCCATAAATCAGTTTGTAATCTATCAGGTGTGGTAGATTGTTTTCTTTTTTATATTTTTACTCTTCCTTACTCCTTTACCACATTTTCTCTTTTGTCTGTTAATTTATCAAATGCGAAAAGATAATATTAAAGATAAATCTCCGTCTTTATTGTTAACTAATGATTGTTAAAGCCGATAACAAATCTCTTTCCTGCGTCACTGTTATTATTGTAAATCAGTCATAGATAACAAAAGCGTAATAATAATAATAATAATAATAATAATAATAATAATAATAATAATAATAATAATAATAATAATAATAATATTGCTTTACTATATATTGGTATTTATAATATCAGAAGTGTGAAATTAATATGGAAAGCAAAGTAGATAATTCTTTGTTATGAGTTGATTTCTTTTTTAAAAGACAAAATAAAAATAAGAGACGTAAAAGAGAGAGCAGAGTTATCAGAAAAAATGCAAAATATTACTTGTAACTTTTTATGCAAAGGCTTGTAAACAGCTTTTAAAACAGGGACTACAATGTAAACACTGAGTGAAGAACAGATAAGATGAAACTATAAACTGAATATGCTCCTATTCTAAAAATCATTTTAACCATTTCATTTATTATTTCGTATAACTATCGATCTAAGTCTTTCTAATTGTCCAACAAACCTTCTTTCGCTCTCACTCTGTTCAATTTGAAGTGCAGAGATCGGACGGAAAATCAACGGATTATTTAGCTATATAATCATTTATTCATTTCCAAATATTTTAGCATATATCAATAACTTTTTTGCAACCGTACATTGACAATAATTACAACAATAAATGGACATTTGGATTTTTTTTTATTTTTCCTCATAACTACATAATAACTATGCCATAAAATACCTAAATCGAGTAACGAACGATTCCCTTGAACTCAAACGATCTTTACGGCAATTAAACAATTTTTTAATTGCCACCTATTGACTGTTGTATTAGATACGACCTTTGACACTGAACTGGGATGAAATTATCGGTATTTAATTATTAACACTATCGCGTTTTTCAATGCAGGAAACATTATTTTTTTGAAAAGAAGCTGTTATAATAAGTTGCGCGCACACACACAATATACACACACACATACACACACACACACACACACATATACACATATATATATATATATATATATATATATATATATATATATATATATATATATATTTATATATATATATTTGTGTGTGTGTGTTTGTAATATTATATATATATATATATAAAAAAATAATGTTTCATGCACTGAAAAACGTGATAGTGTTAATAATTAAATACCGATAATTTCATCCTAGTTCAGTGTCAAAGGTCGTATTTAATACAACAGTCAATAGGTAGCAATTAAAAAATTGTTTAATTGCCGTAAAGATCGTTTGAGTTCAAGGGAATCGTTCGTTACTCGATTTAGGTATTTTATGGCATAGTTATTATGTAGTTATGAAAAAAAAATCCAAATGTGCATTTATTGTTGCAATATTGACCAATACACGGTTGCAAAAAAGTTTTTGATTTATATTTATGCTAAAATATTTGGAAATTAATAAATGATTAAATAGCTAAAGAATCAGCTAAATATATATAATATATAAGATTTTATATATATATATATATATATATATATATATATATATATATATATATATATATATATATATATATATATATATATATATATATATATATATATATATATATATATATATATATATATATATATATATATATATATATATATATATATATATATATATATATATATATATATGTATGTATATTTATATATATACACGTATTTATAAAATTTGTCCCTTCAGCCCATTAGCTAGGAAATCAAATTTAATGGTGACTGGAGGAGACTTCACTAGGTGGGGGTGAACTTATGTAGGCCTACCCCCATATCTCCTGATTTCGGGGGACCATACCGACCTCTTAGCCCCAGCATCGTACGATTTTTGGAGGGGAGAAAGCCGTTAGGGACAGAAAGACCAGTCAGGACTGTAATTGGGCTGCTATGCTGACCCTTAAGAGACTTAGCTATAAGGCCTATTCCTTTTCGAACTTCGTGCTGGCTGTGATTGCCTATTCCAGGTTGACCAATGTCCTTGTGCCCAGCCCTAGAAATCGAATGGAAAGGGATCGCAACCTCGCTGTTGACTCTGTTGCAGACCGCAAAAGCACCCAGTTGGTGTGGTCTCTCTTCCTTTCACACTGGCAAGATTTCAAGACCTCTGCAGTCGAAATTCGTCTTTTGCAAGCGAGCTCCATGCACAGATGCAATAAGGTACATCTTGAAGTAGCAATTAATGCCAGATTCTTTTCCTTCTTGTGAATTTCTCTCCATTTTTAGTATTTAGTATTTCCAACCTTTCATTACCACAGCCTAGCAAGCACATTCGGCCCTCCTGACTTGTCCCAAACTCAAATTATATTAGTTCAGTGATAATAATTAGAGCATTCCTACCATAGTGTTACCATGTGCTAATCTAATCTAATTCATCGATTCCTCCATTGTGCATAAGTAATTTCATATGAGAGAAAGTCATTTGATTTGAATGCTAACCTGGAATTCTCTTCCAGAATCCTGTTATCTGGCTCTTCGAGTGGTCTGCCCCTGCCCTTGTGAACCAAAATAGCCATAGACGTTTAACTGCCATCCTGCCACATGCAAGAGCCTTCTGATTAAGTGGTCTAGGGGCGCTGGACACAGTTCCCCCTTTGCAAATCCAGTCGCAATTCCAGAGTTTCATTTGTGTGTCAAACTATTTCAGGACTGTAGCCCTTCCAGATTCAGTTGTTTGCTATACATTGTCTAGCTGTTATTGCACATTGTATGTGCTTGCTTGCTGCTCAGTCAGCCCATTCATATCAATTTCCTGATTGCTCCGTTTGTAAATAAAGTCAATTTAAAGTTATTGACTGTGGTTTCTAAAAGGCGACTTCCACTTTTCTATTTACTTAGATGTGATACCAAGGTAAGTCAATTTATTCATTACATTTATCGCTTATATTCTGAGCGCTGTGTGTTGGCCCTTAAGGCAGTTGACAAAAAAATCTATTTTCATTCTTCCAACCGGCCTCAGAATATATCAATACATATATATATATATATATATATATATATATATATATATATATATATATATATATATATATATATATATATATATATATATATATATATATATATATATATATATTTATATATACATATATGAAATTTTTGTCGTATACAATGTGACACTATATTATATTCACGAGTAATAAGTCACATATATCATTTAGCATTTATAATTCCCCATGGGTGTAAGTTATTCCAGAGGTATAGTGAATTGGATAATAAACGATTTTTGTTATTTATTATTCGTGAATGTAAAAAAATACCATGGTGTATGTAGCATAAATTTATAATTACTCAAGAGTTACAAACTTACTAATCATCTATCATGGTGGAGGTAGGTTTGATATCGACTTAAATACAGAACCTGTATACGACAGGCATATTACAGCAGAGCCGATATCAACGTATACCTTTGGATGGCTCAGTGGTAAAAATCACTGTTTATCGTTCTTGTTAAAGAAAGCATTTGTTCAAATCCTGCCGGTAACAAAAAGCTTATTATGTACAATTCCCCTTATGTGTAAGCTACTCTTAAGAAATAGTCTCTCATTGTAAATTATTTTGTATATTCCCCTTGGGTGTGAGTTATTTCGAAGGTATATATAGTAAATCAGGCAATAAACGATGTTTGTGGCTTAATATCCTTGATATTATATATTTATTGTCCAATTCCCTATACCTTCGAAATAACTCACATCGAAGGGGAAAATGGAAAATAAATTGCATTAAGAGACTTTTTACTGAGAGTATATGCTGAAAAAATTCGTTCCTGAAACGGCACAACGAGCACCAGTGTTTCACAAAAAAATAAAGATGAGAGCTTTTTATTAGTATTAATATCTAAAGGATCGCAAGTGGAAATTGGGCAAAACTGTGTCAGTAGTTCTTGTACGAAAAAATATAAAATCTGGTATTATTTTCTTTCAGACTTTCTAGGAATCATACACATTTGCTCACACCAAAACTATATGTATAATTATTCTGTTATAAAAGAAACAAGTTACCCTTTTGGCCTAGTTGCTTTAATTAAAATTTTGCAAAAAAAAAATGCTTCTATATGAAAAGAGTTATCAAAAAATGATTAATGTTTCGTAGTTTATAATACGCAGGATCCTTTACCGGTCCTTGGTTCGTTTATTTTCTAATGGTTTGAAGACTTTTTATTACTAGAAAGCCTCTAATTACGAATGACCATGCATAAATGTTAGCAATTTTGTGAATAATTCTCGTTCTATCATCTACACAGTGAAAAATTTAGTTTTTGCTTGTGACTATCGTTTATTTTATTTAATTAGAAGAAATTACACATCAAAGTTGTCTAAAAAGGTTTTCTTTGAAATAATATCATTTCATTCTTTTGACTGTCCAGTGTTATTTGGCCTTGTTTACAGGAATGTACGTAGACTGTAATATTATTTTGTATATCATAACCACAATATAATTTGGTTGAAAGACTTTTTACAGATAGGTTTAGTAAAAGAGGAAACTAAGCTCACAGTGGCTGTTTTATAACCCCTTTACATTAATTTCTTCAACCAGAGCCTCGATGGCTCGGTTGGTTTACTTCATAGAAGTCTATGGCGAGATTCAAAGCCGACCGGTCAAAGAGGTGGACACTTTGCTATCCCGTGTAGACACCCCCGGGATTAGGTCTGTAATCAACGGATAGGTTTGCTGAAAGCAAATTAGTGTTACAGACTGTACACACATAAACAAAGCCACTCCAACACCTTCTAAAACATAACAGACACCTCACGTCTCGAACTGTCAACCTACTCGCCCAGTTCTCCTCGCTGCTGGGAGAAAGGGAGCTGGGGATTTGGTAACATGTACACATTACTACCAGGGTCTAAGCGATTCAGGCAGGGCAGCCGATCGAGGCTGGCCGGCCTACCCCACCCCAAGTCCTTCAAAAGAAGAATTTTTTATAATAATGTTTTTAATTTCTTCAACCACTGAATTTTTTTTTATATGGAGTCTATGTCATTTTTGCATGACTGTCACTTCAGAATTTTGTCGTTCAGTTAATCTTTCGGAAAACATTCCCATGATAAACACACAAAAATCATGGGGACCATTAGGCATCAGATAATTTTATGTTGCTTTCATTTTAGGTGCAAAATGAGTGGACCGACACCTTTATGACCAGCTCTTTCCAAATGCACTTGAATTATCGAATTATAAAAAGTTTGTCCTTTCACAGTGATGGTACTTCAGGTGTATTACAAGAAATTATCGTCAATGACTTATTTCAAATGAAAAAAAGTTGACAAAATGATAAGTAATTTGCTTTGTTCATTTTTGTTCATTTTTAATCTTCAAATTATTCCTGTACTTGTTGGACATCTTATCTTTTTTTGCTTTTGCTTATATTTCCTTGTCTGTAAAATTTCACAACTCTAGACGTATATTTATTATTAACAGTTTTGCACGTATTTTTGTAGCAATGCCTTAGTAACGTCAGTCAACGTTAAATTCTCCCATATTTTCAAGCCTTAAAGTCGTAGGTCCTTTAGTTCGCTGATGAGAAAGCGAGGGGTGGAAAATTAGATTCTCCTACCCTTATTAAAACATTTCCATAACTAATTTCAGCTTGGTATTATTACAAAATTTCTCAATCTATCCCAGAATGATACACAGACAGGAACCCTCGCTGTAGGAGTGGAAAGGAATCATGAGACCTGTTTTCTTAACCATTAATATATCAAATAAATAAATCACCATTAATATAACTCAGGGTAATATGATTTACTGTATAAAGTTAGATTTGCTGATTGCATGTATTTGATCGATTTTAGATTATGAAAGATATTTTATTCTGAAGATTTACCACACTTTCTTTTGACATAAGAATTACAGTAACATGATAATTTACAGTTTTCAAAGGAAAAAAAATGTTCAAACTTAAGACCTGCTTGTATGCCATAACCTGTTATTTATTAAGACAAAAGCAGTAATAACTTTGGGGAGAAAAGTTCCCTCAAAGATATGACGTATATGAACAAGAAGGACGATTTTCATATTTATATTTGCCATTTCAACCTGTTTGAAAACACACCCATATGTGTGTGTGTGTGTGTGTGTATATATATATATACATATATATATATATATGTATATATATATATATATATATATATATATATATATATATATATATATAGGAAAATGATATTCAGTATAAGTATATAATGATATATAATAAACGTGAAAATTGGTATAACTTCTACCTATGTTCCTGTGATTCAAGCTTTACACTAAGTCACGTATCTACTTTTTTTAGCATATATATATCTATATATATATATATATATATATATATAATATATATATATATATATATATATATATATATATATATATAATCAATGCTTCTAAAACGTCCTTTAATATCCAATTCACTCTACCTCGGAAATAATATATTTTCATATATATGTTACCTAAGGGGAATTTTTAGTTGATAATAAGTTCGTCGTCCCGTGGGCTCAACCAGCGAAGGACAAGAACTCAGGACTACAGTGGACGCTTTAAACCACACGTGTGGTTTAAAGCGTCCACTGTAGTCCTGAGTTCTTGTCCTTCGCTGGTTCGTGTGGTTTAAAGCATCCACTGTAGTCCTGAGTTCTTGTCCTTCGCTGGTTCGAGCCCACGGGGCGACGAATTATTATCAACTAAAAATTCCTCCCGGTAACGTATATATGAAAATATATTATTTCCGAGGTAGAGCGAATTGGATATTAAAGGACGTTTGTAGCTTACTTATTGTATATGAATCACGGTGATGTGATAAAAGCCATATATATATATATATATATATATATATATATATATATATATATATATATATATATATATATATATATATATATATATATATATATATATATGTATACATTACTTACTGGAAAAAATTTTTCTGTGTACAACGTTATGCAATTGACATCTAACTTGAAATATTTCTAGTTTTGACAAGTATCATATCATATTTCATATTTGAGAAGGGAAACTATATTTTTTCTCTTCTTTTCATAGTACGACAGACTGATCGGAAATAAAACTTAGAGATACTGTTTCATATTAAAAAATAGAATTAATAATAGTCATTGCTTGAAGAAATGATATGGAAATAAAAACAAGATACTTTGCGATTACTTACGTCATTACTCAAGTCCTTGGAGAGAATGTGTTGCACAATATGAGTGGTGGTTTTGAGTCCGTTGTGCAGAAGTTCTTCTGCTACAGCTTTAGCTTTTTAGCTTTCATATGATTTTTTTTATATAATATTTTATGACACTATTTACTTCTTATACTGAACTCATCCTCACTTATTTTTAATTCCTGGTCTGTATTAACTATTCTTTTCTAATACTCTGTCATGCTATTTTATTAGTTTGATTTTTTAGTTGACATTTATTTACTTTTCAAGCATTGAATTAATTCTACTTAGTCCCGGTGTTAATGTCTCTGGCGGTCGTGACGACTGATAAATATCAATCAACCAGTCCATCGTACAAAGAAAAAAAAATTATTAAGATATATTCCCTTGGATCACACGATACATTGGATATTATGTCATATCTCTCTCTCTCTCTCTCTCTCTCTCTCTCTCTCTCTCTCTCTCTCTCTCTCTCTCTCTCTCAGTGCGATTGTAGTAATTAAGATGTATCTTGAAGGTTTCGTGACCTGACGTTCACTAGTCGTATTTTAGAATTTTGTCCCATAACACCTAACGAACCTTTGCTTAATTGCAAGGCAGGCTTTCCATGCATGAAAACAGACCGTGAAAGAGATGTAATTTCGTGGAAAACCATGAAAATTGTAAGAAATATTAACAGCTTTTCCGGTGGAACCCTGAGTCTTTTTCTCCTTTGGGTTATTAAGTCTACTATTAGGTAACGTTTTTGGTTACGGTATTAAAAAAAGAGAAGGGAGAATGTGACGAGACATGATGAGAGGTTTTTTGAAGCCATAACCCATCCTTAGATCTCCGCATTTACTAGAAGCGCAGATCTATCCTCATCAAAGGTAAGTGGTTGCTACACCTCTTCAGTGTAGGAAAATGCTGTATATAAAATCAGTCAACAGCGAATTTCAACAGATAATACATGATTAATAAATACGTATAAAAAAGCTCATTGTTATTATTTCTATGAACTCACTTGCATGTGATAGGAGATATTTGAACATATTGTTACCTATGTGTGAAACATAATTTTATCTATGGTCTGGGGTCATCGACAGCAAGTCTTATCTCTTAAAATTAATCATATTTTAATTTGACCTGAAGGGCGAGTTCGTATACTGTAGCAAAAGCCAAAATACTTGAGAATTCAAAGCTGTTTAGTCTATATTGCTTGCCATTTATATAGTCTAATGTCAATTAGTAAACAAACAAACAAACAAACAAAAAAGTTGACAAATATGCTTCCAAGCCTCAACATGATAGTAATTTCCGAAGAAGAGCCAATTCTTAAGCTATATTTTCCAGCATTGCATCATGAATATTCACATGAGAAGGCATCGTTCTGTGATGTTTGGTCTTACGGCACTCTTATTTCCTGAGTCTGAAAATTTTCAGACTTGTCAGCAATCGGTAGCAGGTCACATACATGCCCATTCTCCAGCTTCACTAAAATCTCATCTAACACATTCCTATAAGTTGAGTTTTCCGAAAACAATATATTCGCCTTTCTTTGCTGTTCGGAAAGAGGGAGAAACTAATTCCACTGTCTCGTGTCTTCCTGCAGAATGTGTTAACTCCCATATTGTGATTCCAAAATTGGTAACGGAGTCCGATATGAGGCACCGCTGTCCACGAACCAAAATGACGATGGGTGGAGCACGCGATCCTCTTTATAAGATCATTGGTATGAATTGCAAGTCAGATATTCCCTACATGAGGGTTCTGTTGTGCATTATATTTTATTTCTCACATCTTTCTTTAACTTTCTTCATTGGCGGGGTGGGTAGAGGTCTCGGCTAGCACGCTGTTGGCCCAGCGTTCGACTCTCCGACCGGCCAATGAAGAATTAGAGGAATTATTTCTGGTGATGGAAATTCATTTCTCGTCATAATGTGGTTCGGATTCCTCAATAAGCTGTAGGTCCCGTTGCGAGTTAACCAGTTGGTTCTTAGCCACGTAAAACAAATCTAATCTTTCGAAGTAGCCCTAGGAGAGCTGTTAATCAGCTCAGTGGTCTGATATACTTTTTAACCCAATAATTGTGAAACATAAAATATAGTCAGAGGAATAAGTCCTGTTTCGTTTTCTTACTAATATTTCAATAACATAAACATTTTTGTTTCTTTAACATACTTTCTATATTTTCTCCTCTTTCATATCATACATATTTATTCAAAGAATTCTAGTTTAGAGATGTGGATATAAAAGAATGTGCTTTTGCAAGACATCGCACATAAAATCAATAAACAATTCCTCGAAAGCATTGAATTATCAAGTGCATTTGAACGGTTTGAAATTTGCCTATGTTATACCTGTTCTTCATTAGTCCGGCTATTTAGTTAAATCTCGTAAAAAGCATTCAACCGAACACGTGAATGCCGTGAATTAACTCAATTTCTAAAGCTATCAGTCTTATAAAGCAATCGTGCTCGTGAAGCAATCAACCCCATAAAGCAATCAAGCTCGGGAAGCAATTAAACATTTATCCGGTTATATCTGGATTGCTTTCCACGTTTTTCGTAGGTAGATAATAGACATATTACAGTACAGTGCCATGTACGCAAAAAAAAAAAAAAAAATGCAATATCAAAGCCGAAATGACATGGTCAAGAGAGAGGGACCCACACACACACACACACACACACACACACACACACACACACACACACACACACCCAGAGTATATCAACCTTTGTTGAGTCAGCTTTCCTCTGTGAAAGTGTGAACTTACGATGGAAATGAAAATGACAAAACGCAAGAGATGTGTTTAGAAGAAATATCGCCCAGGATATTTACAGTAATAAAAGTTGCAAGAGTAAGAAAGTCAGACATATTCCGCGGACCAATGTATCACAGCTTTTAAAGTGGTCTGGCAGAAATGTTTGTAATTTGTAAGGTTTCATAAGACAGGAACAGGGCCGGTGGGTGGGGAAGGGTGTATATCGTGAGTGTTAGCTAGTTGGACTAAAGGAATATAGGAATGCAAGGAATTTAAAATAAAAATAAAATGCGTTTCTCTGTAGAGTTGTTTTTCACTGTTTTTGAGGTGATAAATGTACGGATGATGAGTCTGTTCATACATGTACATTATGTGAAGTAGTTCAAGATTTGGAAGTTTCTGGTTGGTTGTAACATGGAATCTTATGTCAGAAAAAATGGTTTATTAATAAAAAAAAAAATATAAGTATGATTGACTATATATACATACACACACACACACACACACACACACACACACACACACACACACATATATATATATACATATATATATATATATATATATATATATATATATATATATATATATATATATATATATATATATATATATATATATATATATATATATATATCATTGGTACTAAGTCTGGAAATAATTCTTAGCATATGTGTCAGTATTAAATGCAATTTAAGTAAAATAAAACTGCAATGTAAAAAAAAAAAAAGTATCAAAGCCGCTCTTTCGATTATGAGAAATATGAATGTGTGGGTTATAATATAAACATTATTTTATTAGAATTCGCATCAAGAATTATCTAATAGAATCATTATTCCCCAACAGCGCTTCCCCGGACAATTCAAGTTTTGTAGCTTCAGGAACTTTCCCCACTGTACGCATTTTTGACCATTTTTCCGTCCTTAGGTTACAAAAACCATTTTCATGGAAAGAAAATAAAATTGCTCACAGCTGTGATAGAAAATAAAATTTGTGCAAGGTAAACATTTTATAGAGATCAAAGTGTTAAACTTCGGCTAACTCGCCCAATTAGGGGCTCCCGCGATTATTGTGGTCGTGAAAAATGGGATCCCTCTTGAAGCTTAAACGGTAATGCATTTCAGTGTTTTACCGATACCCAGGAATGAGATCTTCTTTTCAACTGCAAGACGTCTGTTATGCGCTGTATATGCAGCACTTGCAATTGCCTGGAAAACCGTGAGCGATCAAGGAAATTTTCCTCTTTATGCAGCATTTCTCTTTGGATTATTTTTCCTTCACTGATTTCCAGTAGTATAAGAAAGGATGTTTAAAGGTACCACGTGAAATCAAAACGTAGGATAAATCATAGCATGGAAAGCATGAGAGAATTTCATATTGTACAGCTATGCTCAGAGTTGATATTACATGACTGCATAGGATTGCGTTCAAAATTCACGAACTAGCAAGTAACATGCTCTATATTTATCTATTATTTCAATGCGAAAACATGATTATTGCATACAATTAGGCCATAGAATGTTTCATAAGAGTGAGATCTGTCATATATTTCAAAACTGCACGAAAATTTCACGTGTACCCAAATTTCGAAAAAACAGTCACGAAACATTTTCAAAACTTTCGTTCACTCATCGCCGATGCATTTGACAAAAAAAAAAAGTCATCATCAAACCTCAGTTCAAATGTTAAACAAAAAACGAAAAAATTTGTCATAACATTAATATTGCTTCCAATGCCATCATAAAATTTGAAATGGTCCTATTTGATTGTTTTTACGCTCAACCATCGATATCAAAGGGTGAGTGGAGCGTGTGTGAAGCAACCATTAGAGTGGCGGCTCTGGTGTAACATAGGTCTACACTACAATGAGTAACGAAAATGAAATTATCTTGAAACTATTTATTTTATATTTGTTAGAGTAATATTTGAATTTTCACAAAAATAAAATGATTTAAGTTATATTATTTAACAGCTTAAATTCCTATTCCAATTTTGAAAATGTTGTTATGACTGTTGAGCTTATTAGGTCTACTGTTATAATGCTGCAGAGGTAGTTATGTTGACCAGCCAGAGGAGCTTGTTATGCTATGTTCACACATTCCCGTATCAAGGCACACATGCCCACGCACGGCCACGAACGGGGCGGAGCCAGAAAGTACGTAAACACAACGCAAATACAACGTAAATGTACCGTAAGTACTGTGTAAGTGCGGCAGCATGCGGCGCGACCGTTATGGACCACCTGGCCGTGCGCCGGGTGGCACGAACCTTTCGACCTGCTCAAAACCCTGCGTGGGTGGCCAGGTCAGCTGTCAGGTAGCGTGGCCCGACCCGCACAGCATGGCGCCACCTGCGGGTTGACCGCGCAGCTGCCACGCCCTTGCCACGTCCTGACCTGGGGGCCCATGCTGCCCCAGGGCACCGCATGGCTGTCAGAATGGCGTGGGAGTAGGCGCGGCAACGCTGCCGCATCCCCCGCAACCGCGGAGATGTGGCAACGCTTTGACCTGGGATAAAAGGGACAGGCAGCACGCTTCCAGGTCAGTGCTTCTCCGGCCAGCATCCTGTTGCTCTCTCCATCAGCGCCTCCGTCTTCGTCGTCCACTGCAGCCAAGATGCCCAAAGGACCCATGCTGAAGAGGACCAGGAAAGGGGCCCTGAGAACTCCAGGAGCCCTGGCAGCTGGAGTTGCCCCCTATGCAAAGCCTCCTGAAGCTGATGGTCCCCCTTCAGGCAGCGATGCTGTGGTGCTGCAGCTTGAGGCCGACGAGCTCGTGACGGAGAGCGAGCTGGGAGGAGGAGGAAGAGGACCTTGCCCTCGTCTCGAGAGCGACCCGCCGCCGCCACCGACGACAACGCCCACGAGGGGGATGCTGACGACGACACCGAAGGCACTCCTGAAGGTGATGGCCTAGATGGCCCTACAGGTCAGGGACGGAAGAAGAACCCGTCAGTGATCCTTTCGGAGGAAAACGAGAGGCTTGTTGGCGAGTGGCTGGAGACCGAGGCCGAGTTTATTTATAACAAGGGCCTCACAGCCTACAAGGACAAGGCCAAGGTTTGGAGGGCCTTCGAAGAGAAGGGCCAGTCACTTGTTCCTCCCGTGAGCGGCCGTGAACTGAGGACGTGGTTTACGTCCCTCAGGAGTCGTTTTGGGCGGCTTACGGCAGAGAAGAGTGGCCAAGGGACGGGCAGACGGCTGACGGACTGGGAGAAATGGATTCTCAACATTTTCCACTTCCTGAAGCCGCACATTGTGCGTCAAAGGAAGCAAAGGTGTTGGGATTTCCGATGTTATGTCTGTTTTAATGTGTTTCCATGCATAATTATTAGTGAATATAACATTATTACATAGTTTCCATGCATTCAATGTACATTTTATACCATGTTCTCATATATGATGCTCCTCTTTTTACAGGCTGCCTGTGCTGCTGCCGCCCTCCCTGCCCAAGCTCTGGACCTGCCTGTTGCTCCTGTTTCTTCTCCTGCCCCGACACCGACGCCCTCGCCCTCTCCGATTGATCCAGCGAGCACCAAGGCTAGGAAAAACCAAGTTTCCGAGCTGTTCGACATCGCCTTCACGAGGGCACAGGCCCTCCGGGACGATATGCTGACCAATGTGCAGCCAGCTCCTCGTAACCCCCGCGTCCTCTACTGGAGGAAATTTTTTCAAGAGGTCGAGGATGAGTGCGCTCAGGGTTCAGAGCAGCTGAGTCTGCAACTGAAAATGGAGGTGCTCGGTGCCATCCAAAGGTATATCCGTGCCACCAAAGAGGGCTCCACGGTGCCGTCGATGGCCATGATGACCCACACCATGGCAGTGACAGCAGAGTGTCAGGCACCTGCAGTTCCTGCCAGCCTGTCGGCATCGCAGCAGCAGCGGGCACTCACTGCACAGCAGCTGGCGCTCCTGCAAGCACAGTTGGTGACATCGACACCAAAGGAACTAAGCAACCTGTCGATTGACACCACCTTTTTAAATAATTTACAAAATTAATTTATTTATTGTATTTACTTATGCTTATATTTACATGTATGTTTGTATTTTATGTTAAATAAATATCTTTTGCAATATCATGTCTAGTTCTATCCTCTGCTCAAATATCATGTATTCAGTGAAGTAGCTAAAATACAAGTACACAAATAAAGAAGGCAAAATGAACCTGAATACACTAACATTTCAGTATACATTACTGACTTTGAAATAAGTTCAAAATACTTTATGTAACATATATGCACAGAAGCAAAATGACAACAGACCAAATATTAGTAAGTCTTATAAAACATCACAAATATCAGGGAGAAGGTAGTTTCAAAAAGATAGAATTTTCATATCAGAATATCAACAATGTAAATGCTAAGAGCAGTTACTTTCAAGAACAGAATTATCACATCAGAATAGAAACAACGTTAAGAGAAGGTACTTTAAAAAATGATAGAATTATCATATCAGAATAGAAACAATGTTAAGAGAAGGTACTTTCAAAAATGATAGAATTATCATATCAGAATAGATTCCATGTTAAGAAATTATTAAAAGGGGCAAAATAACTACATCTTCTTTCTTTTATTTATATGTATGTTTGTTTCATATTGATTAAACATGCATTTGCAATGTCATGTCCCGCTCTATCCTCTTCCCAATTACCAAGTATTGATGAGAGTAATACATCATGGATTTGAGCAATATCTTTTATTAAATCAACTAACTCAAACGGAAGTACACAAATACATAGGGCAAAATAATCCTGAATTGATACATTATTGAATTTTAAATAAGTCCAAAATAAATGCAGGAACAGACATTTAAGTAATTACAACAATCAGGTATGCAGGAGAGTAACTAAATCATGTTCTCCTGCCAGTGCACGGAGCCTTCAGCCGACGAAAAGTATTCCTTCAGCATGTTATGCTGTTCCTTTGCATCCCTCAGTGCAGTGTTGCCGGTCACGGTTGGAAGGGCTGCTCCTAAGGACGGGTCACTCCTCCAGCTACCAGGGATGACAGCATGTGTGACAGGGTGCTCCTGATCTCCTTCTTGTCTTTGTGCATTTCTTCTTATGATCATATTTTGCAGAACACATGCGGACATCACTAATGGCTCTATATGGTCAGGCTTCAAGTATATTGCAGTGTGGAATACTCGGAATCTATTTGCCAGAATCCCAAAGGCGTTCTCCACCGTCCTGCGTGCCCTACTTAACCTGTAGTTGTAAATCCGTTCCTCCTTGCTAAGTCCTCTTTTGGGGTAGGGCTTCATAAGGTAATTCCTCAGGGGGAAGGCATCATCGCCAACTAGGAAGTAGGGCACAGGAGATCCATTAGGTTGACCTGGCAGGGCATCCGGTTGGGGAAGATTTGCTTCCTCTTGCAACAGCATTTCTGCCAGTCGGGTCTGGGCAAATACACCACCGTCTGACTCTGACCCAATGGTACCCACGTCGACGTATAGGAACTTGTATGAAGCATCAGCAACTGCAAGTAATACCATGGCGTAGAACTTCTTGTAGTTGAAGTAATGCGTACCGCCCTTGGGAGGGTTACGGAGCCTAATGTGTTTCCCATCTATAGCTCCAATTACGTGCGGGAAGTTCCACCGTTCCTCAAAACCCCGTGCAACCTCCTGCCATGCTTCAGGTGTTTGTGGCACCTGCAGTTCCTCATCCCCGAAGGCAGCAACAATGGCCCTGCAGGTCTCTGGTACGATGTGACTAATGATGTTGTGGGCAACCCGGAACGAATATTGCAGACTCTTGTATGAATCACCTGTAGTGAGGAATCGTAGGGTGATAGCAACACGTAGGCCTGGCTCAATGGGTTTCTTCCAGAATGTCACTTTCTTCTGAATGTAAGGTGTGACCCGTTCAACAATTTCATTGAAGAGGTTCTTGTCAATCCAGGTAAAATTTCTGTACAGGTCTGGGGCTTCGGTTGACAACTCCTCCATCAGGTTGTCATAATGACCTTGCTCCATCCTTTTCTGCAGGTACGGCCACGCCCACACCCTCCTTGGCTGCCTTTTTTTCTGCTCTGTGTGCTTTGCAGCAATCATTGCAAGCTCCAGCAATAACATGACATGCACATATTCAATGACATATGGCAACATTTCTGTTCTATCCCTACTTGCTATAGCTGTAAGTTGACGCATTTCAGCTATGTTGTCCATGTTGCTTCAGCACGTTGGTAGTATGTCTTGACGCTGTGGTATTACGGCATTGACTAGCCTCACATGTGCAGCTGCCGGCCCTTATATAGCTGGGGTTTAACCCCCCCAGTACGTGGGGCCAACGTGACGTTTGCATAACTCAGTTACGCAGAACGTAACACATACGGTATACGTACGTTGGTGTTACGTGCTCTGATAAGCACTACTTCTGCCTGCGCCGCCGCTTGTCGGTCAGCGTCACGTCACCCTTACGCAGTGCATACATTTGCGGCGCACTATAATACGCATGCATCACACACATCGTCCCGTGACACGTATCCAGCTGGGCAGGGCTTATTTTCTCGCGTATGTGCAAGTTTCACATATTCCGGCTGTGCGTGCACATGCGTGACTTGATACGTGAATGTGTGAACTTAGCATTAAGCTCACTGTCATTGACGGCACCGCTAACCATATCACACCGTTCTTTGAGGTAAACAACGTAAAAAAAAAAAAAAATCAGTTCAAATCACACAGGTTACGAATTATATCAATGCACAAAAGGGATCATATTTATATAGCCATAAGGCAAATAGTGCTAGCTGTGAGTTTGAAAACTTGTCGACATGTATATTAGAAATAAAAAAAAATTTTAAACTACTTGGCAACGTTACGTTGAGTCTGAGATTCTGGACGATGCAAAAAGAATCATGTTTCCTCAGATTTGAGCATAGGTGAGCATATATATATATATATATATATATATATATATATATATATATATATATATATATATATATATATATATATATATATATATATATATATATATATATATATATATATATATATATATATATATATATATATATGCTTAAAAATCACAGTAGATGCACGTGACATCACTGTATAAGCGAATCCCACAGGAAAATGACAGGCAAAAGTTCAGTACCAAGCGCTTTCACGTTTATTAACGCAAATGAGACACAGATGAAAAGAAAGTTACAAAGTAAACAAAAAGAACAAGAATATCAGATGGTCAATTGTCAAAGGGTAATAAACAGAAAGATAATAAAGGATAATCCGGGATCAAGCGGTCACACACTAAAACCATAGACCTAACTACAAGAGATACGAAAGTTTAGCCATACGAAATCCAAAAACATGTATAAAGGTGAATACCAGATGGTTAATTGCCAAGGGGTAATAAACAAAAGGGTAATCCAGGAAAATCCGGTATCACGCGGTCACAAACTAGAACCATATACTTACCCATTCAAATTGCAGAAACATGTATAAAACTGGGTACTAATTTTGCTTATTTTTATCAACAACTTTTATAATTATGAAGGCATCAAGTTTAAAGAAACCGATACTTAAATTTTGAACACTTTCATTACTTGACTTGATAAAAAAGATTCAATGATCTTGCTTCACTCCAGTTAATAGGATGATCTGAATCTCTCATATGTACGAATAATGCGTTCGGTATTTGGCCAGTTCTCACAGAATATTGGTGTTGTTTGATTCGGTGCGAAAGTGATTTTCCAGTTTGTCCATAATATCTTTTATCATACTTTTTTACAAGGAATTTCATAGATGCAGCCAGAAACATCTCTAAGAGAATTTTTTATTACTAAACTCTTAACATAGAATTACTGAAAACAACATTTATGTTGAAAAGCTTTGAAATTCTGGGAATTTGTAAAAACCTTTCTGCAGCGGTAATTTGAGAATATTATGCTTGCTGAATTCAAGTTTGTTATTAGTCAAACAGAATGTTTTGCTGGCTCTTTTCGATGCTATATCTACAAAGGTCCTTGGGTATTTAAGTTTCAAAGCAATATCATAAACAGTTTTATGATATATATATATATATATATATATATATATATATATATATATATATATATATATATATATATATATATATATATATATATATATATATATATATATATATATATATATATATATGACTATTTATCACATCACCGTGATTCATATACAATCATACAAACGTCCTTTAATATCCAATTCACTATATCATAATATATTTTCATATATGTTACCGAAGGGGAATTTTTAGTTGATAATAAGTCCACCGTCCCTAATGCAGTCATTCGACGGACGAGGAATCAGGACTTCATAACCAGTCTTCTGGTGATTTCACACTTCATCTTCTCTGATTGTTCCCTCTGTCCTCTTCTCTCTCCTTGTTATTCCATAAACTCAAAATCCAACCATTTTCTCGTATGAGTCTTTTGCCAATTTTGTTTTTCTTTGTACGTTATTCCTTATGTCACAACTATTTTATATACAATATTTTTAACATTTCAACTTATCTTCCAATCAAAACAAAGAACCCGATAACTTCTGATTTTCCTTCTTCCTGATCTCAGTATTGGTAATACATTAAGTAATTTTTTCAGAAGCTTGTCAGCGTTTATCATGTGTTTGGTTTTAAAATTAAGACAACACATTGGACATTATCATTAAACTCACCCACGCATTGCTCTAAATGGTAACATACACCAAAGACCCTACAATAAAAAAAAAAAAAAAGGAAACTTAGGAATGCTGATGCAGCTCAAAATCATTTAATTTTCAATTCTGTTGTGATGAACTGAATACTTCAAAACTACTAAGTAAACTACCAAAACACAGGTTTTAATGGTAATTCCGGGAAACAAGTGGGTTTATTATCTAGCTTGACTTCCTATATGCAAAATTATTTCCGGAAATGCGAAAATAGCCATGCCTTGGAAAAGGACCCAGCTGAGTTCTAAAAATTCCGAGAGCACTAAAATGTATTATTTTTTTATATGCATATAAAAATGTTCTTGCAGATATGTGGTCTTGTAGTAGTTCTTTAAGAAAAGTACTGTGAGTTACTGTTCGGAAATATTTTTTTTGTATATAAACTTAAATCAAATATCAACAAAAATTGATGGAGTTCATCAGAAATATAAGGAAAAGACCTACTTTCTAAATTGCAAGATAATAATTACAAACAAGTAACAAAAACTATCATAATATAGGTATTAGGGCATGATTGTTCTGTTGAAAACGTTAGAACATTTTGACCAACGCCTGTTATTAGCAGACTAATATTATTCTGTTACCAAATAATGAGAGAACTTGTTTTGTTTAGCACTGAGAGGATTTTTCAGTTGTAAGATAACGCGGAAAAGAAAATATATGAAGACATTGGAGCGTGAGTGTCGTCAATGATACGAGCAGCCCATCTCCTTTATGGCGCTAAATTTCAACTTGGGTGTCTTGTTTCTAAGGAAGAAGCAAAGAATAGTTGCCGAGCCTTCTCTGCATAAACTCCATGAATACTCAACCTACTTTAAACGAGTTTCTAAAATATGAGGCTATTTCATGAGAGTTCTTTCTAAGGTGGAAATTATGAATTTTTTCAGTACCTAGAGATGACCTTAGGATTGCAAGTGTCCTTCACACAAGAACTCAAGCATCTCTCCATAGTCTGTTCTTCAAGTTGATCTTCTAACTAAACAATATAAAATCATCGCATGCTTTAGAATACCAGAGAATTAATTGTGTAATGTTCTGTTCCTCCCATTGTCCGAAGCTGACATCTTGTTCTGCTAAGTGAGTGGCGCCCGTTTATCATGTTTTAAAATTTTATGTTTCCACTACTGTGCTCTTATCAAAATATGCATGGCATCATTTTAGTATTTAGATCAGACGTCTCTATCTAGTATATAAATTAAACATAAAGTTCACATGAATATCAGTGCTGTTCTTGAACAGGAATACTTCCGAGCATGCATGTATCAAGGCGTAAAATTTGATTTAAAAAAATGCAGATTTACTCATTTGAGAGGAACTGCTTTCCTTAAACATTTGCTAAAATGAAGGTCTCCTATCGTTCACAGCTTTTGTATGACTTTGGGTATGAAAATTATTAGATGACTTCCGAAATTCGTAAAGATTACACTCCTTACAAAATTAAAAGTATCCTGCCTTCAGCCTATAGGAAAATATAGTAGATACTGAAATACTCATGTCGACAATACAAAGTTCTCAGAAACAAATGTTATTTTTTTTTTAAAGATGTGACTGTTTTCTCTTATGGGTATTTTAGGCTCCGAAATAGTGAATAAGACAACATTTCTTGGAAGGTCATTTTTTTTCACGTTGATCGCATATTTGGATACAATACCAATACTTCGTCCATTTCAGACAATATATTCTGGACTGCTATATATGCTAGATTCCGATATGCCTTTTAAGCCGCATTAAGATTCCTTTTCTAGTACTGAAGTGATATTCACCTTTTGAAAATAAAATATCGGTTAATGACTCAATAACCTTTGTAAATATGGCTTGGGATTATGGATAAAGAAAAAGAGACATAATTGTGATGTTAAAAGGCTATGCAAATATGTCTCAGATCAAACACTACTAATACTAAATTGTTATTTGAAAATTCTACCGTTAGAACAATAGACATATTAGAGGCAAATCTAACAAGAAAAAAACGCGTCGAAGTTTCTTCGGCGCAATCAAAATTTCTGAACAGCATATAATGCTGTATGAAACTTTCAGCCACGACCCATGAAATTCATAGCCGCGGCCCATAAAACTCAGCCAAGGTTCGGTGGTGGCCTCAGCCACGGACCATGAAACTCTTAGCTGCGGCCCATGAAACTCAGCCACGGTCCGGTGGTGGCCTGTGCTGTTGGTACCTATAGCGGTGCCTGAAGTATGATTGTGGCTAAGTTTAACGTTAGATAAAATAAAAACTACTGAGGCTAGAGGGCTACAATTTGGTATGTTTGATGATTGGAGGGTAGATGATCAACATATCAATTTGCAGCAATCTAAACCTCAGTAGTTTTAAAGATCTGAGGGTGGACAGAAAAAGTACAGACAGAAAAAGTGCAGATAGACAGACAAAGTAGGCACGTTAGTTTTCTTTTACAGAAAACTAAAAAGCAGCCATGAACAAAGATAACTGAGCCTTCAAAAGGATAAGAGAACAAAGTTTCAAATCACCTTTCTGTTGTCATACAACCAAACTGTCTCGTAAACTGATAATTTTTAGTTTTCTGTAAAAGAAAACTATATTGCCTGTTTTGTCTGTCTGTCCACACTTTATTCTGTTTGCACTTTTTCTGTCCGCCCTCAAATCTTGAAAACTATTGAGGCTAGAGGGCTGCAAATTGGTATGTTGATCAACCACCCTCCAATCATCAAACAACCAAATTGCAGCCCTATAGCCTCAGTAGATTTTATTTTGTTTAATGTTAAAGTTAGCCATGCTCGTGCTTTTGGCAACAATATAGGGTAGGCCACCTACGACCAGGGTTAAAGTTTCATGGGCCGCAGCTCGTACACCATTATATCGAGACCACCGAAAAATAGATCTATTTTCGGTGGCCTTGATTATGCGCTGTAGCGGCTGTACAGAAAACTTGATTGCGCATTTATTACTTGTTAAATTAGTAACCGGCAACTACACAAACGTCTGATCCTCCTTCATTTGGTATCCAGGTGCTCCTTTTCATCACTGGTTTTCCACTTCTCAAAAATTTAATGATTCACTTATTCTAGTTCCTCTTCACGTTGTTTTATAGATTTGTCAATGTTATTAATTTTTTTTTTCAGGAATATATTACCTGCATGTGAAATCTAGATGTATATAGTCACGTGAACTTATTTGGCCCTTTTATTCAATACTGGTACATAGCGTAAGTGTACAGTTTCGCCACTCCTATCTTTCACGTGCTATATCTTCCATCCATCTCTACTCATCTCCAGTTTCCTTCAAATAGTTCTCATTCAAGTGAGTCTGCTTCTTCCAACTAAAGAGGCAAGTTGACAATATCAAGGTAATATTCTCCCACGGGCTGTACGAACCATATGTTCAAAACATCTGAATCTCCCTTCCATCTATATTTAGAACTTCTGTCATTTCTTGTATTATATAATTTCTAATTTTATCCTGCCATTGGACTTTGAATGCTTTTCTTGAAGCCTTATTCTTAAATTGACAGTATAATTCAGATATAACCTCATTCCCATACCGTGATGAATGTCCGTATAGCGATACAGCATGTATTACTCTAAGTATCTTAGTTTCGTATGCAATATCACTCTATATGGTTTCCTCAACTTATTCAGTCTGTTCATTGTTTGACTGCCTTTCTTAGCCTCTCAATACATTCAAACACAAGAGAACGTATAAGGATGTCGTTTTTCCTTAATTATTGAAATCTTCAGCCTTATTAATCCTTTTTCCACCTGATTCTAATTCATCACTTTTTGCATACTCTGTCATCTCTACCTCTGATTTCTTAGATCTACTTTGTGTTCCATTTCCCTACCCTGCTAGATATATGCCGCATTGTTTTATATATATATATATATATTATATATATATATATATATATATATATATATATATATATATATATATATATATATATATATATATATATATATATATATATACATGTGGGTGTGTGTTTTATCCTTTAAGAAGATTATATTAGATGTTACAATTCCAGTTTTCAGTAGATTTGTAGAGGTGAAGTTACTAGCACCAAATCTTGCCGTATGGTTTTCCTAACTATAATCTTACCTTGCAGGGTACCCATACGAGGTATGAACATACCCAGTGATGCTTCGCTCCAGGTGGTGTGACAGACAGAGAAAAAGGGAAAGTAATTGACAAATAATTTTAAAAATCATCCGGAGTTTGACATCAAACGTTACTGACTGCAGAGAGAGAGAGAGAGAGAGAGAGAGAGAGAGAGAGAGAGAGAGAGAGAGAGAGAGAGAGAGATATGGATGCTTCCACTATCTTTCGTTGCCACTAGACTCCATTCTCTTAAAACCATAACTCTTTATTTAAACCTTTCATTCCAACTTCGACCCGTTCAGATGCCTTTCTCTCTATCTTCATTTGCTCGCAGAGAAACAAAGTAAAGAAAAAAAGATAAAATAGTTTCACAGTCTTCCCACAATTTCATTACTTTTCATTATTGCTTCTCCAACTTTCTCTCTAACTCCCACTATTCTCTCTCCTCCCTCCTCTGTATTATTATTACTTCTCCTCTCGGCTACACGTCTGATAACTCTTTCTTTTCTTTACACTAACATAATCCTTCGCTGTCTTATATACCCCCATCCTAATTTAAATTACCAGTTAATTATCCCATTTTTTTTTTTTACTTTCAAATTTAAAGGTATATTTCTCCTTTCCAGTGTTTCTTCATGTATAACATAGGCCATGGTATTCAAACCACATTCTACTGTTCTTGTGATTATGAAACCACTCAAAATTGATAAATGTGTTACTATTTCTACTTCCAAGAGTGGTGAAATTAGTGTTCTTTGCCGTAACTGAGTTCAATTCTTTACTTTTACGGAGGATATTTCTCTCAAATCACCCTCAACCATTTCCTTTTTGGTTAAAATACTAGTCAATTCTAGGAAAGCAATATCCTGAACTATACTGATTATTGAATGATAAGTGCCAGTACATACATACAAACTTCCTTTTTTTATTTATGGCAAATATGTTCGATATTTCTTAAATAAAATGGATCTTAGAAAATTTTCCAAGTGAATGGAGTGTTTATCAATTGTTGATGAAGGGCAATCTTTTCTTATTTATGATTTAGATTTCGGCCTGAGTACCTCACCACCTTATCTGTCTGCTAGAGTTACGTTATTCCGTCCTTGATACTGACCTTTGAGGTGATACGGAATAAGCAAGGTTTTCCTCTAATACTCACGTAACTTTTTGATAAAAGCGTATCTGACACTTTCCATTGCAGTTATGTAAATAAATTTACGAGTATATATAAATTAAAGCCGAATGAAATACATAATTAGGTGTAATACTAGTTAATATTTTCTTAGACGTTGTTGTAGGTATACCGCAGCTCTGCTTCTGTGTATATAATTTTTAGATAATGAAAACTAACCTTTTATGAGTAAAAACTAATACAGATGACAGTGATAAACTGTTTGTCAGCATATCTTTCAGCAAGTTCTGATATGTGTTTTAATTTTACTAAACGATTGCAGAAATGATAATAGCACAGAATAGTAAATTCATAAAAATCTTTGTTAATGCCAAAACGTTTACACTGAATTGATGTAAATTAAGGTTTTCCCATGTTGTTATTATACAAGTGGGACGAAATCCAGAAATGAAAAACTTCTGGAAAGATCTTGTTTAGATCTACAGTGTACCTGATGAAGACTGAAAATCAGTGGAAATAGCAAAAGAGAAGAATATAAAACTAACATATAACTGCATGTTTTGGTTGCCGATAATCAAAATTGTATCTTTTTTTTTTTTTTATTTCTTGATGTTTTTGATTGCAGAAACAAAGTCCAGTTGGATAGAATAAATAAACGGTCTATTACCGGCTTTTGGCTTTTGAGTGAACTTTTGAAACATTTGGTGAATAATAATAGAACTATTTGTCTAAATTGACGTGGTGGTGCTTATCCTAGTCCTATTTCCCAATCTCCCCCTTGATCAGGTAATAATTAATGGAAATTAATGCATAACTCCTGACAGTCCCTCAAATGGTAGCGTTACATCTGAGGGAAATGACGTCAATAATTCAATTCAGTTCTAATTAATGTCTAAGTAATCAATAACTTTGATAGAAATCATTATTATAACATCACTTTCTGAGATATTGTAGGGTATTAGTAGTAGACTATTTCTCAGTGAGTTTGAAAACAAAATATTTTATTTGGTTGACAAAATATTTAGTATTTAAATTTTTTTTTTTTACATTCAAACAAACATAAATGTATAATAAATTGTCCATGACATAATTAGTGACGGCCTAATGTAGCAACGTTTATTCTTAAAACTGCTATATTGCAGGAGTCGATAATGTTTAAAGACTTTCTAAAATTATTGCCAACTAACGACTTCATCTAATCACTTCGTTTTTCGTTTTCTGTAGAAGAAAACTATTGAGATGGCTTTGTCTGTCCGTCTGCACTTTATCTGTCCGCACTTTTCTGTCCGCCCTCAGATCTTAAAAACTAATAAGGTGAAAAGGCTGCAAATTGATACGTTGATTACCCACCCACCAATCATGAAATATACCAAATTGCAGCCCGCAGGTCTCATTAGTTTTTACTAGTTTGTTGTAAAAGAAAACTGTTGTCCCGGCTTTGTCTGTCCGTCCCAACTTTTTTCTGTCCGCACTCTTCCTGTCCGCCCTCAGATCTTAAAACCTACTGAGGCTAGAAGGTTGCAACATTAGTATGTTGATTATCCACCCTCCAATCATCAAACATACTAAATTGCTGCCCTCTAGCCTCAATAGTTTTTATTTTATTTGAGGTTAAAGTAAGCCATAATCGTGCTTCTGGAGACGATATAGGATAGGCCACCACCGGGCCGTGGTTAAAGTTTCATGGTCCGCGGCTCATACAGCATTGTACCGTGACCACCGAAAGATAGATCTATTTTCGGTGGCCTTGATTATACGCTGTATCGGCTGTACAGAAAACTCGATTGCGCCGAGGTTAAAATTAGCCATGATCTTGCGTCTGGCAATGCTATAGGACAGGCTACCACCGGGTCGCAACTGAAAGTTTCATAGGCCGCGGCTCATATTATACGCTGTACAGAAAACTCGATTTCCCCGAAAAAAATTCGGCGCAGTTTTTACTCGTTTCTTAGCGTATACCATAACTTTTTATTGCAAATTTACAATAATACCTCAAATTCTATTTTAGTAAGGTCTCCATCAAAACTTATAGTTTACAATTTCATATTTATATTGGTTTAGAGAATCACTGAATTATATATTAAAAAAGTATTTAAATTTATTACTACGATTTAGATGTACTGATGATGAAACGTTCGCTTTATAAAAAAATGTATCAAGTCATTTTAAAAATAAAAAAACATTTCTTCTATAAAAGGTACATTAAGACCGAAGTAGGCTACTTGAGCATTTTCTTGTGTTGTCTTGACAGAGTTAATATTTAACCACTCAAAACATCTTACATTTATCTTTTCTGGATTAAACCGGTTTATTATAACATAATATAAATTCTGTCATGCTGATTATAGATTCTACATCGTAACTAAAATGAGGTGATAAAATCTCACAATCCTCCATGATTTATCAGAACCTCATTTCTTAAAGAAATACATAGACTGTCAAAGAAATGTATAAAACACTTAATGCAAATAGTTCATAAACATTTGCATAATTTTACATGATGAAAAAGAATACCTTCACTCAAAATAATATTGAGATATTAAGAATATTATGTAAACATGAAAATAACGGCGTACAATATTTTCTAAAACCAAAACTTTCAGTCGGACAGCGAGCAATCACTTAAAATATGGCAATTAGCCCCAAATAAAACTGATTTGTCTCTCAAGGCTGGTTTCCGAAAAGATAATACTGACTACTTTTGTTAGTGGAGAATTCCAGCTGAAATCATGTTACGTTCTGAACGTGTTATTACTTAGCAAATTTCCCTGAGGAATGTTACGCAGTTAGTGCCAAAAAGTAATTGGTTTCCCCTTTTCAGACACACCCCTTCCTCTGCTGCTTCTTCTTTTAACGTGCTTTTTTTTTCCCATTTCCATGGGGTAGCACGATGCCTTCTTTTTTGAAGGACTTTGATTTGGCTTTGGGGTGGACTCTGTAGTCTCGATCGGCTGCCATACATGACCCAGATGTAGACACAGTGACTCCCTCAAAGATTCTGGCAACATTCGAGAGTTTAGTCAAACTGTCGGATGTCATTTATTTCTGTTATTGCAGTGAAGCTCCATACACTCATTCTAAAAGATGCACCAGATTACCAGTCTTCGTCTCTTTTAATAGATCCGTTTGCTTAAGGGTACAAACTCATCATTTTGAAAAAATCCTTTCAGTAAAAAAGAAATGTGATGATTATTAAGATTACATTTACTCTAACTTTTCAGCTACAAGCCAATCAAAAATGTATTAATTTTGTTCAAAAAAAAACCTCGAGAGACATTTTATTGCTCTCAATTCACTTTTTAAAAGAAGAGAGCTCTTCATTGGGCAATATTTCTTTGAAATTACAAGAGCTTGCATATCACAGTATTGGTTACAGTTGTAAGACAGGTGTAAGTTTTTTCATCGAAATTAAGATAATATTGCAAGTTATGGTGCCTTACTATTACCTGTAGTGTCCATTTTTTTTACTTCAACTTATATGTAGTAATTCAAAATATAAATTACATTTCTTGGTGCAGAGTACTTATTTCATTGACGCTATCGTTACGACCAATGTTACAGGAGTTAGCAGTCTACTATGAGCCATGTATATATCAACAAACACACACACACACACACACAGTATATATATATATATATATATATATATATATATATATATATATATATATATATATATATATATATATATATATATATATATATATATATATATATATATATATATATATATATATATATATATATATATATATATATATATATATATATATATATATATATATATATATATATATAAAAATCTACGTTGTTTCGTTTTGGGAGGTAGATTTGATTTAACTACTTGCTTGTCTCACCAGTCATTTGAAAATACGTTATTTTTTTAATTCGCAGTTCTTCTCCCAAGGATTAATTTTTTACGTTTTTCCAGCGCTACATTAACTCTTTAGTTTTCTTACCCTTCTTTCTTTGCCCCCTTTTATTTCTCTTTTTATAGCTGTTAAATATAATATACTGTAGCATCAACACTGCGATATTATTCGATTTTTTCAATGCACAGGCCTTGTTATTTTTAATGAAAATTTTGGGTAAAATCACAGCTCAGTTACCTGGCATGTTTTTAGCACAGCCGTGTTAAATATGTCAGAAATATTTGTACAACACAGGAAAAGTCATCACAGTGAACTAATATTCTAAATAGTAAATGTCTGTTGCCTCAACCTGTGGACAATTTAGCCATCTGCATTAAATAAATTATCTTAAGAACAGCAATTCTTCTTCGTTTTAACGTGCTTTTATACCCAAAAATTAAACTTTGATTGCCTGGAAAAATCATTTTGCTAAAAATCATTTTCTTCACGGTTAAGTGAATGGGCATGAATTACAAGACAAAATGGAAAATCCCATTAACTCAGCTGTTAAAGATCTCATTATACGGGGTGTTATTAAAGGAATCCAGTTCTCCAAAGCATGATACAGTTCGTTTCAATGGGAAGAATAAGCCTAATTCTAAGGAAGTGGGCCTTGCACGGGGTAATTTCCGCTTTTCCATGTCGACAAGATCATCTGACAGTGACACTAATGAACCCTTTGTCTCCGTTAAGTCAATTTATCCTAACTTCATCATATCACCATTAACTGTTGAGTCTTCTCAAGTGTGGGGATTATGAATCCTCACAGACGTTTTAGATTAGTTGGGGGTGTTTAGTGTCCTTTATTGTTATAAATTTTTTTTTTTAAAAAAATTAATCTATTTCATGCACCCTTTAGTAAAACACTAAGAATGTTTAACTATAAAAGAACGAAATACCATATTTGATAATTTTATATAAATTTTTTTAACTATATAACCAATAACCTCAGACCTTAAAGATGCACCATACATCGGTTCATCTCCTCTGTTTTTTATTTCTCACAACAACTGTTTCATATCTTACTAACAATGACGTCACCTGATATATAGAATAATTAATCTTATTTCTAATTTCATTTTAGCGTATCATCTATAGAATTTTATGTTAAACAATTTATTATTCGTATAAAAGAAATTTTAGAAGGTGTGGGGATATCTATCTTTGACAGCAAATCAATTTAAATCTTTGACCGGCAATTTCAACAATCAAGTTACATTATTAAGGTGTCTTTTTGTTATGTAGTTTCTTATATAAATCAGAGGAAAAAATTAATCGATGAGTTTTACCAACACAAAGCACATAATACCAACATTCAGCGTGTATGTAACGAAAACATATTCTATATGCAGAGCGTTTCCTTGAAAATAGTTTTTCGTGGAAAGGAGTAATTTTCGAATGGAATTTTTTTTTATGCATGTTCTGCGGATACGAATAAATGAAGTTTCGGTGA
>NC_089781.1:66697696-66710196 GCF_040412425.1 Macrobrachium rosenbergii | reverse complement strand
CATTATCTTTTAAAATGAGAAAAAATATTAATTATTATTTAAATGTAACACATATTTATTTTTAGATACTAGAGGAATAAGCCCTGACAAAGGTTTATCAATCATATCCAAATTCACTTTTTAAGAGGAAGACTTGTTTCAGTGACCAAAGAGTTTTATTTTATATAAATGAAGATGTAAACACAAGAAAATGTGTCCTGACAGTTCATCAACGATAATATTCTATACTTTTAAAATGTAAAATTATTGTCAATTATATTAAATGCATGCATATTTATTTCTTAGTGAGAGGAAAAGCCGCAAAGGTTTATCAATCTTCCAAATTACTTTTTAAAAGGGAAGACTATGTTTCAGTGACCTTTTTATTTTATATACTGATTTTCCAAAGAAAGACAGCATCATAAATAAGAAGATCGTCACGCCTTACAGCCCTAGGAAGTACTCAGTGGTTTTTTCCAGTAGAGTTCATTAATACTTTGAATACCACATCTCCGAGTTCTACCATGCATTGCTGGATGTAGAAAGTCCATTCACGAATGCACTGGTAGACGAAACCTTCTGTGTTATTCTAAGGAGTCTATCCTCAAATGCCATGCCCCTTGATATGCCAGAAGATTCCCTTCGACGTCTTCTCCAAATCTGCACAAAGGAGGCCCCCTTCCTCTCACATAGGGGTGACCTCTTTTGACAGGTAGGTGGTGTCACATGGGATCCCCCTCCCCTTGGCATGCTGTTTACTAATATATACATGACAGATGTCGAGGAAAGAATATTCAATTCCCACCCGGAACCGTAGCTATATACCCAGTATATAGGCGACATCTTCATTCCCAAAGATATTGATGGAGAAGCCACCCACCTGCATTATGCCTTGAGGAGGAACTCTAGCCTAAACTTCACTACTGCATCTGGTGTCAAAGGCCAACTTCCCTTCTTGGATGTAAATGTGGAGAAGAAAAGAGACAGGTACAATACAACCATGTGCCTAAAGGCAACTAATATGGGTCAGTGTCTTAACGCCTCTGGGGAGAGCCCTGAAACTTACAAACGCTCATAGTAGCCACGCACGTTAGAAGTGAGATTACTCACTGTTCCACATGGAAAGCCACTCATGCAGAGCTCGAACGTGTTAGGCAGCTCCTTACTAATAACGGATACGACAGCCATCTAATAGAAGGTTGCAATGAAAAACAGTTTGATGTGTGTGCCAGCACACCAGTGACAACGCCTACAGCACCGAGAAAAATCTTACTGTCTTACAAAGCTGCATATCACAGTCGGTTCAAGAATGAGGTCAAGGTCATGAAGAGAATACTTGACAGCAGTGCGAATCCTGACAAGAGGGTTTTCTTTCTTGTCTACCAAGTCAGCACCCTCGTCATGGGAAACAGCAGTGCACCCCGTAGAGAGGTGTGGGAGTCGACCAATGTAGTATACAAATTTAAATGCACCAAAGGGACTTGTCAAGCACTCAGCGGTTACTGCATAGGTCGTACCACTACCACTTTATATAGGCGATTGTAAGCTCACTGCAACAAAGGGGCAATATTTCAACACTACGTAAATTCATGTGTCGGAGGTCAAGTACTCTATTTACACATCTGAGAGAGAGAGAGAGAGAGAGAGAGAGAGAGAGAGAGAGAGAGAGAGAGAGAGAGAGAGAGAGAGAGATGGGGTTGTTGTTGAGAGGAGGGGGAATAGGCAGAAAATATTTTATTTAAGGGTAGTTTTCAAAATATGCAAATTAGGCACCTTAATAGTGTGTGATCGTAAGGAACAATTTAAAGTTATTAAGCTGATCTAACTTTTTAGTCTACACCACCAGACCATAGTACACGAACAATCGTTTATAAACATTACTATATTAACACATTCAGTTCACCTCCAGGGGTATAGTTTACCTGGCGCAGCATTTGAAATTTCCCTTCCATTGATAGATAAGAATTAATTTTCTTATGGAACGTAAATTTTATACTATCACTGGCACGAAATTTACACAACTTCAGTGTTAATATCTTCAACCCACGTGTTAAACAAAGCCACTAAATAAAACTACCTCAGACATTCTTAATGAAAACGAAAACTTTAGGTGACATAAGAAGAGTCCATCGACATAGCTAAAAAGATATGGTTCTCAACTGACAACTGCTTACCCTATACTTGATAACATCATACTGGTAGGCAGTAGAAAAAAAGAACCTTCTAACGCTTGGTGTCTTACATATAAATTGCACATAAACAGAGACTCATGGTAAAAAGAAAACTTTATTTACGAGTGATTGTCCGTAATCACATACCCCTTGAAACGGTTATTTTTTATACCCCTTATTTTAAGAATATACAACGAAATATAAACCCCGGTTCGAAGCCCTTTCATTTCCTCTACAATTTCCTAAAGAAAGATAATTTTTGCTCCTTGCCGTTTGTCATACATTTACCTTATTTTTTTATCACTGGGTCATTACAAAATCCTTTTGTGTGGCTTTGACACATTGGGAGATTTCAGCCGTCATTTATGCAGTAACAAATTTGAAATCCTTTCTTGTGAGTCAGACACCCATAGCATACATATAAAACAACTAGCAAGCAAATGAAGGAATATAACTGGGATCTAATATATTTTAGTAATTACATAAAAAGTTTTTATTAAGGAAAATAAAAGAACAGGATATTGATTTGTCTAGGAACTATAGAACAGAAATAATGATAATATAAAACTGCAGCCTTACCTCAGAAATAAGCCAGGCATATATTTTAGTTAACTTAATCCCACATTCTCTCCTTGACCCGCGTCCCGGAATATAGATAAAACAATGATTGTCCGATAAAAATAAAGGTAAACTATAAGCCATATACTTCTTTAGAAATAATAAAGTCTAAGAGAGCTATTTTTCTGGAATTCCTAGTTCTCTAGCTGTATATGTAACCTTTCATATGTAAAATAAGCATCGATTTGAACTGTGTGGTTTCCGTCAGCAATATTGAGCTCTGTTTAAAGCTCGCAAAACCATCAGTAATCGTTTAGAGAAATTTGATGTCACTTTTGCTGCCAATAGCAGCTGCTACTTGTGTTGCTTTATCTATTAAATGCCTTTTGATATTTTATTTGACCATCCATTGAGAGAATGCTGATGATGGTGGAGGAGAAGTTGATAATGTTGATAACATGAACGCCAGCGTCGAAAGTTTGGCCTCCACAGTAGTTGATTTTTATGTATATGGAATTCATGGAATAATTGATAGCATTTTGTTTGCAGATTTAAGATGTCTTCCTGACAGGAACAGATGTTATCTGTATAGGTGTCAATTACTGCTAGGTTCTCTTTTGCTAAAAGTTGAGACATAGCCCTTGGGAGATGCACACTTGAATTGATATCCTTTATGTCATATGTTGATCCTTTATCTTCAATATCTACGTTGAATATTTGAATAAAGATAAATAAATTAGTGGTAATTAAACATTATTATTCAACTGATAATGCTTAAGATAATATTAAACATGCACCAAAATATCTGACGATTTCGCATGAAGCAATTTGTTTATTAAAATATTTTACTATACTGAAAGACGTAAAATTGTACTCCAGCTATTTTCTTTCTATCTGCATCAAGCATTATCGGCAACCAGAGAACATTTTGAGCCAGTGATTGTGTTTGTGTGTGTGTGTGTGTGTATGTGTGTGCGTGAAATGGCTACAGCATTCTCGCTTATTAAATATTCATTTGTAGTATACAATCCATGGGTTCAGTTCATATCACAGGGTGGCTTTCTTCGTATACAGCAAGACGTGATGTGATCCTCTTAAGTAGAAACGCCTTTACGACTCGCCGCTCAGAAGCCCCTCTTGTATTTGCTCCTCCCTAGTGTAACGACCCCCATCCTTACGTCTCTGTCCCTCTCCCCCCGCCCCTCTCCCCCCAAAATTTTTTTCCCGGGCAAACTGATTTTTTCTTATATAATAAATATGAATAATAAACCGGAATCTCTATGGGACTTCCTTTGTATAAGTATAAAAAAAGAAGATAAAATACTAGGGAAATAAGAGCATCAAGAATTTCCGTATATCCCGAAAGATATTCAAATACATTTGGAACGTAGCCCAATGTATGGCGAATGTATCAGTGTTATGATATGAGATGATCGTTTACACAGAAAACCACATAAGTTCCATCTAAAAGACTTCCCTGTTTCCTGTCCTTTGAATGAATTTCTAGTTATCATTTAAAGCTAGCATAAAAAAATAGAGTAATCTGAATAAGAACAGCTGGAAAAATTATAAGCTTTATTAGAAATAAAGATACATTGTGATTTTGCTACTACAAAACTAAATTCGACAGATTTAATGGAAGACACCACATTTGTAATACCAAGTCATATGAAATTTCATTGTAAAACGGATTCAGTAAATAATTTAAAACGATAAGTAACAATAAAATAGCAAAATTATGTGTGTATATATATATATATATATATATATATATATATATATATATATATATATATATATATATATATATATATATATATATATATATATATATATATATATATATAACTATATATATTTATATATACAATATTTAAGAAATAAAATTAAAAACATCTCTGAAAAAGTATTCCGAAGATATATGAGGAATTTAATTCATTTTTAAAGAAGCAATATGAAAACAAAGAAAAATAGGTAAACTTTATTAAAAAATGTATTACTTTAAATTTATACATTATTTAAGAGTCATTAAACACTGCAAGTAATTCTTGAAGGTGAGAAAGAGAGAGAGAATTTCCAATTCATTTAATCGTAACAATGGTCTAGAAAAAGGAAAAAGAGGACAATTTAATCCAAAGAAAATTTATTATCCAATTCACTGAACCCTGATTTAACAGTCATTTACCTAACACGAAAAGAGTTACTTTAAGCTTGATAGACCAAGTGTGGTCTAATAACTCCTAATAGTTTAACCGTAACTTGGTTGTTGAATATAATTAAAGAGGACAATTATTATGTTAATCTGGTCCAAACTTTAGAGGAATGGATTATCTGAACCCTTCATAACTGTTTACCTCATCAAGAAAATATAATTGTTTAATCTACTAGATCTTAAACTGTGGTCAATCAACCCAGTAGTTTACAATAATATTTATTTTATTATTATTTGTCTCAATTTCTCCACAATCAGTTCAGTAATAATAGAATCTTTCCATGTTTATTTCGGTCAAATTGCATGATTGCGTCCTTGTAAGTGTTGAAACCTATCATTAGAAATGAAACTAGCAAAAAGAATAGTAAGTGAAGTAGATTTATTTCATTTTTATATCGGCAAATTCTTGTTGTTCTGGATTTGTTTTCTCAGTAGACTGATAAACAAAAGGAAACACATTAATAAGTTATGAACATTTTTTTATCTTCCAGAAATTGGTATTAGCATTAAAAAGTCAGATAATGATACATCCGAAAATAATATAAAAACATGCAGACAAACGAGAGAGAGAGAGAGAGAGAGAGAGAGAGAGAGAGAGAGAGAGAGAGAGAGAGAGTGGGGGGGAGTGCCTTGAGATATTTTAGGTATTTTTTGTCTACCTAAGCGTTTTCGTACATTTACGTTAAATTCATGCGTATATTGATATATGTTCATTTACTAAATATTTATTCTACTTCCTGACCATGTTGACTATGGAATTATTCTCCTAACGATAATTTTTCTTTCACTATCTTTCCTAAGACTTAGAAACGAAAGTTCCAAATTTTCAACCTGGTCATTCCCAAGTTCACTCAGACGAAGGGATAAAATCTTAATAAATAAAGAGCTGAATGCACTGACTTAATGCACCTGATTTCCACTGTTTTAGTATGATTCCTCATACAATGTGGTCAGAAATAGATAAGCTTCCGAAACTTGTTTTAACTCTAAGGTAATCGTTAAATGTTTTTGTAATACACTGCATCCTCTTTTTATTAATTATTTTAGTTTTGTATCTATATAAATCTCTTTTTGATATGATAGTTATGTGTTTTCGATCGTTATGTATCAGTCAGACAGGATATACTCTAGTATTCTTTCCTTAACGAGAACCCTAATAATGAGAGACAAATGAAACCTGACTCCTGGTTATAGGAAAGTAATAAAAACCGATTTAGGAAAGGAAAAAGGAGGAAAATCAATCTAGACTCTACTTCCTTCTTTCGGATACTAATTTCTCCTGATCATGCAACTTTGCATCATGTTTATCCCTTTTCCGAACGATGTGCTGTTTCCATAACAACAAATCTGTCCTAATCACAAGGTTCGTATTGCCCTTGCCCTGACGTAAATACATAATTAGAGTTTCATTAATAAGCTATAACGACTTCTTATATGAGTGTCAACAGACATAATCAGCACTCCATGTTAATATGCCTTATATTTATAATAAACATTTTTTTACTTGAATAATGAGGTAGGAGATCACATTATGTTTGAGGAAATATAATAGTGAGAAAGAAGAAAACGAAGGCCCCGACTTGAGAGATGATAAAGAGAAAATGTGTAAAACAAGAGTTTCATTAAGAATAAGAGTTTTCATCATTTATTTTTTAGAGGGTGAGGGTGGCGGGTGGGGTCTAGGTTATGTGTTCGTATTTTGTTGTAGATGGCAGAAAGGAAAGCGTTAAAGTAAGAGATATCTTGATCAGATAGGTAAAATTGGTTAGTACGTCGGTAAGGGTTTTTAGCTCCAGTTATTTTTTGTTATGTTGTTAAATGAATGAAAAAGCCTCAGAGGAAAAAGGACCGAATGGAGAGGTGAAATGTATGGCTCCTTTTTAGATCACATCTATTCTAATCTCATATCAGTGTTGAAGATAGACTCTCCCTTTAGGATAAGGATAAGGGTAACTCAATGATAATATATGTCTACGCACTTATGAATGAACTATCTAACAAGAGCTGCCTCCATAGATGATAATATAAAGATATGCTTCAAAATGAAATTTGCTTCTTTTAAATGAGGAAAAATAATTATGATTATTACAGGTGTCGAGCAGATCCAGAAGAAAGGAGTTTAAACTTCACGATCTGATATTGAAAATAATAAATATTTAAAATTTTCAATATAAGGATTAGTAAAAGTTTTTGAAGCAATAGATCGTAGTAAATATTTTGATTGTCGAAATAACAACAAAAGATTATACTGTAGAGGTGATTAAAGGAGTAACAAATATTTAGAAAACAAAAAAAATTGCAAAAATAATACTTCCAAGCAAAGATAATGATGACCACAGACTTCTATTATGATTTCAAAATCTAAAAAAATTAAACTATTTCGGATTGGAAGTTGACATATAAAGTAAAAAAAAACAACCAAGGTCAAATAGAAATAGTTGTGGAGAATAACCGCAAACCCAAACGGTACCTACACCACCTACCACTTTACAAAAACAATAAATAAATAAATGAAAAAAAAACTTACAATGACCCGTACGCTTGACAAATAGGTTAAGGTGAAACATATCACTAGAAAATTGCTATCGCCCTGCAAGATACTTTGGCACCAAATGACATCAAGATCAAGCAAAAATAATATGCCAAATGATTTTCTACCGTTAAGTTGATCTACCTCATGTAAAAGTTACTGAAAAAGAGAATGGTTGAAGAAAACTAATCACCAGTGTCAAACGTAAATGTTTATAGTTTTTATCAGGATCAAAGAAAATCAAAGAAAATTACAAGTTTGAATTTCCAGTTACTCTGTGAGATGAAAAAATATATCTAAGTTGAAAATGCTTAAGGAAAATGCTCATTGCCCACCGAGGTACTTACTTACCAATCGAGTTTCATCATTATCAGAGTAGAATAAAACATCAAATGGCCTTGGAAATCTAAACAACAATTTCGACATAATGCGTCTAACTGTGAAGACAAAAGACCTCTGGGCCACCGTAGTTTCTGAGTTTTAGAGAAAGCCGTTTGTAAAACGTTGACCTTAAAATTGGCCTGCAACCTTGAAAATTAGGTCAGTGTAAGGAAACGATTAGTGTAAAAAATGACCCGCGGGGTAATACGATCATTAAAATGAAAAAATAATTCAATAGGAGTCACTCTGTACATCCAATAGTATTACTCCTCGCAGAATAATAATAATAAAAAAAAGACAAGATACTTCATTTGTACTCCATGATCGTGATCCACGGGGACGGCCTGTACCCATGAGGATTACCATCTCCCTACTTGCTGGAAGAATTTAATATTGCCAGGATGGGATGTCAAACAAACGGGTTTCTTTGAATGTCTTCTTAATGAATAGTCTCTCAATCAATTATCCATTGATTCATCCTAAAAATTCTTCACAGTTTCCTGAAAAAATGTTTTGAATTTCCAACAACAGCTGATATTAAAGAGATGTAAATGTTCCATAGTGTAAAAAAACAAGATAATTATTATCCAAATGTTGATTACTCTCAGAAGGATTACCATAATTAACGGTTTAACAGTTCTTAAGTTTTGCAAGAGGATATGAGAAACTTTTCGTGTAAGAATGCCAAACAAAATCGATTAGAAAAGAAACTGAAGTAATATTAAAGTTTTCTAACACTCAAAACAAGAAAGAAGTGGAATAAATATTATTATTACGGTCGACAAGGAAAGTATTTCGGGGATTTTATGCTTCGGCTTAGATCTGTTTGTTTGTTTATGTTTCCGTTAGTTGGCTTACCTGGAAAGTTACAGTCTACTGTAGATTTACTTTTCTTTTCATGAGATTCACTCAGTTCCGAGGAAAAGCTTTTGATTTTTTTTTTTTTTATGGATCCAAGCTGGTACTTGTATCCAGGCTTATTTACGGCTTCATTTACTTTCAGTGTTACTGATAAGTAAGTCAGGAAAATAACGGCTCTTGCGTTATGTAAATTAGTCTAATTGATGATGGTCATTCCGGTAATTATGGCAAGTATGACATTGTTTTCGTGCAATAAAGCAAATTTAGCAAGATTTGGTAAATATATCATCATTTTGTCGGAAGTATGCAAACGCTCAATACAGAGGACGCGTTCAGAATAGAATGCCTCTCAAAAATAAAATTTGAACAAAATTAACCAAAAAGTAAATCGATAACTCATAAACATATATCATTGAACATGTATTTGTGATATATATATATATATATATATATATATATATATATATATATATATATATATATATATATATATATATATATATATATATATATATATATATATATATATATATATATATATATATATATATATATATATATATATATGTAGGTTGTTACGTGGGTCATTCGGCTAATGAGTTAGTTTAATAATGAGTTTATTGGATTTATATTGCCTTCCTTTACCTGAGACCCGCATAATTGTGTCAATTAAAGCTAAAATTAACTCTAAAGGGCAGATATTGAATTGACTGGATCGCCAGTCAACACTAGTTAACAAAGAACAGAGGTTTATTTCATAACCACACGAATGAATTCAGGAAACTTACTGGGACACTAGCTTTAGCAAAATTAAAATAAAATGAAATGGGTTACTTACAGGAGCTAACGGCAACCTTGGTAATTAATTCTACTGAGGACAAACATCTCAATGCTACGCAGACATAAACACAATAGATTTATGTGCCTCTAAGATGCTTTATCAGGCATTTACTGCAAGGTCGAATTGAGTCTTCTTGGTATTGATGGTGCAGATTCTTCTACAAGAAAGAGGATGTTTGTTCAGGCCCAGAGCGTACACAATTCTGGGAGAAGACATATCCAGATAACAATCTTACATTACAAAAACTCTCACTTGTTTTTACTTAATCGCAAGGGGATGACTCTTATGTCAAGAATAATACTTTTAATACCATGGAGGATAAGTTATGTGACTTCACTAGACAACAATAATTGTACTTAATAGATGACTTCATAAATGGGATATGTTTTAGTACGATTTCTTAGTCAGTGACTGTTTAAGAGAGGAAAATTTTAACAAGGAAAATGATAGTTTCAGTCGAAAGGAAAGAGAAATAGGAGCAACTGTCAAATCAGACTTACCACTAGGCTAGCTAATGCAGTGATCAGTTGCATAAGGTTCTTGGTCTGTTGGAATAAAAATTTTCTCCTCTTTTTGAACAAAGGTGGGAAAATAGAGGATTGCTTGGAGGAGATCACTGGCACGTCCGTGTTCTGTATCAGTTGTGTGGAGAGTCTCATGATGGTGAAGAGCTCTCGCTGTTTGCTTGAAAACTCCGCCTAGCCAGGGCTTGACCTGAAATGGCAACAGTCTCACAAGTACACAGAATAGAGGAAATTGGTTTTAAAGAACAGTATAACTAAGGTCTGGCCTAGAAAAATTGTATCCATTTATGATCCTTTAAGCTAAAAGTCTCTCCCGCTGGTGAATTTAATTTGAAAATAGTGCTTCCGCTTGCCTTTTCGCATGCTAACAGCCTGCATTGTCTGCCCTCTTACTTTAACAAAGGTAAATTTTTACTATTCGATTAAGAAGCAAGGAAGAGAGGTCGACTTGTGAATATTTACAATAATGTATATATGTATGTATGTATGTATGTATGTATGTATATATATACATACATACATATATATATATATATATATATATATATATATATATATATATATATATATATATATATATATATATATATATATATAAACATATATATATATATATATATATATATATATATATATATATATATATATATATATATATATATATATATATATATATATATATATATATATATATATATATATATATATATATATATATATATATATATATATATATATATATACATATATATATATATATATATATATATATATATATATATATATATATATATATATATATATATATATATATATATATATATATATAAGCAATCCACAGGAAAAAAGACAGGCAGAAGTTCAGTAGTACCAAGCGCTTTCACGTTTATTGACGCATCGTCGGGGCACAAATGAGACACAAATATGAAGAAAGTTACAAAGTAAACAAATAGAACAAGAAATACCAGATGGTCAATTGTCAAAGGGTAATAAACAGAGGGTTAATCCAGGATAATCCGGGATCCAGCTGTCACAAACTGAACCTAAGACCAAACAAAATGACATACTAAAGTTTAGGCTTACAAAATCCAAAAACATGTATAACCTTGAATACCAGATGGTTAATTGCCAGGGGTTAAAAAGAAAAGGTTAATCCACGGCAAATCCAGGATGACGCGGTCACAAAATAATCCAAATATATACTTAACCATAAGGAAAACGGAATATTACCCACTCAAATTGCAGTAACGTATACAAATTAATATCTATTTTGCTTATATTTATCAACAACTTTTTTAATTATTAAAGCATCAAGTTTAAATAAACCAAGACTTAAATTTAGAACACTTTCATTATTTGACTTAATGAAACAAGATTCGATGATATTCCTTTTAACTGTGTCATTGCACGGGACTAAAGGTCTTGCTTTACTCCAGTTAATAGGATGATCTAAATCTCTCATATGTACGAATAATGCATTCGATATTTGGCCAGTTCTCACAGAATATTGGTGTTGTTTGATTCTTTGTGAAAGTGGTTTTCAAGTTTGTCCATAATATATTTTATCACATTTTTTACAAGGGATTTCATAGATGCAGCCAGAAACATCTGTAGGAGAATTTTTTATCACTAAACTCTTAACATTAAAATTACTGAAAACAACATTTATGTTGAAAAGCTTTAAAATTCTAGGAATTTGTAAAAACCTTTCGTCATACGGTAATTTGAGAATATTATGCTTACTGAATTCAAGTTTGTTATTAACATTCTGTTTTTTCTGGAATGTTCTTAAGGGTTTACGTGTTTGTAGCCCGCAGTTCATTGATGCTGAGATCAAAATTATTTATGATATTGCTTCGAAACTTAAATACCCAAGGACCTTTGTAGATGTAGCATGGAAAAGAGCCAAGAAAACATTTTATTTAACTAATAACAAACTTGAATTCAGTAAGCATAATATTCTCAAATTACCGTATGACGAAAGGTTTTTACAAATTCCTAGAATTTTAAAGCTTTTCAACATAAATGTTGTTTTCAGTAATTTTAATGTTAAGTGTTCTAAATTTAAGTCTTGGTTTATTTAAACTTGATGCTTTAATAATTAAAAAAGTTGTTGATAAATATAAGCAAAATTGATATTAATTTTTATACGTTACTGCAATTTGAGTGGGTAATATTCCGTTTTCCTTATGGTTAAGTATATATTTGGATTAGTTTGTGACCGCGTGATCCCGGATTTGCCGTGGATTAACCTTTTCTTTTTAACCCCTGGCAATTAACTATCTGGTATTCAAGGTTATACATGTTTTTGGATTTTGTAAGCCTAAACTTTAGTATGTCATTTTGTTTGGTCTTAGGTTCAGTTTGTGACAGTTCGATCCCGGATTATCCTGGATTAACTTTCTGTTTATTACCCTTTGACAATTGACCATCTGGTATTTCT
>NC_089781.1:66655196-66692696 GCF_040412425.1 Macrobrachium rosenbergii | reverse complement strand
GTCCAAGGACTAGTTGAAACGAGGTTACCCTACTCATTCAACCAGTTATATATCTGTGAAACCATTCTGATGTAATTCTTTTTATTGAGTGTCCAACTTTGAACATCTCTGGGACACTAACCACCGGGTCAGTTTATACTACAGTGGAGTAAGTTTTTCTTAATTAAGTATTGCTTTAATTTTTCCCATGTCTTAAGTTTTCAGTAGGCATCTGAACGAACATAACATCCTATATCCCTTGTAGAGAGATCAAGAAAGCTTTTAGCTTCATTAAGCTTTTTGGTGTCCTTTCTAAAGAGTTTAAATGGCTATTAACTTGCTCCATACAAGTTTCCAAATTACAGACATATTCGTCTTCCTTCCATTCGCAAAACTTAATTATGTGTGGATTTACCTGGGTAACCACAGTAGTCCCAGTAGCTGAAGTAGTTGGAGTAGATGAAGGGTCTATCATATTTGATCTACGAGCTTGGCTTCTTGTGATGCTCAAAGGGTTTGTCTTGTTTAGTCTACGTATCTTGTCTTATCGACATAGAGTTCATCATTAGAAACTGACCCTGGTTTTATTTAATCCAAAAGGGCACTAAAAGGCACGAAAGAGATGTCCCCAAAAAATAATTATCAGCAGACAAAAGAATTCAATTAAACTTTGCATTTAAATTATTCCCATCAAATAAAAACATAAGATAAAATTAAGTAAAATAAAAATATTAACACAAGTTTGTACATAGTTCATCAAAATATACTTCAATATTGTTTAGTAAAGTTGTTAGTAATAGTAAAAAAAGAAGGAAATTTTCCAGAAATTAATTGTTTTTTATGTCTACTTAAATTTAAATGGAATAATTGTGTTTCTTACAGTATAATTATATGAATTATTGTATCAAAGTCGGTTCACAAATTTTGACTTTTAAGAACTTTATGTGTAAAGATGATTGTATGCCTGTGAATATACTTTTCTTATTTGATTCCGTATCGAGTTGATGTACAGTCAGCGTTGCTGACTTCTTTAATTGCTTGCTTCGTCGGAAAACGTCCTCGTTGCTTGCCTGCTTTCGTCTTATTGGATTTCTTCAATTTATATCTATTCTTCTAGTTCAACTGTTTCTTCGTTCTTCTATTATCTCGATTCCTTTCTTCCACGTGAGTCACCCTCTTGCTTTCACTAATCTTTTTCCTTCAAGAAATAATAATGTCTTATTTTCTATTCTTTTAATGTGTGCGTTGGTGTAACTTTTCTCTCTCTCGTTTTCTATGCAGAGCGGCATATGTTCAACTGCAATTCAGACGAGTTTGGGCTGATATTTACCAACTTGAAACGGTGCTGTGATTACAATGGGAATATTTGTAGCGTGTCGAATTGTTTCTTTTCCCTTCCCGTCGTAGTGTTTGCTAGGCAATTTTCCTTTTCTACTTCTACCGTCATTTGGTCCCACCGTCGCTAATCATTTTACTACACTCTGTTGTAGATAGAGAGTAATCTAAGGTAGCATGGGCCTGCAGCCGGGCATTGAGTTCAGACTTTCTTTTAGGAACGAATTTTCTTCTAAGCAAATGACAGTTACATTCTTCAAGGATAATCAGCCGGATATAGTAATCTTTTATATTATTGTCCCCTTGAATATTTCTTTTTCCCACCTTCTGTTAATGAGCTGCTTCACTCGATTCAACTGGTCTTCGAGACTAAAATAAACTAAGTCCTAAACCTGACCATAAAAAACAGTGTATGTTAGGTCTTCATTCTTCCTCCTTCTACAGTTTCAAGGCGGAAGTGTTTTACATCATAACCACGTCATAGTTAACATATGTCATCTCGACTACGTTACTGTTCATCATCTTTACTGAACTTCACCATTCACTGTTTTTCATCATCACCATTTTCTGTCACCATTCTCCTTCTCTCACTATCGAGTCCCCATCGGACAACTCTCAGATTTCTATTTTGATCTCTCACCTTTCCTTTGGATGATAAATGCTCAGCTTGGTTGTAACCAACGGCCAGGAAATAGTGTTTTTTTTTTTTTTTTTGTCTTGGCATTTCATCAGCCACACTCACTTCCTTTTCTTCTTGGATGCTCTGCCTCTTAGTCATAAGACCAAGTGGTTTCACTCCTTGTAATAGTCTCAATAAAAGTTTATATATATATATATATATATATATATATATATATATATATATATATATATATATATATATATATATATATATATATATATATATATATATATATATATATATATATATATATATATATATATATATATATATATATATATATATATATATATATATATATATATATATATATATATATATATATATATATATATATATATATATATATATATATATATATATATATATATATATATATATATATATATATATATATATATATATATATATATATATATATATATATATATATATATATATATATATATATATATATATATATATATATATATATATATATATATATATATACTCTCTTGTGGCCGATGTAAATAGTGTGTGTGTCCTGTCCGTGTGTGTGTGTGTGTGTGTGTATGTGTGTGTGTGTAAAAAATGTGTTATAGAGGGAAGGGGCAGGAAAATATACAGATCGAGTACATACATTTATTGTCGACGCGTTTTTGACCCGTGGTCATTCATCAGGAATCATGCAGTTATAATATATAAAAAAATAAACAAGGGGCGAGGCATTCAGCGTACATAATTAAACGCCAACATACACAAAATATACAAAAACTTAAAATGGAAAATCGGTTAAACTTAAATAACCAATCACACTTAAATACATTTACAAATTTAAAAAAATAACTAATAAAAGAAAACTTAAATTGAACTTAATAAAAACTTAAATCAATTTGAAATTGTAGTATTTTATTGACATCTTGCAACCTCTGGTGTGGGATCTTATATTGGAAAGTACTTCCATGGCAGCTGTCTCCCTGCCAGTCTATACTTGAGGTTATTAAGAAAGTTCTCGATAAAAAAAAACTTTGCACTCATAATATCTAGATGTGATGTACCTAAACTTACTAAATACGCAAGCTTCTGTTTTTTACCTAACAATCAAAATTTTGCTCAGCAGTTTGCTAAAGTTATTAAAAAAACATGTTGGTGCTTTTAATATTAAATTAATACAAAGAAAAGTCCTAAAACTATTGGTTCTTTGCTTAGCTTCAAGGATCGGCTCTGTCCCTTGATGACGTCGGGCGTCGTATATGAGTACAGGTGCCCCGGATGTAGTTCCGGGAATTCCGTTGGTTCGACTCGGCGGCTCCTCAAGGTCAGGGACTATCCTCACATGGGCTGGAGTTATCGTACAGGTTGCAGTGTCCACTTCCGAACTTTCCAATATAAGATCCCAAAATGCCAAAATCGAAACTGCAAGACATCAATAAAATTTACAAATTTCAAAATAACTAATAAAAGAAAACTTAAAATGAACCTGGAGAACTTAAATTAATTTGAAAGTCTGAATTTCAAATGAATTGCACCGACGTTAAATTGCCAGTCATCTTCTGTTTTCATGCTGTATTCTTTTAGTGTGTTTTCCTCTTTCACCCTGAGAGGTGCGCTTTCTGCTCTCTCTTTTAACTTCATCTTAAATTCTCTTCTATTAAGTTCAGTGTTAATAAGTTCATTATAAGTTTTCTTTTATTAGTATCATTAAATGTGTAAATGTATTTAAGTGCGATTGATTACTTAAGTTTAACTGATTTTTCATTTTAAGTTTTCGTATATTTTGTGTATGCTTACTTTTAATTATGTACGTTGAATCTCTTTCTTTTTTACATTATAACTGAAAATGTCCCACGAGATGTGACCACGGTCAAGGAAAAGAATCGACAAACCTAAATGTATGTACTGGATCTGAATTTCAAAAGAATTGTTAAATTGCCAGTCATCCTCTGTTTTCATGCCTATTCTATTATATATTTATATTTATATATATATATATTTATATATTTAACTTCATTTTAAATTCTCTTCTATAAGTTCATTTTATATTCATTATAAGTTTTCTTTATTAGTATTATTAAATGTGTAAATGTATTTATATTGATTATTTAAGTTTAACTATTTTCATTTATTTTCGTATATTTTGTATATATTTACTTTTAATTATATATATATATATATCTTTTTATATATAACTGTAGATGTCCTGATGATGTAGAAATCATCAACAACAATCGACAATAAATATATGTATTGGACTGTATGTGTTCCTGCATATATATATCTATATATATATATATATATATATATATATATATATATATATATATATATATATATATATATATATACATATATATACACACATATTCATATATATATATATATACACATATATATATATATATATATATATATATATATATATATATATATATATATATATATATATATATATATATATATATATATATATATGTGTGTGTGTGTGTATATATATATATATGTGTGTATATGTGTGTATCTCATCACCTTAATTTTCAGACAATTTAGCAACTTGAACTATATGACCTCTCTCATATAAGTATATATTAATTCTGAGAAAATACAGAATACACATTATAGGATGAAGACATCTGGAAAATGTGACAGATACATTGATCATTGTCCTCTAAAAACTGAACTTTTTGACTGGTTTCCCTTAAAGATATAGTCCACAGACCAGAGTCCAGATAAAATAAAAAGGGTTTTAATACTAATAGCGAATGATAAAGACTGAATGGAAGGTGAAAGAGAGAGTAATATGGAGAGGTACATCACTGACACAAACACGAAAATAATAAGAATGCACTAGGCAAGATATTGGAGACTAAAGAATCATGAAGGACTGGGAATAATGAGTAATTTCCCAGTTTTGCACAAGATAGAAGGCACTTATATAAAGCCAAAAATTAGTTTACATGAACAGAAAAAAAAAACATATCCATAATGCTGATTAGCGGAGACTTGGAAACCTTTCTGTAGCCAGAACAAAAAGGCCAGTCTAAAAAAAACAGTGATTTTGGTCGTAAGATAATTTTGCCCTCACATTTATTTTTCATAGTACATTTTTATCCAAACCTGTTTTAAAGTATATGTTACATCTAACTGGATCGTTAAAACTAAAGAAATTAATCAAGTGTTAATCAAGGTTTCTTAGAAGAGAAAGAGCTTAAAAAAATTTTCCTCTAATGCAGGAAAATTTTACATTATTATTTCTAATAGCATGATTTAAACTATTTTCTCGACAAGAAAAAGTTCATTGTTTATTATTCGCGAGACTGTAACCTATGAAATGTTTGATAATTACTCATGCCCCTTTATTTACAAAATAGTTCTTTGATCAATCATTGGGTTCCTTTATTTTCACAATAATATTTTATGAATTATATGTTGTCAACAGCTCTGAAGTAGATTTCAGAGGAATATCGGATTTTTTTTTTTTTTTTTTTTTGGTATATGCATGGCCCATTTTTCTAATTTATGTCTGGGAAAATTCATTTCATACAAGAAGTATTTAGGTTAAAATCTACGCTTTAAAATATTTTTTCATGAGGTTGGAATAAGTGAAATGATTCGGTTGCCCTTTTAGTAACTCATGACAAAGTTATAATTCTCCAGCATTATTTCCAGAAATGCTTCAGTCAGTTTAAATTGTCAGAGGGGCATTGCAAAGAGGCAAACGTTTGGAACTAGTCTTCAGTATTACCAATCCTTCTCCTTTTTTTTCAGTGTTAATCAAGGGGTGTTCTGAAGTGAGGAGACAGTTGGCTTTAATCATCTGTTCTAATAAATCTTCCTGAATTATATTAATTCCGACGGGGGAGATACTGTTTTTCCAGATCCTTTATTAGTTTCCTATATCAAGACGAATGGATTCGTTCTAAATGAGACTCTGTAAGCACTCTTTCATCATACATCTAATTAGCAGAGAATGAAATGGAGCTCATATTAAGCCTTCCTCCAGATATGCGTTACGATCATTTGGTACTCGGGGGAAGACGATAACTGGCTTCTATCAATCCTTTGCGTTTTACCAAGTAATTCAGATCTGGATATAAGCCTCTACCTTACACAGATATATTTTGAAAATTAGTAAAAAATTTGTGGTTGAAGAATTCTTTGGGAAGAATGGGATAATTCAAAAAGCTCAAGGTAATCGCATGTACTGTACATACTCAAGATAAGAAGAGATAGGATGAAACAAATTAGAATAGGAACTGAATAGTATGTAAAAAATCAATTACTATTAACTAGATATATATATGATATAATATAAGTCTGCGTCTGATTGCAGGCGTAACCAAAAAAATTATAACGGATTATGGTCACATCAATATATCGATTCCATCTCACAACAACGTTATATTTCTAAGAAATATTGCTAATAAAAACAAGAAACAGCAAAATTTACATAAGGTATCTTTAAATATTTGCTTTAGTTCAATTATCTAAGTAAAACCAGATAGTGGTGCTATAAAGCAAAACCTAAAAAAAACACTAAAACTGTCTCTGTAACGACAGCTGTGAGCTCAGGTACGCAGCTGGCATTTGGCATCAAAAAAAATTTATTTACTGATATATATATATATATATATATATATATATATATATATATATATATATATATATATATATATATATATATATATATATATATATATATATGTATATATATATATACATACAAAATCAGCTATATATATATATATATATATATATATATATATATATATATATATATATATATATAATATTCAATATATATATATATATATATATATATATATATATATGACTATTTTCTTGCACATCACCGTGATTCATATACAATCAGAATGTCTCTGCGGCTGCCGTGGGGAGGAGAAAGGTTTCTTGCGTAATGTTGAGTGTTGGTTTCTCCTTCCCAATGTAACAATGCTTCAAGAGGCTACAACGTCCGCATGGTGGTCATACCGATAACCGAGGCATCCAATTCACGTTGGTCTTCTTCAGGGGTCCTGGAAATAATATATTTTCATATATGTTACCGAAGATGGGAATTTTTGCGACAAACGGCTGACTACACGGTCAACATGGCAGAGGTGGGTATCATATCGTCTCCAAATGCAAAACACTTGGAGTTCGACGGGTGAGAAGACCAACGTTGATGAGAGGCGATATTCACTTATACCTCTCGATGTGGCCGACTGGGTTCTTTAGTGCATCCCAGGACCGTTTCCTGAGTCCTCGTCCGTCGCTGGTTCTGACCCCACGGGACGGTGGACTTATTATCAACTAAAAAAATTCCCCTTCGGTAACATATCCGAAAAATATATTATTTCCGAGGTAGAGACGAAACAGATATTAAAGGACGTTTGTAGCTTCATAATTATATATATATATATATATATATATATATATATATATATATATAGATATATATATATATATATATATATATACGAACGATATATATATATAAAAGATCTTTATCACTTACACAATTATATGTGCATTAATGAAAAAGCGACAATTACTAACAGGACCTTATTGAAATTGGATGGTATCAACTGGAAAAGATATTTATTCAATAAAGTTACAAGCCTTCCAGGGCTAACAGTCCTCATTGTCAAGTATCCGTCGACGGATAGTTGACGATGAGGACTATTAGCTTGTGATTTTTATTGAATAAATATCTCCGAAAGATACCATTCAGTTTCAGTGAGGTCCTATAATATATATATATATATATATATATATATATATATATATATATATATATATATATATATATATATATATATATATATATATATATATATATATATATATATATATATATATATATGATTAAAGATTTGCCTTGAAGAGGAACAAATTTACTCCTGAAATACGAAATTTAATCGTTAAAATGTCCACCATGAGGCTTTATAAAAGAACTGTCGAAATAAAACGCTCAGGCCTTTAGAAGCAGGTTTAATAAATTTGAAACAGTATTAAGACAGAAGTTGTCATTGAATCTAATAGATTTGGAAAGGGGAGCGAACCAACAAGAAATGAGACTGTTTCTAGTGTTACACTTATTAGTGCTATATTTGCCCTATTCGAATATGGTCATAAATAAGTGATGCTAAATAAAAAAAAAAATAATAATATTACTTAAGAAATATACTGGAAAGCCAGGGTGCCAGACGGAAGCAGAAGTTAAGTATATCTTAGTTTAACCAGACCACTGAGCTGGTTAACAGCTCCCTCTCAGCAGCGAGGGCTGGCCAGTTCGAGAGGATTCTTTAGAAGATGTTGGAGTGGCTTTTTTACGTGGCTAAGACCCTTTGCTTTCACTGGTTACCTAGCAACCCGGTACAGATAGCAAAGTGTCTGCCAGCTCTGACCAGTTGGCTGGAAAACCCACGCCACAGACCTCTATGAAGTCTGAGGCTGAACCACATTATGACGAGAAATGAATTTCTATCACCAGAAATAAATTCCTGTATGTATATATGATTAAGGATTTGTCTTGAAACCAACAATGTTAAGCGAGCTTTACGGAGAGTCGAAAATGTCTGGGCCAAAAAAGAACAGCGTGCCAGTCGAATAATTTTGAAACAGTATTATGACTTGTCCTCCAAAATAGATTTGGAAAGGGGAGACCAACAAGAAATGAGACTGTTTCTAGAAGTTATGATGGTGATTCGAAACCAACGAAATATACTGGAAAGCCAAAGTCATTCTAAACCAACGTGTAAAGTCAAAGATAACGGAAAAATTATTCAGACAAATTAAATGAGAGAGAAAGACCATTAAAACATTCTCAGACATGAGTGGGAGTACATAATGTACCATGAGGTAAAAAACTAAATACAACAGCTAAATTTAAAAGTGAGTTTAAAAGAGAAGAGTAAATCCAGAGATGTTAGTTGTAGAACACCCACTAAAGTCAACAATAGCGATAATTATATTCCTGAAGAAATAAATGATTATAACAGAAAATCGATGAAAGAAGGAAGCATGATTTTAATATATTTTGTATATTTTTATAAGTCATAATGATGATGCCAATAAAAGAGATTTTGGGAACCTCAGAGAGGAAGACAGGAACGCACCTTGTACAGGAACAGATCTTGCGCGTGTGTTCATGTGTGTACGTGGGTGGGCGCGTGTGTGTGATGCAAACTTTCTCTCTTATATCTATTTTTTAGAGTTATTTTTGGTTATGCTTCACATAGCACATGATGCTAATCATCGGTAGATTAGAACATACCCAAATGAGAAGGAAGTTACTGAGTGGGGTGGTATCTAACCATTAACAAGAATCAAGTGAATACAAAATGAGAAATCGAAGACCAAATCTACTTATGTCTAAGCTATGCAAAAGAAAGAGGGAACATCACCTAGCTAACATTACTGCATAAATGTCTCGGAAACATTTATTCTCCCAGTTGGAGTTACTCAGTCAATTAAACTTCTATGACCACTGTCATTTAGTCGGAGGATGGAAGACTGGTATGTCTTTTGAGAAATTTATTTTTCAATTTCATTTCCAAAACAACTTATAGTAAGCTACATGAATATGTCAATCACTGCCGGGTCTATGCGTTAGACAAATCGTGTAAGAAAAAATTGGCTCTTTCCTGGGTAGTGGCCCCGACGGGCTTTAACCGGGCATGTATTCACCTTTGCGGCGTGTTTAGTACAAGCCCGTTGGGGATTACCATAAAAACGTAAACAAAAGACCGTAAATATTATAAATATATTGAACTGAACTGAATATTGAATTTAGGCCAAAGGCCAAGCACTGGGACCTATGAGGTCATTTAGCGCTGAAATGGAAATTGACAGTAAAAGGTTTGAAAGACGTAACTGGAAGAGAACCTCGCAGTTGCACTATGAATCAATTGTCAGGAGAGGGTGGAAAGTAAGATGGAAGTAAGAGAATATGAAAGGAGGTACAGTAAAAGGAACGAAAATGGTTGCAGTTTGGGGCCGAAGGCACGCTGCAAAGAACCTTAAGTAAAGCCTAAATCATAAAGATAATGACCTCAAGAAATATTAGTCCTAGATAACGATCCCCGAAAGCCCTTGTGGTCACTGTCTAGGAAACCAAAAAATTAACTGATAAATTTAAGAACTGTGGGATTAAAATCAATATTTTATCAGTTTTCTGTTAAAAATTGTACTCTCTGACAAGAATTAATCCTAGTGAACAAATTACGGTAAAAGTGGAAAAGAGAGAATGAACCTGAAAAGATCCAGGTCACTAGAAGAGAATAGCCTGTCTGATATTTGAGTGAAAGGTACCAATCATTGCCGATTGTATGTGATCGACAAATCATAAAAGACATTACGTACTGTCTAAGGTAAGAATGTAGGAATGCTGAGTTCTCATATTGCTGTTGAGAAAGACACTGTCAGAAGAAAAGTCATCCAAATGCATAATTAATAAGAAAGGAAAATAAAGAATAAACATACAAACATTCAGATCATGAAAACAGAATAGCCTGCTTGATACTTCGTTGAAAGAAAGCTAATCCTATAAAAATGCTTTAATGAAGCAACTCGTGGCCCTTCATGTGAAGTTTCATTTTGATGCAGACGCTCCAACAATTCATCATCATCCACTTTTAAGTATATAATCACTACCTCATTTAAGATTACTAAATCTGCTTTCGGTGCCAAGAAGTGATTTATTAGGTCAAGGGCCTCATTAGCCGAGAGAGAGAGAGAGAGAGAGAGAGAGAGAGAGAGAGAGAGATATGGGGGAGGGGATGAAAGTGGGGGTTGCAATTTGTAGCAAATAATCAAGCAACGATCAAGTGAGATAAGGTATTAAGAGCATTTAAAAAAAAAGCACACATGAGAAATTTTACCAATGGATTGTTATGTAAATAAGACATTCTAGGTTATTATGTCAAGTAACGATTTTGCTTATGCAAACATACAAACACACACACACACACACACACACACACACACATATATATATATATATATATATATATATATATATATATATATATATATATATATATATATATATATATATATATATATATATATATATATATATATATATATATATATATATATATATATATATATATATATATATATATATATATATATATATATATATATATATATATATATATATATATATATATATATATATATATATATATATATATATATATATATATATATATATATATATATATATATATATATATATATATATATATATATATATATATATATATATATATATATATATATATATATATATATATATATATATATATATATATATATATATATATATATATATATATATATATATATATATATATATATATATATATATATATATATATATATATATAGATATATATATATAGATATATATATATATATATATATATATATATATATATATATAAGCCATATATACTTATATATATATATATATATATATATATAGCATATATATATATAAATATATATATATTTATAAATTTAGATTCTTGCTCAAATATATATATATATTTTATATATATATATATATATATATATATATACAATATATACATTTTCCAGCCGTTCTATATAGTATATATATATATTTTATATATATATATATAGTTTAATATATATATATATTCATATAATTGAATTATCTATATATATGATATATATATATATTATGCATTCTGGTTTTGTTTTATGTTATAAAAAAACAAACAGCTGCCAGTGGGAATATTTGAATAATTCCATTGCACTCAAAAGTATATACTTTTACATGCGGGATCAGTGATAAGCCAGGTAGAGACTTAGCAGTCAAGCAGCAGTCTTCACTCAGTAAACACTGCAGTAGATGTAATCAGGCACGACTAAGTACAAGAAATTTTAAAAGTTTACATTCTTGCTCAAAATGGTCTGATTTAAGGATTTTAGAATCGATATATATTCACAGATTTAAGCTACAACTCAACCACTGATTTTTCAGCCGTTCTTGCTTTCCAGTCCATCTTGAATTTTATTTTATTATAGACTTAGTTTTAATGATTACAGTAATTCACTTAATTGAATTATCTTAAGCTATGATGGCTTTTTCTGAGTATTGTGTTTTTCATGATGGTAACCATTTTTTTTTTTTTAAACAAATACTTTTTCTAGTGTGACCTTCTCTTGGTTTGTACTTTATTCCGAGTATATAATTTTATGATTTGCCTCTATTCAAGTTGAAAATGGCTCAAAGTGTTGAAGCCAAAAACCTTCCTGTGGAATAAAGATTTTTAAACAAAGTACTTATTTGGCTGTTTGAGATCAGATTCCCTAAGAACAGCTCTCTAGGTGATTTAATTTCAAACACATGTATATTTATATATAAATATATATATATATATATATATATATATATATAAATATATATATATATTCTATATATATTCATATATATAAATATATATATCCGTTCTATTTATGAAATAAAAAAATATATATAAATACAGAATATAAAGTATATATATATATATATAATTCATGGTTTTTATATATATATATATATATCATTTATATATTATATATATTCTCGATAAATATATATATATATATACATACATATATATATACATATATACATACATACATATTTATACATTATATGTTTTATCGTGCATGTGTGCATAATGGAATTGTATCAGTGTAACCTGTGTTCTGCAAAAACGTTTTACTTGAGATATCAACCTTATAAGATTTTTTAAGATTTTGTGATGTCATTTACGCTAAACTTTCATAATTCTGAAAAGAAAACTACTACGACCGTGAGGTATCTCATCACTTCCAAAAACTTTTTCCGCGCTAGATCTAGTTGATTTAAGGCATTTCATTAAATTATTTTCATCTTATTACAGCTTATTACAGCAAGCATTTATTAGATTTTTGCTCATAAAGCGCACACCGGTAATGCATCATAATCTAATTGCCTAATTAAACAGCAAAGTTTTACTGTGTCGTTTGCAGAACGAATTCCCCAGTGACAGCTCTGAAATGGTGATTTAATTTCAAAACTCTGAATACTTTAGAGGTTTAAGTAAATTGCAGTAATCTGATTTTATGGTGAAACAGTTACGTGATGAAATTTCTTTAGCTTACATTCTACTTAATATTCATAGAAGAGAAATGCATATATGATCCGTTCTCTTTTTGAAATAAAAAGAATGTCAGAAATACAGAATATAAAGTAAGTGTCAGTTCTAAAATTCATGGTTTTTATTATATATTTGCACGGACTATCATTTCTGTGTTATATCCCCTTCTCGATTCAAAGCCCAGAAATTACTCTCTTGTATAACTCTACAATATTAGTGGTGCATTATTATGTATACAAATAAGTCATACTAGTTCATATTTTATCGCATGATCGCCACCGATTAATGCTATTGTTAGTCAGTATAACCTGAGATTCAAATGCAATAAACCAGAAAGCCATGGCCTTAATGCAATAACTCTTACTTACTGAAATACGCTTGTATGAAAACAGAATAATTAAGACATAGGAAAAATTTTTTGTAAGATTTAAATGAAAATTATATATATATATATATATATATATATATATATATATATATATATATATATATATATATAAGAATATATATATATATATATATATATATATATATATATATATATATATATATATATATATATATATATATATATATATATATATATATATATATATATATATATATATATATATATACATATATGTATATATATATATATATATATATATATATATATATATATATATATATATATATATATATATATATATATATATATATATTTATATATATATATATATATATATATATATATATATTGCCTTAATGCAATAACTCTTTCTTACTGAAATACGCTTGTATGAAAATAGAATAATTAAGACATAGGAAAAATTTTTTTGTAAGATTTAAAATGAAAATTATATATATATATATATATATATATATATATATATATATATATATATATATATATATATATATAATATATATATATATATATATATATATATATATATATATATATATATATATATATATATATATATATATTGTTACATGGGTCAACAGGCTGAGGAGTTTACTAATTAGTTAACTGGATTTATATTGCCTTGTTTTACCTAAGAACCACGTAATTATGTCAATTAAGGCTAAAGTTAACTCTAAAGGACAGATATTGAATAGATCAGGTCACCAGTTAATACTAGTTAACAAAGAGTAGCGGTTTACTCATAACCACATGAATGAATTCAGCAAACTTATTGGAACACTATTTTCAACAAAGGTAAAATAAAATGAAATGGTTTATTTACAGGAGCTAACAGCAGCTCAGAATATTAGTTCCTCAAAAGACAAACACCTCTATGTTACATTAACATGGACGCAACAGCTTTATGTACCTCTCAGATGCTTATAAGGAATTTAGCTGCAAGGTCGAATTGAGGTTTCTTGGTACTGTTGATGCAGATTTTCTCCAAGAAAGAGGATTTTGTGCAGGCCCAAGGAGTACACAATTCTGGAAAAGACATATCCAGATAACAATCTTGCACTACAGAAACCCTCACTTATCATTGCTTAATCACAAGGGGTGATTCTTATGTCAAGAATAATACTTTTAACACCTTGGAGAATAAGTTCTGTGACTTCACTAGACAACAATAATTGTACTTAATAGATGACTTCATAAATGGGATATGTTTTACTAGGATTTCTTATTCAGTGACTGTTTAAAAGAGGAAAATTTGAACAAGGAAAATTAAGAGTTTCAGTCGAAGGGAAAGAGAACTGGGAGTAATTGTCAAATCAGACTTACTGCTGAGTTAGCTAATGCAGTGATCAGTTGCATAAGATTCCTTGGTCTGCTGGAACAACAATTTTCTCCCTCGTTTTGAACAAAGGAGGAGAAGCAAACAGGTCTTGGAGGTCAGCACACACACGTCTGTGTTCTGTGGCAGCTGAGTGGAGAGTCTTGTGATGGTGGGGCAGCTTCTTACTGTTTTCTTCAAAACTTAGCCCACCCAGAGCCTGACTTAAAATGACACTAGACTCGTGAGTACACAGGATAGAGAAAATTGGGTTTTAAGAACAGTATAACTAAGTTCTGGCCTAGCAAAACTGTATCCCCTCTATGACTCTCTAGGAGTTTAAACTTCCCACCCTTGGACAGTTGGCAAATTTTATTTGAAACACTGCTTGCCGCTCACCTTTTCCCACACAAGAAATCTATATTCTTCCCAGCTTTAACTAGAGAATTAATTCTCTTCTACTAAGAGGCATGAAGATAGGTCGAGCAAAACTATTTACAATAGCTTCCCCACTTAAGAAGGCATTCACTTCCTTTTGGGCGTGAAGTCTTGTACTGAGCAAGATGTTTGCCTCGATTGCTTTACTCTTTTCCCTGAACAGATTTTTCCATTGCAATGGGGCTAGCTAAGGATCTACCTGACTCTAGAATGGGATGAGTTTTAATCACTTATTTTTTGCAGAATCCTAACACTAATCAAAGATGTCTAAGGATATTTATGTTCTATTTCTGATGATAGTGAAATCTATTCCTAGACAAATGGTACATTCAATTGTATCTTTTATGACATAATCTGTTAGTACACTACCATAGCATCAACATAAATGACAATGAACTATCTAAATTACAATATTCTTACAAGGATACAGTTCTTACACTAGGGTGTACAATCATAGTAAACAAAGGGGTAAATTGAAGTTCTTTAAATGAGTTTTTATACTTGCACGAGAGGTGCCCATACCTCACGGTTTTATATGGAAAATGCTTTCCTCAACTGAGGTAATATGCCATGCATGTCATGAGCTCACTGGCTCTATTCACAATAGTTAAGATTACTGGCTTAACAAGATATACTTACTTACTTACTGCTACTCATTACAAGATTTCAACCACAAGGTTACTACTACTACATACTGAATCTGGTCTAGGCTATTACTGTGGCAGAGATCATGCTGGCTACCTCTGGGTAGGAAACAGGATCACTCTGAGATGGAAAAGCACTGTGCCAAAGGAGGCACGAGTGCCAGGGTGAGCTTATGGCTCGGGTAACTACTTGGCTCTCTTCCACCACTTCTTCTTCTTCTTCGGGTCCCTCCAAGGCCTATCTATGACAGTCCTAGGAGGTGATGAGGACACCAACTCTGGGGAAAGGCCAGAAGGGCTATCGGGAACAAATTCATGGATAACCTCAGAGGCTACTGGAGGGCTCCCTACTCTGGCTACTGCGACAACTGGAGCAAGAGTGGTATCAACCTCTGTGTCCGAGGAGGCCAGTTCCTGGTCTCCAAGAGAAGGTGTAGCAGTTCGATCCACCAGAGGTTCATCCTCTGGCAATGGGTTTGGTGAGGAAGAAGACATGTCGGGTGCTGGCGGCTCACATGTTGCTAGGATCATTGATGTGAAGGTTCCTGGATCTCCCATAGGATGATCCGTGTCATGATCTGGATCTGGCATCATGGTAGGGCCAGGCACAGGGCCCAATTCTAGTGGTGGCTCAATGCTCGAGACGGATGGAACGTGGCACTGTTCAGAGCTCGCAAGTGGCACAGGCAGAGACTGTTGGTCAGGCATGCCTGACAGGGGGTCCAAAGGTGCAATACCTCGCAGATGGCTTGAGTTGGGCTGAGACAGAGGTTCCTATCCCAGATGGAGGTCAGAGCCTCTTGGAGATTCTTGATTTGGGGCGTCCGCTGGGCGTTGCTTATTAGGGCAGCCCTCCCAATTAGTGGAGTGGCCTGTCACCTTGCACACCCGACAGCAGTACCGCTTCCTTTTAGTGTCCTTTCGTGCAGAAGGAGGACTTCGTTGGTGGCCATCCTCTTGTGAAGAGGGAATACTAGGACTGAAATAGCATGGAGTGTGTCCCTTCCATCGGCCATTTCAGCAGCTGGAAGGTAATTCTTCTTGTTTTGGTGGCATGCCAGTCAAAGTGGCTGTGTTCAGGTTTGGTGATCCTGCAGTTGATGCCTCCATTGTGGAGGTAGTGGGGCTACGGAGTGATGTTGGGGAAGGTTTCCCCAGAGGAGGTCCCAACCCAACAAGAATTCCACTATGGGACTGATTCTACTCACTACACCAAGGCGGTGAGGCAGCATGCCCCAAGTTGTCAGGACCTGGAGCTCGACTGTGGGAATGGTTTTGGTTTGGCCCTCTACCCATTTCATCTCCCACCGAGTTTTCTCATCAGCTGTGGCACTGGCTGGCACTTGGGGCCTGTCAATCAGGCTAACGTTGGCTGCAGTGTCTACTATAACCGGTAGGTCCACTGGCGGGCTAGAGCCATCAAGGGGTACCACCAAGATGAACTGGGTATCCAGCCTCTCGGGGTGAGGTATCTTCTGTGGCCCTGCCGTTGAGAAAGTGGTCATATTAAGTTGACGAATTTGGTGGCTGGGACATGATTTGGGCAGGCTGGATGTCCAGCACTATAGTGGCCGGCAGCACCACAGGATCGACTAGTGCCCTCTGTTGGGGCTCAGTTACCTGCAGTGACTGTTGGTGGAGAAGACTGGGTGGAAGTAGATAAAGATGAGTTCTGGTTATTGGTAGGAGGCAGATTATTGGTGCCCAACTTGTAGCGGCAATCGGATTCAGTGTGCGCCACCTTCTTACAGTGGGTCCATGTAGGCTTGCTAGGCAGTCTGTTCTTCAGGCAAGTCGAGCCTGAGGGATACCCGGGTGGCCCTATGCACCATTGAGATGTACTGTGGGACTGGTTGTAGGTTTCCCAGGAATTGGCCATACACCAGGCTTCCATAAGTGTTATGGGATGCTTGTCATTGAGATACACAGCAAAGGGCCCAGGCACACATTGGAAAAGATCCTCCAGTATGGCCCGATTGAATAGGTCCTTGAATGTGGTGCATGACAGGGAGTCGAAACACCGTGTACCAGACTGGGTCTTGTGACAGGCGTATTCGGTCCAGGACCAGCCAACTTCCTTGGCAAGACCTTGGGACCGATGTCTCCATCTCTCCAGGGTTATTTCGTAGGCTTTTGTTATGACCCTACGAACTTCTGCCGTGTTGTCTCTTTGACTCTTCTCCAGTGAGCGGAGGGCTGCCTTAGCTTTACCTTCCATGTGCTTGGCAAGTACTAAGGCCCTCTCTGTCTCAGTGGTGTTGTAGTTTTCAAAGAGAATCTCTGTTTCCTCCAACCATGCCTCTTCCGCTTCCTCAGTCCACTTTGGGACTAGGGAATTACTGCTTGATATGGGAGCATTTGGTGCAGCAGGTGTGGGCTTGTTGGGTATACAGAGGTTCAGCACTTTCCTTTCTTGCCTTTTCCAACTCGACCTCCTTTTCTTTAAGGACTAATTCTTGCTGTCTTTTCTCCTCTTGTCTTGCATCTTCCACCTGTCTCTGTTCTTCTTCATACTTCCTCTGTTCTACTCTTTCTTTCTTCTGTTCCACTCTTTCTTCCTTCTCTTGCTTGACCAAATCATCCAGCTGTTCTTTCATCCACTGGGTGAGATCCAGTCCAATGAGACCTGCCTCCTTCCCTAGGTCCATGAAGGTTCTGCAATGTTTTGTCGCCATGGTTCTGTTAGGTTAGGATGGGTAAGATTGTCTTCCTTGGATGACTGAAATGACTTATAAATTGGAGAAGTGTCCCTCAGAATTGTGTGAAACTTCAGTGGTGTGGCACTTTTCCAATAAGGTGCCACTTTGGCTGAGTGTGCCATGCAAAGGTCACACTTATGGCACTCTATATCTCGAGGTACAGGTGTAGTTTAGTCACATAGGACTTTTTTGTCTTTGGATGGCACTAGGGTGGCGGTGCTTTCCGAGGAATTAACACTCTGTTGGAGTACAACTAATTCTACTAAGGGGAAATGCACTCTGCCCAGGCAGAGTGTAATTAACAAGTAGGAGAAAAAGGAAGGGTAAGAGGAAACAGATAGGTAAGCACTTTAGTGAGTTATGACAGTTCCTCAGGTTAGTGGCACTGTGGAAAAGAGGAATCAATTTTGGTTGCTTTGGCAGTAGTGGGTGACTAGTTCCTAGTACTAGCTGTGCTAATTCCTTTCATGGTAGACAGTTGTCAATAACTGTGGCTAATTCTTAACTTATCCTCAACTATTTGTCGGACAGAGGTGTGTTTTTTTTTTCTGTCAGTCCGTTCTTTCTATGAAGAAGGTGTAAGTACACTCTCAGCTACCTAAAGCGCTTAAGAAAAGTGAAGGAATGAGGAAAGAAAAGAAAATGAAGCAAGTGCTAACACACAAGTGTGTAAGCAAAGTTTCCACTGCTTGAGGAACGAGAGAAAAAGAAGGAAAATTTAAATGAATAATAGCAGGTTTTCTTATCTTGAATACACTGATTAATTTGGCTGTGTTAGGTAATGCAGGTCCAAGGTGTACACAATTCTGGAAAAGACATACCCAGATAACAATCTTGCACTACAGAAACTCTCACTCATACCACAACCCCTCCATAATTGACGACAGAGAACTGCTGAAATTAATTAAATAAAATGTCTGTAGAATTAACGCTAAACTCGCTATTTCAGTAAAAAAAATTCACTTAATGACCATGATATTATTCTTTTGCAGGAAACATTTCATGGTAACACGTCTTTCATTTACAAGGGATGTACCAAACACCCAATTCTGACCCAACAAGAGATCTCATGACTAATTAAATTTACAATTTATTCTTCCTTTCTTCCAAAAATTAACTATGGGCCGGGAGTAGAATCACAGTATAAAAATAATTCTTGAGGGAATGACCCTGACCATTCACAATGTTATAAAGCTCCCAGAAAACATTGGAAGCAGAGGTTCTTTTTGATATGGCATCAAGGTTCAATACTATCATTGCAGGCGACTTTAATGCCCATTATCCCTCTGTCAGGCCCAGACACCCATAAGACCCCACGAGACGCCAACTGTACTGCTTGTTCCATTAATTTCCAGACGATTAGACCTAACTCTTTGTTCCAGTAACCTGCAAGATGATGTGACCGGGCAGTTGCAACCATAATAATCAGTGACCATCTTGCATCGCAATCCACCTTACATCTACAGAGACTTCCAGCCTCTCCTCCTCCTTCTGGATAGTACCATCTGGCTGATCTTATTATGAAAATATTAAAAAAGGAGTTGTATACATTATTATTGAGAGAAGCACTATTGGGTATTTCCGATGTACAGAAAATTCCAACATGAATAATGTGTCCTACCATTCAGTATAATGGAATTTTATATGCAACCAACAATGCATTTTGTTTCAAAACTAAAGCAATATCATATGTGTGCCTAATACATGAGACTTCTTTCATTAATGTATATTAAATTATTTATTAAAGAATTCACATATTTTAATCCTCAGTCTTTTTTGGCAGATTTTAAAAACGTCGGAAGTATTCAAGATCATGTATAGCACTCTGGAAGGAATTATAACAAATTCTTAAAATGCAATGAACTATCTTTCTCTCTCTCTCTCTCTCTCTCTCTCTTTTGAACTAGTAGGAAACTTCGAACGCTGAAACCTTTCCTGGAGAGTTTGGAGTCGGAGTAGATTCTCTCAGGTTTTCACCGACGGGACTTGAAGACGCCCCAGTTCTTCAGAACATTTGAACGGTAAAATGATCCACGTTACTGATACTCATATGGAGGAATATTTTTAACATTACTATTTGAGAGAAACCCTAGTAGGACGTCTATATCCTCAACAAAACCCGTCATGAATCCTTTAAAAAACTGCTAGAAATCAACAATCAACAAAATAAAAACAAAATAATTGTATTTAAGGAATGCTTAATATGTTTCTAAAACATTCATCACAAATAATTTTTTTCATCTTAAATCTTCCAAATTTGCATATAAATATCTACTCTATGATTTTTATAATATTAATTTCAATTAGATATCTGGTTCCCCTTTCAGTGATAAGAATTAATGCTTAAAATATTGCAGATCAACTGTGTTCCATTACACCGACCGGAGCGTCGGCAGGTAATTTAGTCTCTCTCGCGCTGCTGTTCTCTCTCTCTTGCTTGCACACACACACACACAAATTATATATATATATATATATATATATATATATATATATATATATATATATATATATATATATATATATATATATATATATATATATATATATATATATATATATATATATATATATATATATGTATATATATATATATATATATATATATATATATATATATATATATATATATATATATATATATATATATATATATATATATATATATATATATTAAAGCTAGAAAGAACATAGATATCTCGTGTAAGGAAAAGGTGAGCGGGAAGCAGTGTTTTCAAATTAAATTCGCCAACCGGCCAAGAGTGTGAAGTTTAAACTCTTAGAGAGTCATAGAAGGGATACAGTTTTGCTAGGCCAGACCTTAGTTATACTGTTCTTAAAACCCAAGTTTCACTATCCCGTGTACTCGAGAGTCTATTGTCATTTCAGGTCTGGCCCTGGGCAGGCTGAGTTTTGAATAAAACAGTGAGAAGCTGCCCCACCAACACAAGACTCTCCACTCAGCTACCACAGGGCACAGACGTGTCCGTGCTGTCCTCCAAGACTCCTTTGTTTCTCCTCCTTTGTTCAAAACGAGGGAGAAAATTGTTATTCCAACGGACCAAGGAATCTTATGCAACTGATCACTGCATTAGCTAACTCAGCAGTAAGTCTGATTTGACAATTTCTCCCAGATCTCTTTCCCTTCGACTGAAACTCTCATTTTTCCTTGTTCAAATTTTCCTCTCTTAAACAGTCACTTAATAAGAAATCCTAGTAAAACATATCCCATTTAGAAAGTCATCTATTAAGTATAATTATTGTTGTCTAGTGAAGCTACATAACCTATCCTCCAAAGTGTTAAAAGTATTATTCTTCACATAAGAATAATACTTCATAAGTAATGATGAGTGAGAGTTTCTGTAGTGGAAGATAGTTATCTGGATATGTCTTTTCCAGAATTGTGTGCACCTTGGGCCTGCATTACCTAACGCAGCCAAATTAATCAGAGTATTCAAGATAAGAAAACCTGCTAGTATTCATTTAAATTTTCCTTCTTTTTCTCTCGTTCCTCAAGCAGTGGAAACTTTGCTTACACACTTGTGTGTTAGCACTTGCTTCATTTTCATTTATTTCCTCTTTCCTTCACTTGTCTTGAGCGTTTTAGGTAGCCGCTCCAAGACCATACAATCAGCTCCCACTTGGTATCAGAAAGACTGAAAATATCAAGTCGTTCAAGAAAAAATGAGAAACGACTTTCTCTGTGTGATGACAGTGTGGATTTGACGATGAATAGGAGTACAAAATCCAGTAAATGAAAGAATCCGAGAATGTGTCTGCATTATTATGTATGTGACGAGCTGAGTTTGTAGGTTTCGCAGAGCGCTTTCGTTGGAGTGACCTTGGAAAAAATGGTAAACAGTAATATTTTTTTACTACGTGACAATACGTAATACTGCGAAGAATATTCATTCTCTTGGCCGGTAAATTATTGATAAAAGTTTTCTGTTGTGATACACTGAGGCTAATTTTATCAAGAACCGAGAAGTCATAAAACGAAGAATCAGTCAATTAGTGTGAACGCATCATTAATTCTTTTAAAGTTTCTCCTTAAACAAAACCAAGGACGGCGTACTCTTCCGCATAAATCGTTCAAGTTTCAAGACAAGTGAATCCGTGGTCCTTGATGGTGACGCCAACAGCAACGGGGGTTCTCGAACTTCTCAGGTCTCGGCAAGCAATTTAGCAAATCCTCTAGTCAGCTAAGGCTCAGCTTTCGACTCTTGAGTAGAAGAGTATCATAATGTTATCATGTTCGTTTTTTTTTTGGTCTGTTCCTCACTACCTGAGTAGCGGAAAGTAGTTTCGTACCGGTTGATCTTGCTTTTGGGATTTGGTAGCGTGATAGATGGTTTACGTTTAGTTGTGGTGGCTATCCCAGCCGTTTCATTACGTTCATGTTACAATACTTCTGTTAACCTTAAGATTTTCGTGACTACAGTTTATAGTTATTTTTCATTATCGCAGGGGTTATTGTGTATGGTTACTTGACGTAATAGCTTGTTGCATAGGCTTTTTTTCTTCAACTGAACTTTTTAAATTTTGATTTAAAGTTTCAGATTAGACTAAATTGATATTTTAAGTACTTAATTTTGTTTGCTTAATTTTCTTGTACAGAAGAAAAATATAGAATTACTTTAATTTGTGGATAGCATTAAATATTTGGTCCGAATTTTTGTTAGTCCTTAAGGTTTATCATATAGTATTACTTTATCCTATTTTTCGCTTCTAGACTTTAAAAATGTAGTGGTTTTTCGTTTACTTCTGCAGTACAATTATAACTTCCAGGGTTAGATCTGATGGTCCGTTAAGTTTAGTATTTAATTTAGTGTACTTGGAAATGAAGTGCCTGTATAAAATCTTGACTTTCGTGTAAACCCCTCCCTTTAAAAGAAAAAAAAAAAAACTTTATCTTGTGAAGATATGACTGGTTATATTTCTATTTTGTTAAAACAAATCATATCCTGCTACAATTCTAATTTTAAACTACTTCCAGATTTATGACATCTGTACCATTTTATGAACTACGCTTGAGAGTGGTCAAAATATTCCAGCAAGAAAATTTCAACCTTCTCCAGCCAGAAAGTTACTCTTACTCAAAAGCGGATTACTCTCCCCATGTTTGGCTTAACAAAAACTAAGTGAAGTATGTGATCTGTACAAAGGTTTTCCGATTTTGTCTTTTAACCCTCTCATGTCTTGTTCTATAGGTCCCATGACTTATCGGCGGTTGTATGGGAGGTTCAAACTAATAAATTTTCCCTTTCAGGTGGTAAGTGCATTAGTCTAGCTATTTTTAGTATTAACGTACCATGACTTCAGGTTTTTAAAAGATTTAAAATAACGTAATGGTTAATATTGATCGCTTAAGAACTCTAGAATTTTTCAGATATCAGTGAAGACTTTAACTTATATTGCGATTTAGTTTATATTCGTACAATAGTTAATTTTATAAGTATATCGATTTTAAGAAATATTTGTTTTAATGGAATAGGAATATAACTTGTCATATCTTTACAAGATACAAGGTAGTTCAAAGTAAAAAAAAAAAAAAGGAAGGCTTTACACTAAGATTTTATACAGGCGCTTCATTTCCAAGTAAACTGAGTTAAATACTAAATTCACGGACCATCAGATCTCCTGGTCCTGAAAGCCATACTCCAATCTCAGCAATAATTCAAGTTTTAAATTTCCATCTGTACTTATAAGGTGGTTTAACTTCTGGTGTTTTTCAGCAAAAAAAAAAAAAAAAATAATAATGCTTTGCTTTAAGAAGTAAGATTTCTTTTAATCTACATAATTTAAAATTTTTAATATCTGAAATTTTTGCGTAATTTATGTCTGTTAAATTTAAATCTTATGCTAAAAATGCTTATCATACAATGAACAAGCCTATGTTTTCACTTCCGTACAGTAGACATAAACTGTTTTACTCGATCAGCCAGTGATGCCAGAAAGTATTATGCTCTTAAACTTGGCAAATTGACCTTTCGTAATTTTGCTCGGCGGCTGTAAACGTCGTGACGTTTGATGCGGTCGGTTCTCTGATTGGTCACTCAATTATTAGCGCTTTTTGGTGTCTCCCTTTCCTTGGTTTGCCAACACGAATTTTTCTTTTTGTGGCTTTGGTCAAAGGTTTCTGAGTGGTTGGTCTGTACAGAAGCAAATTGGATCTATCGTGAAAGCTTCAGTTAAGTTAAGTTAATAAAACCTTATATTTTACTTGCCAAATCTTAGATGTAATCTATTTGTAATAATTACAAACAACCCTTCTGCCATAGTTTTTTTTTTTTTTTTTTTTGCTTTACAGGCTGTGAATTGGAGTAGTTGAGACCCTGTTATTCAAGAACTCCGGTGCTTTTACAAAATATATTGAGGTGAGACAGCAGCCTGGCGTTACTGATAGACAGCACTTTATGCCAAAAGTTGACTTGCTTTGATTAAAAGGTGTAATTAAATTATTTTTCAATAAAGATCACGTGTAAATATGAACGTCCTTACCTTCACTAACAGAAAGTGCAGACTTAGGTTTTCTGCCATAAATTCCTAAATGAATTGTGTAAAAAACTTAAGCAGTTTACCTTGACCGGGTGGAGTCTTAAAATCCATAGGGTTTTACAGTACTGGTATAAAGTGGCTTATTGTAACCTAGAAGACAATCGGTAAGGGCTAATGTTCCATCAGATATTATTTAAGGAAATAGTTATGGTGTTTTACTCTTTAATATCTGAAATGAGAGTTTCAAAGTGTTTTGTCTGGTAAAACTTAAAATTAACTAAACAAATGACTAGAATCTTCGAGAGCCACAAACTAGTGGATTAAGATTTGTTGACTGAAATCCTTTAAGCCCATAAATGGCAACAAATGGTCAACAAAGTAACTGAAGGCGGTTGACAAGGCAGAAGCCTTAATATCAATCAACGTAAAGTTAACTTAGTTATATCTAGGGACTTGATCTACACCCTAAATTTCTGTGGCAATGCATTTCCATACGGAGAAGAATTCTTCAGACGGTTATAATTTATAGATAGACGTGAAGCAACTTTTCGAGGTAGATTTCTACTGAGCGATATGTCAGTCTTAATGATCGCGGCTGCAGTGTCCAGCTAAACTATATGAAAGTAATTGAGGATGCGTTCTTTCATATTTTAGAGCAAAAAATAGAAATACGTGAAATCCAGGGGTTGAGTAATCTTCACTATTCTCACTCCGTCACACTATGATAGAAGGGCTTCACTTGTAGGAAATTATAAAAATATTGGTTTAAAGCCTATATGACCATCTTGACACCAATACACCCGACCTACGGTTTGGTAACAGGAGTATGTGAGATTGACAATGAAACAATGAGCATTGGAGAGAATTCACTGAAAGGTTTAAGAGCTTTTTACACTAAATTTAGAAGTAAGAAGTAAAAACTGTAAATTGGCCTTTCAAACTACTAAGAGAAATATTACACTTATCGTGGATTGCTGAAAAATGCAAAGTTTTTCAGAAGTAAAATTTCTTGAACCGATAATGCTGTTAAGGCTGATGGCATGTACCTCATTCCTGTTAAGCTGAATTCTTGTCGGTTGTGAATATTTCTTGTATCACTGATTTTTTTTTTGTTTATAGCAGGTACGTTTATACATTCCTTAACACTTAAAAATGAAAATATTTTGATTACCAGAAATGTTGGTTTGGTAAAGGTAAATGTGTCAAACGAGGAAGGCTATCATCTAATTTACGTCCTGGCGATATTTTCAGTTATAAGGAGTAATAATTTCTGAAGGTAACCATTACGTCATAGCATCACTGGAATTTGTAGGGACTTAGTTTTTTACAACTGTTAAGTAGCAGCAAAAATTATTCTCGAACCTCATGAACTCTAACGCGGCTCTGGGGCAGTTTTCACGTTATTCCATGATGACGCTAAACAACCACATGCTTGCGATTCATCTGTTTTAATGTAGTAACTGCCAGTTATGTTTAAGTAAATCTACCTTAGTTTAACCAGACCACTGAGCTGATTAACAGCTCTCCTAGGGCTGGCCTGAAGGATTAGACTTATTTTACGTGGCTAAGAACCAATTGGTAACCTAGCAACGGGACCTACGGCTTATTGTGGAATCCGAACAACATTATACCGAGAAATGATTTTCTATCACCAGAAATAAATTCCTCTAATTCTTCATTGGCCAGCAGGAGACTCGAACGCCGGCCCAGGCAAGTGCTAGCCGAGAACTATACCGACCCGTCCAACGAGGAACGGCTAGTTACATGTTTAAATTCTTTTACTCAGCTAAATTGTTACTAAAAAGGATAAGCTTATAGCCTTCACTAACTTACCACAGATGTCTTTGATACAATAAGAATATAGTAACAGTAACGTTAACGTCTAGCAAAGACTGAACAGTCCTTATTGTAGTAACGGCAATGAATGAGCAGTTTTCCCATTCCTTAATTTTTAATACTGTAGAATTGCACGACCATTTTCTCATATAATATGGCTGTATATTGGGTTAAGAAGGAAAGGGAAAATTCTAAATAAAGGTATTGATAATCAGAGTGCATTTGAGATATGACGACGTATTAACTTATTACCTAAATATCATAGCCTTTATGCTCTTTATAGTTTTTTACACTACTAACAATGGCGCAAAGTTCATTAACGTACCAAAAGACAAGTGTTCAAACGTTTAAGCAGCTAACAACAGTGCTGTTACCCTACCACCGTCAGATATTTCGATTGGTGAGGGGATTAGCAAAATCTACATAGATGACATTGACAGACAGTGAAAATATCTAAAAAGTAATACAGTCACTTCCTTGTGATGTCAAGCTACTTAAATCCATCTTTATTGTCCCAAACGTTTCCCTTGGAAATGAGCTGAGGTGAATGGAATAAAAAATGAAATGATGAATTATAATTTTGATTGATGAAAATGTCATGTATACAGTATTCAGTAGTTAATTTTGGAAATTATTATTTTTAATGAAAACTCCACTTGTTGGGATCCGATACAATACTTAAGAAATGAGCAAGTTATTTAGGTAATTTTGAAGTACAATACTTCATTTCCCTCTTTTTCTTTCATTCTAGGTCAACCATTACTCCTGCAAACCTTACCTGTATCACGTGCGTACATGTGTGCGTGTCTCTCTTGCCGTTACGTTTCATGTATCCTTTTGTGATTTGATTCTTGTTCAGTGGTTTTAGAATGATCACTCTTATCTGGCGATATACAAGTCACAGAATAACGCTGGTAGTAGATTTGCGTAAATATCATTAAAATCCAGGAAGGTTTTGTAATACCTAGAGAACAGAAACCCAAATGAACCTAAATTAACAAACAACTTGAGAGGGAGATGAATGAGGCTGTTGGCCGCCATCAGTGTCATAGATAATTTCCGATGCTGATTAAGAGCCAAGTCGATAATTGGCTAATTTATCCTCCAGTGCAGATGTCTTTCGCCTTAGTTGCCAAGCAAGACTAAAAGGCCATAGGGGAATAAGGCCGCATAGTGATGTAAATTAAGAACCTAACAATAATTAGTTCAAATAAACATAAAAGATATTCAAAAGATATTCAGAAAGTTATGTAATAAAATGTGCACATTCAGTGTTGTAACGTTAAAAATAAACGAACACTCGAATAACGATATTTTTTAAAGTGAAAAATAGGAAATATATACACATACAAAGATAACGAAAAAACAAATGATTTTATTTTGTCCAAAACTGTTCGTAGTTATCTTGAATGCAGCTGCGAAAGATTACTCAGTCTAACTATAAATGAAACGTAACAGAATCATTCTTTAGTCGGACACAAGAAAATTATGTCGTAAGACAAACAGGAATTGATAACCAACTTGGTCGTATTTTCGTTTAATGACAACGTTACTAAAGTTATTTTTATTTAATTTTCAGTATTATAAGATACTGCATGATAAAAGTTGACTATTAGCCCCTAAATTTTTATTAATGAGTTCAAATTTTACCGATTAAAATCTGTTCAGTAAAACGAGAGTTTAAACTAAATGTAGTTTTAAATATTTCATACACATCCGTTTGCAAGTAGTTCTAAGGCTATGGAGTGGCTAGTTAGTTAAAAAAAAAAAAAAAAACTTAACTATGTAATTTCTAGAATTTTATATTTGAAAGAAGAAATGGCTGTCTTGTATCATAGAATGGATAAATATGTTACTCGCTTTTTCATTCAAATATTCATAATCAAATCTAATTCTTTAATGTGTCAGTGTTCCAAAAATTGTTGTTGTTCGCCACAGCTCACATCTGTTAATGCGATTTTTATTCTGTTTAGCAGGTATGGATTTATCAGGAAGCACCCATGATCCAGGCCACTGACGTAAGCCAAATCTGATAGGACTCTTCAAGTCGGAACAGTAACTCTAATTTCACCCTGGTGTGGAATTTTCCTTCCTATAATTTCTGCATAATTCTATTTTGCCTCATCCGTCCAAAAATGATAAAATTTTGGCTTGTTTTGTTCACGTCATTTTTAAGCTGTACATTCTCTGAGTCGAGCTTTTCATAAAGAAAGATTTTTAATTCACAATTTCATCAGAATTCCATACCGTCTTATATGTAATCTCATCAGATCCTAGAATATTATCAGTCTTCATATATATACAGTATATATATATTGTCACACATGTTAGCTGCATGTTTTAAAACTGGGAAGGTAGGGAGCGGCACTCAGTGAAGAGTTAATAAAAAGAATAGTGCCCCTATTCCTTCATTAACGTGATAAGGACAATTTGAAAGTCCAGAAATACTTGCTAGGCACACATTACAGCCACGTGGGCAAACCCAGTCCATCAATTTTCGTATCGCTGGAGATAGGATATTTTTACTCTCTCTCTCTCTCTCTCTCTCTCTCTCTCTCTCTCTCTCTCTCTCTCTCTCTCTCCGAGGTTAGTAGTTCGCTGGGCAAAGATATTATTCTTCCTTATTGAATAAATCTCATAAATCCATAAAAAAATTTTCAGGCCATACGATCCAAAAATCGTGGTTGGTGCTCGCATTTGTTTAAATTCCTCCATAAAAGATGCGCACATGGTAAATTCCATTCAATCTTTCCAGTGAACAAACCGTGAGAAAAGAGAAACACCCATTCATTCATCCTCCCCCAGAAGAGAGGAAAATCTTCTGAAATTTATCAGTCGTCTCATTAAGATTTGCCAAAGCTTCGCTCATCCAGGTGTCAGCTAAACTGAGACTGCGTTGTATTTGTTCGCTGTATTTGTTGGTTGTTTCTCTTCATGCGCACTGGCTGAACTATCCCCGGTCCCATGGGATTGCTAAAGTAAACAAAATCAGGTCTTTAGAATAAAGTAAATATCTCCTTTTCCTTTAAGCACGTGAGATATCGTTAGCAGAAAATTTGCCCATGCATGGAAAATTAAGAATTTTTTTGTGTGCTCGTCATATTCTACGAGTTTTAATTTCGCGCTTTTGAAATAAGCATATTCTTTTCTCCTCGCATTTTATGCATATTTTTTTCTCTCTTAGCCGAGGAGCCAGCTACATTGTTTCTCTCGCATTTAATTGTGTATATTTAGAAGTAACTGTTCCTAATTGCCTAGACCCTAGAGCAATACAGTTTTATAATATTTGCTGAACCGCCAGCATAATCATTCATCCGCACATTTAATTGCAAATTTCTAGGAGCTGCCGCTTCCCATTTGTCCACAGCAATTTTATAATATTTGCTGCCACCGCCAGCGTAAGCATTCCTTCAGGCACTAACTATTTATGTGAGCAAGTAAAAATTGAAAAGCATATTAAGCAGTATCCAATTCTACGTAAGTTTCTTATTTTAATTCCGCCAGCTCTGGCAATTCTCTGCAAATCATTATTTAAGACTGGCCTTAAACCTTGTGATAAAAAATCCTGGTCCATTTCGAGAATTCATATTTGTGTGTTTCTCACACATCTAAGTCCTTAGCGGACCGATTATTCCAGTTCATTAAAACAACCTTAAGTCTTCTTAGACATACTGAATTAGTTCATTAGAACAACCTTGAGTCTTATGAAACCCCACATCACTCATTTAGCACAAACCCTAAGTTCTCAGGAACCCAATTAACCGCATTCAACACACACAAACCCTCGTTCCCCGGAACACCGTAATTTCACGCTATTGCCGGCCAAGTCCGTGAGTGAAATAAAATCCAAGTTACGTCTTTCGAGACATATTGAAAAATTCGTTCATCACGAACAAACTAAGTCTTATGCAGAAATATTAAAATTTGTTCATCACAAACAAACTAAGTCTTATTCAAACATTAAAATTCGTTCATCATGAACAAACTAAGTCTCATTCAGACATATTGAAAAGTTTGTTTATCATGAACAAACTAAGTCTTATGCAGACATATTAAAATTCGTTGATCATGAACAAACTAAGTTTTATGCAGACATATTAAAATTCATTCATCATGAACAAACTAAGTCTTATAGACATACTGAAACCAGTTCATCATAAACAAACTTGCATCTTTTCAGACATTGATTATCGAAAGGGTCACGTCCACATAAGCGTTATCTCAAGATGTCTACGACATCCAGAGCCCAGCAAAATGAGGACTTCAAGTTCTACATGTCTGCTGGAAAGGACATGGGACTGTCAGGACAATCCCTGAGGGACTGGGTCCAAGAGAGTAAAAGATGCCAAAGCGGAAAGAGAGGCAGAAAGAATACCCCAGGAGAAATGAGAAGAGGCAGAATGACAGTAGAAAGAGAAAGAACGACAGGAGAATGAGAAAGAAAGAATATCCCGGGAGAAACGAGAAGAGGCAGAAGGAATAGCACGGGAGAAACGAGAAGAGGCAGAAAGAATAACCCGGAAGAAACGAGAAGAGGCAAAAAGAATAGCCTGGGAGAAACGAGAAGAAGCAGAATCACAGGTGAAAGAGAAAGAAAGAATAGCCCAGGAGAAACAAGAAGAGGCAGAGCGACAGGAGAAGGAGAAAGAAAGAGCTCATCAGCTTGCAATGGCAGCCCAGGGCATGCGCAACACCCCAACACCCTCTCCACATTCAACCCTCAGCAGTGTAGGCTCCCTCATAAGAAAATGGGCCTGAAGCCTGGCTCGACCATATTGAAAAGGTCCTGACAACCTATCAGACCTTTACTGAAGAAATGTCTCTGATCCTGGGACGGCACCTTGAAGGGAAAGGTGCTCTTGCCTTCAATGCTCTCCCTCCAGAGGATCAAGGAAATCTTGCCCTTGACTGCCAATCCATTATAAAAACTTTTGAAATAACTCCCAACCGTTGGAGGAAAAGGTGGAGAGATATGCCCAAAGAATCAGGCCAAACCTGGTATGAATGGATCTTCAAAAAGACCCAGGCCTTAAAACAATGGCTAGCACCTCTCAAAATCACTAGTGTGGAGGGCATCCTCGAACTCTTCCAGCTCAAGGACTTCCTATTTTATGCCCCACCAGATCACCCCATCCATCTATGCAACAAGGCACCTAAGACAGTGGTCACTGGGCTGACACCTAGGACACCAATCATCCTCATCTTAGTTCCAATGGAAGAAAATTATATCCCTCTTCACCTGTCTCACCCAACTCAGCACCCTCTCAAATATGGGCAGGCCCCAAAGAAACCAGTGTGTGAATATTGCAAGAGAATAGGGCACCCCACTGAACAGTGCCGTTTCAAAGCTGAGGCTCAGCCAGAAAATCCTTCTAAGTCCTCAAATGGGACAATGCCCCAACAACCCCCCATCTGGCTCTTGGACGAAAAGTAAAGTACTGTCCCTACAATGGGGCAGTGCCAAACAAAGATTATAGCAGGAGTTATTGCCCCACTTGCAAAAGTTTATGGGTACTCTGCCCAATGGGGAAAATGCCCTAATAAATCAAGTACAACTGCCATTGCTTTGGCAGTTACAAATTCCAAGTCTTTGGGCCCTCCAGCCAAAGGTCCCATACTGTATATGTGGCACCTTCTTGACGTAGCTACCATGCATGCCACGTTAGGGCATTTGATGGCTCTGGTGCACAAATTTCCCTCATAAGGAAAGACAAGGTTCCCTATGGAGCTAACATTAACAGATGTAAACTTGTCACAACTGAGGGTATCAATCAATTTAAAATGATATCCTATTGTTCAGCTGAGTCACAAGACCTCATAAATCCAAAATCTGCAACATTGCCATAGCAAACTACTTTACTGGAGGTTATGACCTCCTGGAACAAGATGTCCAGTCTCCATCAAAAATACAACAATCAGGGTTTCCAACTGCCTCAAGTTATTCATTAGGCATGAATAATTCTCAAGAGCCTCCACTCATTCCACTGCCAGTGCCATCCGAGTACTCGTTGCAGTGGCCACCTCCTCCCACAAAGATTTCCAAGCCCACTTCTGTGCCAGGCCCTGCCCCAGTGCCAGTGCCAATGCCAAGGCACCCAATTGATCTCCCTCCTGAAGATCCCAAAACTGACTCTCAATCTCTGCTAGTGCCACTTGAGTGCACTGAGCAGTGCAGAGCTCCTTCCATCCCGAACGGTGAGCAATCTCCAAATCCTATACCAGTGCCTGGCCCTGCCTTAGTACCAATGCCAGAGCACACCCCAGATCTCCACTCTCAAGACCCCACTTCGGATCCCATCTCTTCGCCCAGCTTGGCTCTGCTACAAGTGTTGGTAAGAGAGATGGATTCTTCTGAACACAGTGGAAGCTCACTCAAAGGTGCAGCCTCACAACCCATGCCTGAGCTGGTCATATAACCTGCGAGCCTCCCACACCCTCCAGAACATCTTCCTCCCTTGCCCAGTCCTCCACAGGCACAAGTGTAAGGATTCTGCCACACCTCGACTGGCTGATGAACTCAATCAACTGCAAAAACTTGGGGCAGGACCTGTAAAGAATGCCCCTGTTCCAGCCACCAAAGAAGCTGACCCAGGTGGCACTAAGTTCTCCTCCTCAGACTTGGTTCGACCGGTTCTCCTACCAAGGAAAACCACCACCCTAAAACAGGTCCATGGAAGAAAATCATGGACATAGATGGCTCCTGATCACTAAAAGTAAGCCACAGAGTTCCTTTGGCGCTAGTGCCAACCTAGCACAGTGCCACCCCTCTATCCTACAAGGACCTTGGTACCTCTATCCAGAAGAGGGTGTCAGGTTTCCTCATCTATTTAGTTTCCTTATAACCCTGATTCATTCTTTTCCTTTAACTTTTTTTTCCTTTCATTATTCTGTTCTATTAATCATTAGTTATGCCTCACAAAGGCTTTTATTTTACCTTGTTTTCCACTCTGTTAATGCAGAGTGCAATTGATAGATGTACCAATTTGGTAAGCCCTATGACTTTCCTTTGTGTCCTTTTGGGCTAAAGAATGAAACTAGCCATTTCCATAGGCTAAGGAATATAATTTTGGCATACCTAATCATCATCTGTTTACAACAATTAATAATTATTTTGTATCTGTAATTTATTCTTTTGTTATTCTTTTGTGATGAATCTCGAGTCCCGGACTCGCAAACTGTGTACATTATACAATGTTATACTTCACGTACATAGATGAGTCCCACAAGGCACCTATAAGGATAAATATAATTTTATTAAGCTTTAGTTAAGCCATGAAAAGTTTTCTTGGAACTTTCTTTAATCCCCAGCCAAGGTTTTGTATTTGGTTATTTATATAGTGTTTATTCACTTGATCTCCCTTCTTGACATGTCTTGTTGAGCGGTCCACCGTCTTCAGTGCTTTGCTTGTTGAGCTGTCCATTATGTGATTACGCTTTTGCTCTCTTTTCCTGGCCCAGACTTTATGTGTCGGGTGTGTTTGGGCAGCGTGAGAGAGTATCGGCTCCCCAACAGAGGAGGTCATTCAATCAAGTTTTCCTTGCAGCTTTTTTCAACTGGAAGTCCTGTGCTCCCGCCCTGCAGCCTTCATTGGTACTGAGAGGCCCCAATGGACTGATTTTGCCTCTCATTGTTTAGCACTCCTGGTGCTTTTGAGCTGCTGCTTGCCACTGCTGCAGGCTTTAGCCGTGTGTTTGACCTCCTGGAGTCGTCAGGAGGCCTTCTGTGGTGGAGAACAGTAAGCAAACCGTTTGTGTTCTCCTCTGCATATTATTCATAACCATCTTCATGTCCCTGTTCATCCCCTCAATGTATGGACGCCTTTAGTGATCCTGCAGTGGTCCTCCAGTGATCCTTAAGTGGAACAGCCATTTATATAAATATATCTTCAGTTTCGTATTATTGTTGGTTCAGGAAATTATGTACCTGTAAGGTGTATAATGTTAAACAGTGATTATTTGTAATTTAGGTTTAAAGTTTATATCTCTCTGTGTCTCCGTCTGTCGTATGCTCGGGTAAGTGTGTGATTTTCCACCTCTTACAACTTTCTTTCCCTTCGACTCAAGATATAAAAGTTGGGTAGGCGCTTAATGGTTTAAGTGTTTATTTTTTGTAAAGTTTGTATGAGTATTTTTCTAGTTCCTCAAGGCAGATTTTTGCGGACTTTTTGTGTTATATGAGGTTTTTGTAAATTAAAATTTGATTGTTAAATTTATGTCAGTGTTTTTTATCCCTCTTTGAGAGTTGATTTTACTTTGTGAATTTTGTGTCGCGACTGGCTCTTGCCTGGTATTTGGCACTGAGCTGGTCTGGAAAAAGGATCCTCAAATAATAATAAAAATATGTGTCTCAGGCTCTAGAAAAAAGATCTGGAGTTCATTACAGATTTTCTGATGACTGTGACAGGATCCAGTTTAGTGACATAATATTCAACTGTAAACGGATCTCGGAGAGGTGGTCAAGCCACTGAATGTATTTAGAGTGATTAATAGTTAGTGTTCTATTGAATTAAATCAGGATGCATTATCTTGAGGGCAAAGAGGCCGAGGTAGCAAACTTTTTGGCTAGTCCTAACCGGGAAAAGGATCTGTTTGAATTGAAAAGGGATCAATTGTGGTTGATAGCAGAGTTCTTTGATTTACGTTTGGCCGCAGAGGTTAGAAAGGGACCGTTGTTATTTGAGGTCTTGAAAGCTGCAAGGCTATATAGAGAGGCACTTGATAGAAAGGATACTCTGGAAAGTAGTAGGCTGGATGAGAGTAAGCCTGAGGAAAAATTAGAAGAAGGTGAAGGTAAAGAAAATCCTATTAGTACCGGTGAGGACCAATTAGAAATTTTGAGAGAAAAAACAAAAATTAAGGAACTGGAGTTTAAAGCTCTCCAGCTCAGGGCTGATGAAAGGGCAAAAGAAAGACAACATGAAATTGAGATGCTTAAATTACAAATAACACTAAATCAGGGAAAGAACAGTAGTAATAATAATTCTAGTGTTGAAGAAACAAAGTTTGATATGTTTGCTGCTTTAAAACTGGTACCTCAATTTACCGAGGAGGAGGTTAATGAATTTTTCGTGTCATTTGAGAAAATAGCTAAGAGACTTGCTTGGCCAAAGGATATGTGGACAACGTTGGTTCAATGCCGTTTGGTCGGCAAAGCTCAAAGGGTCTATAACAATCTTAATGATGATCTCTCTGCAGATTACGACACTGTAAAAAGTGTAGTGTTGAAAGCATATGATTTGGTGCCTGAAGCATATAGGCAGAAGTTTCGTAATCTATGGAAGGATCCTAACACCACCTATGCTGAGTTTGCCCGAAAGAAGGTTCAGTTTCTCGATGACTGGCTGAAATCAAAAGAAGTGGACAATTTTGTTAAAGTGAAAGAGCTCCTTCTGGCAAAGGAATTTAAGAGAAACATGAGTCGAGACTTGCATATTCATTTGGAGGAGTTGAAGCTCGACTCCATTCAGGAAATAGCGGTTGCTTCCGATGAGTATGCGCTCACTCATTGGGAGGAACCCAATAGGAAAAGGAATAGCCAGGAGAGGTTCTTTCCCCATATCAATAATAATAATAATAATAACAAAAATAGCCAGTCTTCCAGAGGAACATTTAGGTCAAATTATCCAAACAATGAAGGGCGTAAAAATATTGTATCCAAACGAGACAGAAACATAAGTGGCTCACGTAGTTTTGTAAATAGTCGTAGATCTGATAATGGTGCTGGTAGTAGTGGTAGAAATGTAGATAATAAGAGTGTGAAGTGTTATTGGTGCCACAAGACAGGGCACGTTAAAGCTAATTGCTATAGTTGGAAAAATTTTGCAGAGAGAAATGCTAATCCTATGAGCGTTGTAGCCACTGGAAAAACATCAGAGTTAAAACAAAGTAAGGAGCAAGAGAAGTGACTAAAATTTAAAAGGTACATTTCTGACAGGACTGTTTGTTGGTAGCAATGAAAAGACAAAGCAGCGCAATCTCTCTTATTAAAAACAGCTGTTCCAAAAGGCTCTGTAATTTCCAATGATGAATTTGTGGTGTTGGGTGGTTTCCCAAACTTGATAGCCTCTTATCCATTAGAGATGTTTAATATTCGCACCAGGTATTTCAAGGGGACCACTAAACTGGCAGTGGTGGACAGTTTGCCAGTTCCCGGTATTCACCTCCTCTTAGCAAATGATTTGGCTGAAGGTGAAGGTGAAAATGATGAGATATGCCCGATTTTGATTCCCCTGAATGTGACTTCTGAAGATTGTGAAAATAATTTATATAACCCAGTCTCATTAGTAACCCGATCTAGAGCTCGGGAGGTGGATCTCGAGGATTTTGAGTTAGAATTAGATAAAGTAGACAGACAAAGGACTGACATGAGAACTCGTACTAGTAGTGTTAGGAAAAATATGAATTGAGATGATGTGAATTGGGATGCTAAGGCCTTCAAAATGGCCCAGAATAAGGAGTTTTCTAACTTGGAACTCGGTAATCCCAAGGATTCGACAAAACTGGTATTCATCAAGGAGGAAG
>NC_089781.1:66617696-66650196 GCF_040412425.1 Macrobrachium rosenbergii | reverse complement strand
CGCATCATACATGTTCAGTCATTTCAAATTACATAGGGAAGTTAAGAAAACAAGAATGGTAGTCATCTAAATAAAAATTCCTGATGCTCTAAGGACTGCTACTAAAAAAAATAGAATTATTTGTAACAGATATTCTATAAAAATCAGCTGGTGATTCTTGAGAGAGAAAATCTCATTCTTTATTCACATTAAGATATTCTAACTAAGACGATGGATCCGTACTAAAGTGTGTCGATCCTAATGTGATTATTTACCTACAGGACTTAGAATCCTAACAGTTATTAGAAAGGCTAATCATTTAATCCTTAATTAAATCTCTGCTTGCCCCAAACAGTTAGGTTCTGCATTTATTGATGTACGAAACCAGAATGTTCAAGAACCCAACATCTTCTATTCTTTTCTTTACGATTAAAAAGATTATATACCATACTGTATGCAGAAGATGAACCACTTACGATGCCACACTTAACTTCGTTAATTTAAGATGATTGCTCATTACATTGCAATGTCCCTTATCCTGGGGATGCGACAGTAGATTCACATGCAAAAAAATAAATAGTTTTCTTTTATAAAAGCCGAACAATATATTATTATTATTATTATTATTATTATTATTATTATTATTATTATTATTATTATTATTATTATTATTATTATATTACCAGATCTTTAAAAAATGGTTAAACAGAAGCCAATATACAGTAATGAGTACGAAATACCATCATCAAAAATATCTGAACGCTTATGAATACAGCAAATCAACTCGCACAACGAAAATAAAAAAGAGTAATGATTTCATAAAGAAATTAATACAAAAATATAAAATATATCGCCGTGACTGTTGTAGGAAATAATGTTATGTATGCATTATAATCCCCCAGAACATCAAAGACTTCAAGATCATGTTGTTTTTCTTAAAGTGGATGGAAAACTTACCGGCATTAAAATTATCTTGCCTTGTTTTTTGAAGATTCCATCATAATGGATTCAATAATGCATTAACATGATCCGAAACAATCCGCAACCTATTTGCAAAGAAGGTTAAATTTAGGCATTAGCCGTAATAGACTTTTATCCTTCTCGTGGTCAGGTCGGCAACGTGACCTCCTTGTGGTTTTGGTGACGCGGGTCCGTCTCCCGCGACCGGCAATCAGTCTCTTCAATTTCTTGGGGCATTGTGGCTATTAGAATTACATATGTGTCTGGTAAAAGTGACCAGTAGATTCTAAATATATATTTCAGCCTAAAAAGCAATAAAAACGATTGCCCACTTGGCTAAGATGGTGAGGAAGGATGGGTCTATTCCATTTCTAATAAATATATCTGAAAACGACAGTTACATGTATGTACGAGAGGTAACAGACTTTTATCCTTCTCGTGGGCAGGTCGGCCACGGGACCTCCTTGTGGTTATGGTGACGCGAGTTCCTCTCCCGTGACCGGCAATCAGAGTCTCTTCAATTTCATGCGTTTGGGTGTTACGGCTTTGTAGTTACAAACATATCCAAAAAGAGCGAAGAATTCGAGAAGTTAAGAGGGCATTGTGGCTATTAGAATTACATATGTGTCTGGTAAAAGTGACCAGTAGATTATATATATATATATATTTCAGCCTAAAAGCAATAAAAACTTTTGCCTACTTGGCTATGATGGTAAACTATAAATGGGTCTATTTTGATTTGCTATCCGATTCGCACTATCTGAAAACGACAGGTTTTATGTATGATAAATGGTTTTTGTACGTGAGTGACTTCAACACTCGACAGTATGAACCAATGAAGTCTTTTTGTTCAACTATTGAGAGTTCCTTGTGGTTTATCATGGTAATTCCTTTGGGTTTCTCCCGTAGACAAGCATATCCAATGACATTTGTAACTTAATGTTTGTATTAAAATTGAAGGTGATGTGATAATATATATACAGGTGTTTCAAAATTAGAGCCCCCACCGGCATATACAGCATAAACTAAAATTGATATGGACAAAAACAAAAGTAATTCAGAACAGGTGTTTATTTAAGTTTCTCTCTGAGTATTACATATTTTGTGTGGCCTCCATCTGCCTGTACCACAGCCTGATTCTTGAGGGTATGATGTCTTTTGACTCCTGAGAGAGAACTTCAGGCTTTCAAGATTCTCACTCTTTCATAATGACAGTCATATATTTTTCCAGTTTCTTTTAACAAAGGATTCATCTCTTTTAATGTATTTAGCTATAGGAGCGTGAAATGAAGGATGGGCCACACCCTGGCCTCTCTGAAGGTTATAAATTCAGTCAATCCATCTGATTTCCTCCGAGTCGTTAGCCATGGCTGTATCTAAGTCCGTCACTTCTAGAAAATACAAGAAATGTAAAATGATAAAATGGTTTGGTAATGTGAGTGACTTCAACACTTAAACCTGTATAATGGTATCGTATATATTGAGAGTATGAGTTATATATTAGGTACCAAAACATTTATCACTTTTAATTCCATTTGTATCTGAAGTAGCACAAATTGTATATTAATGACATTTGTAAACTTAATGTTTATATATAAAATGTCATAGGTGATGTGATAATATATATACAGGGTGTTTCCAAATTAGATATACCCCGCCTATATAGCATAAACTAAAATTGATATGGACAAAAACAAAAGTAATTCAGAACAGGTGTTTATTTAATATTTATCTCTATATATATATATATATTTAATATTATACACACACCTCCATCACCTGTACACACAGCCACATATATTCTATATATATATATGATATATATATATGAGGGAGAACTATATATATATATATATAAGATTCTCACTCACATAATGACAGTCATATGGATTTTTGTTCCAGTTTCTTTTAACAAAGGATTCATCTCTTTTAATGTATTTAGCTATCCAGGGCATGAAATGAAGGATGCACCAGCATCCCTGGCTCTCTCAATTTCTTCCATCTGGATATTTTTCCTTCGTAGTCAAGCATAGCCAAAAAAGCATGATCTAAATTACATATGTGTCTGAAAATGACTAGTAATGTAAAATGAAAAAATAGCTTAATACATATTAAAATAATGTATTGGAGATAGGCCATAAAAGTGAACTTTATATTTGTTCTGTGGAGGGGGCGATTCTACATACATATATATATATATATATATATATATATATATATATATATGTATATATATGTGTATATAGATATACATCTGTAAATGTACCAGTTTATATCCATTATATCTATATATATATATATATATATATATATATATATATATATATATATCTTAATAAATGTATAGTGCGTAGAATGCCTTTTCCATAGCTCCATTATGTCTGCTGTCTGAGTGTCTGCTCCTTTATATATATTTGTATATATATATATATATATATATATATATATATATATATATATATATATATATAATGTGTATTTACATAGGCGCTGAATCGCTAACTATCAAGCCTCTATGGCAAATATACCAGGCAGTATGGGAGAGTGGGATCCTGATAGACATACGAGTGATCGAGTGATAGGAGAGTTGGACCAGTAAGTATTACACCTTTTCAGGGAGGGGTCTTTATTAGTCTCAAAGGGAAACACGTGTGGTAATAGAGAGCTGTCCCCTGTCTTAATCCCGAAATTCAGTTTATCACCAACTGAGTTTTTTACTTTTATGCTGACCAAACCTTCTTCCTTATTCCCAGGTAAATGCCACCTCCACAGCCTAAAGCGATGCCTCCAACAATAACCCAGCTCTCCCAAACACAGAGGCCCACCATCAAGGCAGTTCAAGACAGATCAGTCAAGGAGATGGTCAGACTGGATAACCTCTGCTTGCACAAACCCCAGGGCCAGGGTGACTTTTGGAACTCGCACTTTTTCACTCTGGACAAAAGGTTCAATTCATAGACGTTGCTGCTAACTTGGATCACAAAGACATAATGGTGTGTGTGTGAATACAAAACCAGGAAGCAACGAAGGTAATGTGCTCCAGCAGGGAAATTGTTTGGGTAGTATCTTTTTCTTTGACTTATTTTATTATCTCTCTCTCATGTTTTATTGCTCGAGTAATTCCATGTCTTGTCAACTTAAACAGTGTATCTACAACCCATGTGTAATTTCTTGACAGTGGATAACATAATTCTCACCCCTTGCTAGTAAGTGAGTAGAATAAAGGATCTCTCTCCAATTCTTGCATTTATTCAATTATAGAGTGAGTATCATTTCAGTGTTTCCCTTACCTGGAATCATTTCATTCCAGGAGTGTTATCGATATCTTTACCAGCATAGCAGTGTGTCTGTGTTCCTGATTGCCTGTAAATTTCTGCCCTACCTGGACTGATAGAACCATTGCCTAATTGGCTCACAGGTCTACTTGCATGTGGCCAGTATTTGTAATTGTACTGCATTATCCATTTCACCTGGTCATTTCTGTGTGTAACCTAGATGTTAAATGAGTTAGTGAAAGAGTCCCAATCTCCCTTGGTAATTTATTCCATGATGTGCTTGTAAATGATAAATTATTATTAAGAAATAGCTTTCACTTGGTGACATACCAGTTCTTTGTTATTTTTTCATCTCTTTAGTTTATGGGCTTACAAGAGGTTTTCTTGTAAGGATAAAATATTACTCCAAGGCCCAGTACTGACAAACCCCCTCTAAGTCCAACAATATATATATATATATATATATATATATATATATATATATATATATATATATATATATATATATATATATATATATGTATATGTGTGTGTATATATATATGTGTGTGTGTGCGTATATATATATATATATGTGTGTGTATCTATGTATGTGTAAGTTTGTGTTAGTTTGGGGGTGGGTATGAGCATCCATGTACATATGCAGAGCTTCATCAAGACCTGTTTACTTGTTCATAGGATATCTGTTATCACACGAAAAAACGCACAAACATACACAAATGAAAACATCGCCTCTTCAAAATTCTCTTGAAGTTTGCACTTTAAATTACAGAGCAAGCAGTCTTAATTTTGTAATGCATATAATTAATTTTCCAAAAAATTTGTTACGAGCGGTAAGTTTTGAGTTGAATAAAAGTCTACGTAAAAGTCACCTTATAAAATCATTCCAAAGGTCTGAGCATCAGTATTTCCGGTGACCATGCTAGATCGACCATAATGCAAGCCCTAGTTAGTCAAGTTCCTACGTTTAAACACCAAACATAATGTCTTGAAAGTTTGAGTCCGGTGGAACTTTTTTTTTTTTTTTTATTTCCCCCTTTCTGGAAATACGAAGATGGAATCTGATAAAACTTATACTTGAAATCTAGTTACGTGAAGAAAGTTATGGAAATTATATACCACAGAATATCTCAGTGCCCTTTCCTCCTTTAAAATATAAATTTACTAGCCTTAGGAAGAGAAAAATCGTCAGTTAACAATGATAAAGTATTGGGATCGTCATTTTAGGGATTCTTGAGACTCAGCAAATCAATACGTTCTGAGAGCTTTAAAATAGAAGCCTTTGGTACCATATCAAAAGTTTTTGACAGTGTCTTTTTAAATAAGTTTAAAAGAATTATTTGAAAATAATGGATATCACTATTGTACTTCTATTTTTACTGGTTGTCTAATTCACAGTTTTAAAATCTTTCAACAGTGATGAAACCCTCATAATAATAATAATAATAATAATAATAATAATAATAATAATAATAATAATAATAATAATAATAATAATAATAATAGGTGTTCTACGGCGCTCAATTTATATAGAATCTTCTCTATTCTTCTTAATATCTTCTCTTCATCAGCGTGTAGCTGGTGTATCAAGTTTCCAAATCACATAAAAAGTGTTCTTGTTATTTCATTTTTTATTACCCCTGACGTTTCAAACGCGCTCTGGCGATTATTTTCAAAGAGTGAATGGGTTGACATGCAAGTTTCATGGGTATATATAGCATGCGGGTTGGGGGTAGGGTGTACAGTTGACAGGTTGGTTATTAAGCTACATTTTGGTTGGTCACAGGTTGGTGATGCAATAGGTCCTGGAGGCGTTGAGATCTTCTGGGCCTAATAGGTGTTGATGGCTGGGAGTGGGTGTTGCGCTCTGTTACCCCTTCTGGTGTGGCTGGGATTATAGATTGCCCAGGTGATATGCCTCCTGTGTCCGGTGCCCTGGTCTCTCTCTCTCTCTCTCTCTCTCTCTCTCTCTCTCTCTTGTCGATGTCTGTCCTAGGCTGGTTTCTTAAATTTCTCCTTATGATGGTAAGAAGAAATTCGATGTCTTTCACCGTGTTGATGCTTGGCTTTTTTTCCAAAATATGGAGTACCTGGAGAAGCTGTAGGCATCGGCAGTCCGTTGACTGGTCTATGATTTTGGTGCTCTTTACAAGTTCTTCTCTTTCAGGTCTTCTTTAATGTTTTTGTGAGTAATGATTAAAGATTGCCCCTTGCCGGAGGTGACAGAAGAGATGCTTGGAGAGTTTGGTAGTGGCCATCCCGATATATGAGTGATGGCATTCTTCCACCAGGCATGTAAATTCATACATGACACTACTTCTCTCTAAAGACAGTTCTGGGTGGTTCTCGGGTGTTTAGATGCAATAAGTGGCTCGTTTTTTTATATTTTTATAAAAAAATAAATAATTAAATTAATCTTATCACTTTCTACAGTAGGGGTCATATTTTCATTTATTATTTTTCTGAGGGCCTTCTCATCGTCTACATATTTTTGGTGCATGTAGATCCTATAATATAGCTTTATGGACTCACTTTGGTTGTCATCAGTGTCTGTCATGTTTTCACGGTGCCAATGCCAATTATTTATAGAAACTCGGGTTTGTTGTTCTACCATGCGATTAAAGAAAATTTTGGTTATAAATACCTGCACTGATTTTTCAATTTCTGCTGGAGTTTCTTTCCATGTGCAGTAGTGTGAGAGGGTGCTACGGACGAAGGCATCCACCACAGACTTTTTATACTTGTCTGGCACTCACTGGACCCATTAAGGCATAGACCTGTGTTTGTAGGCTTTTTGTAGACCTTTGTGGTATAACCCGTGGGGTCTGCCATACCTGAATATCCAGGAATGAGAAGGCACCATCAACACTACCTTCGCAAGTGCAACAGAGGATGGAACATTCTTCAGGAGTTGTCCTTAATGTTTCTACGTCTTCTTCGCTTTCCACTCCCACAAACTTGTCATCTATATACCTGTAGTATTGAGGAGGGCAGGGGATCTTACTCAAGACCCTCTCCTCTACGACACTCATGTAGAAATTGGCAAATAGGACCCCTAAAGGGGTCCTATTTGCCGTCAATCTGGCAGTAAAGATGTCCCCTGTGGGTGGTAAATGGGGTCTTTTTAGTGCATGTTTCGAGAAGGGCTTTTAGAGCTTCTTCGGGGGTGTTCATAGTTGGTGCGTCCTCTCATCTATATACCCTATTCAGGATATGTTCAATCGTCTTGTCATCTAGAATATTCATGAAAAGGCTCTCCATGTCTAGGGAGGCGATAATACCTGTAGAAAGAAAGTCTTGAAGTTTCCGTAGAAAGTTGGTAGATGACTGGAGGCAGTATCTGATGGAGATATATGCAGTGAGGAGATCGTTTAGCCTCTTTTCGATGTTGGAAGTAGGCGTCGGTATTTGGCTTATAACTGGTCGCAGGGGGATAGCAGGCTTGTGGGTTTTTACGGTACCGTAAATATATCCTGGATTAAAGTTGCCCTGGGAAAGGGGGAGCCTGGGAGCATTTCTTGAGGCATGGATCCTTTCAACCATTCTATTGATGTCTTGTCAAATGTCCTCGACAGGGTTTTTGCTAATTTTCTGGAATTTCGATTTGTTGTCCAGTATTTATACTGGTCCAGCTTTTGACAGTATTCAGTGGTGTGGATGGTCCAGCTTTTGATAGTATTCAGTGGTGTGAATGAGTATTAGTGCAGCAGCTTTGTCCACTTTTCTTATTGTAAGTCCCTGGTTTTCTCGTGGGTTTTTAGATGTTTCCTTCATTTCCCTGGTGAGGATAGATCTTTTGTATGGGGCACCTTGGTTAGTAAGGACTTCTGCTAGCAGTAAGAGCTGGAGGGAATTGCTCGACCTGACCCTACCTTGGTCCTCGAGGGACTAGATAGAGTCAAGGAGGACTTCGACCTCCAGGCGTTTAGTGTGCAGGTTTGGCTTCTTTATTACATGAGTGTTAAGCCCAAGATTAAGGGGTCTTCTTTTTCAGGTGTCAGTTAGTATTCAGTGAGGTTGATGAATTCATTTCTTTGTTGGCAGATCTCCAAACTTCCGCCATTAAGTCTCACAAGTTTCCTAAGGATAATCCTTTCCTTCCTGTGGTAATCGTTCTGCTGCAGTCACTGGAGGGCGGTATCGATATCTGGCCCAGGGGTCCCTCAGGAAGATGTCTGTCTCTGTGATTGTAGAGTACCTAATTCTGGTTTTAATTCTTTCTCCTCTTTCTTTTTCTTTTCCTCTGTCTTTTCCTTTTTGTGTTGCAGCTGGGTCATGTAACTGTATCCAGGTACAATTAGGGAGGAGACTTTCTCTAAGGGCAGTAACATTGAAAATAGTGGTTGTTTCTATGGCATTCAATTTATAAAGAGTCTTCTCAATTCCTCTCAATATCTTCTTTTCATCAGAATGAAGCTGTGTGACAAGTTCCAAAGGACATAAGAAGTTTTCTTGTTATTTCAGTTTTATTGCCTCTGATGTTTCAAAAGCGCTCTGATATTATTTTCAAAAAGTGAATGGATTGACATGCAAGTTACATGGGTATATATAGCAAGTAGCGGTGGAGGGATGGGTGTACAGTTGACAGGTTCACGGATTGGTGACGAAATCGGTCCTGGAGGCATTGAGATTGCCTAGACCTAGTCAGTGTTGGTGGTTGGGGGTGGGTGTTGGTTTGGTTACCCCCTACTGGTGTGTCCGGTGTGCTCTCTCTCTCTCTCTCTCTCTCTCTATCTATCTATATATATATATATATATATATATATATATATATATATATATATATATATATATATATAAAATTGAATGCCATAGAAACAGTCATTATTTTCAATGCTACTTCCCTTAGAGAGGGTCTCCTCCCTGATGATAATAATAATAATAATAATAATAATAATAATAATAACAACTGACTGGATGGAAACCTTCTCTTTCACGTCTGATGTTAAAAATAATTGCTACATCAGCTGAATTTGATTTGCATTAAGAATTTCCAGTCTTCCTAATAAGGATTACTTAGGTGTGCAAGAACTGTCTAAAATTCATTTCTTCATCGTCGGGGAATAATACAAAAGTACTGTAAGTTTCCTTTAATAATAAATAAAATGTCACATACAAAAATTATTGCTATATTCCTTAGAGGCGAAGTCGACAGTAGGTGTTAGGCATAGGTCTTCAGGGAATTCGAAGGTAGGTAGTACTATCTGTAGGGCGCCTAGACAACGCGTTTTTCAGTTTCTGCTGACTATAATCACGTCAATGTTGTTGGAAAGACTGATTAAGAGAGTGGGGTCCTGCTGCATTCATACTGGGCTTTCCTGCCCATGGCCGGGTTGTAGTAGAACTCAGATTAGTTCAAAATTCACGGAAAGTTTCTCAGTTGTTGCGAGCGGCGTGGTAGTGGCTGGCTTTTGTCTAGTGCAGAGGTTCCCAAACTTTTTGTTCCTCGGTACCCGTTGGGCTTTTTTATAGGTTCCCATGTACCCCTAACACTAAAAATTAAGTTTAATATTAAAAAAAACATTTTAATGTTTGGATATTTTAAATTTATGGAGTCTGCATGTGTAGATTACATAGGTATCTTAAATGGTGATAACAGAAATAAAGCAATTACTAAGGTAATTTATTTTTTGACCCAGCACATACAATTGTACAGTAGTAATTATTTTCATCAGACCAAATGTACCCCTGAAACGTGCAAATGTACCCCTGGGGGTACATGTACCCCAGTTTGGGAACCCCTGGGTACTCTAGTGTATAAATGACAGCTGACTGCTATTGTTACATGATTCTCACAGTTCGTAGGAAGCATCTCTTGGGAGTGCTGCTTAGTCTGTCGTCCGGATGTAGGGTCTTGTTGGACCAGCTGGTTATGTAAATAGTTGGAAGGACGGCATATGTTGGTTAGAATGAGAAATGTTTCTTTTTACATAAACATTTTGCTGGAAAATGTTATTCTGGTGTATGATCTAGGATGTAAAAAAATTAACTTGCAACTGTAGAATTTTTAAGTGAAAATGGTCGATGATATTCAACAGGTAAAAAATGCGCCGAAGTTTCTTCGGCGCAATCAAGTTTTCTGGACAGCATATAATGCTGTATGAAACGCTCAGCCACGGTCAATGAAACTCTCAGCCGCGGCCCATGAAACTTTCAGCCACGGCCCGATCGTGTCCTGTGTTGTTAGCACCTATAGAGACGCACGATCATACCTAAATTTAACCTTTAAAAAATAAAAGCTACTGAGGGTAGAGGGGTGCAATATGGTACGTTTGATGATTGGAGGGTGGATGATCAACATACCAATTTGCAACCCTCTAGCTTCAGTGGCTTTTAAGATTTGAGGGTGGACAGAAAAAGTGCAGACAGACAGACAAATAGACATCTTAATAGTTTTTATTTTTTCTTTACAGAAAACTAAAAGGAGATTGCTACAACAATCAATCAGTCAGCCCAATTCAGATGAGCCACGAAGAAGTGAAAATGCCCTAAAAGGAGCCTGAATTTGCAGAGACTTGGGCATAAAAAGGCGAGCGTTAACATCGCCTCTTCTTTTGCTACTTCCCAGATGGAAAAAGGGCGAATTTAATTTCCCGGTATACAGCTCCATGACAAATAGCTTCTCTCTTAGGATGAGCATAATTAGCGTCTTAGTCCTCGTTTATCATCCGTTTTTATTCTTGTTTCCTCCTGGGGCATATCATAATTTTGAGAAATTGGGGGCAGTTACCATACATTACATGGTGGTTACTACGAAGACCTTCTCTGCTACAATGCTATCTCTTTCAACTGGTGCTTATTCAAGCTGAAGTCCTATCTTTTGTATTAACTATGTCAAATAAGCAACATACTATTCTCAGAGCAAGTTTTCCATTATCAATCTTTACCTACAAGATTTTAAAGAATTAAAGTATTAATATCATATGCAATATTTTGTAATTCCCTTTTAATTTCAGCATTAAAAGCACACTTTCCTTCCAGCGAGATTATGTTGGATTTCAGTCAAAATTAAGAAGCCAGAATCTGAAATGTTATAACCCATGAAATTCTGAGCAGTTCAAGCAGAAAGTCCATTTGAATATTCACATCGTAAGAATTAGAATATAGAAAAAGAATTATCATTAACTAAACCGTCTAGTTTTCTCTTATATAACACGCTCACAACCTGTCTAAAGTATTTCATGGATGGTAATAGAATTTTTGTGTTCTTCAATATTTGAGCTGTCACTTAAAATTCTTTTTATTATTAACATTTTTTTCTCACTTAATTATAAAGACCACTATTTGTTTATACATTCATATCCTATCACATTATGCACATCTGATTTCATCCTCTCTTCATGTATATTTTCGTATGTTCAAGGGCTATTATGATTATATATTTTTCACTCAGTTTCTTGACTTTCTTTTCTACTCCACTTATATACTCCGGAATTTGCCTCTCAGCCTAGACAACCTGTGATTTCTCTATGAACGATTTCATGATATCGTGTCTCCTTGCTAGTTTACACACGTTTTGTTACGCCATGTACAGCAGTTCTCCTTTACTCTGAGTCATCGATCACAAAGATCAGTAAGTACCTTTTTTCCAGGTGCATCACCCCCGCCTACATCCGGTATATATTTCTGTATTGATTTCCCATCTTTAGCTAGAGTCGATCTGATGTCTTCTATCAGTATAGATCATAAGTCTTTGTATGTATTCACCTGCACTCTCTCTTTCTAGCTCTTTCAAAACTAACTTTTCAAATCACACATTCATTAAAGTTCAGTAAACCAGCTCTTTTCCCAGAGACATCTGCTATTCAAGTCAATGGGCGAAAAGAAATTATTGTGATATGGGATCTTACCTTTCCTTGTCAAATTAGTTTTAATATATATATTCAGGTAATGAAGTACGATTATGTTGACAAACTTTGAAAATCTAATACAAAATACACAAAAATAAAACCCTAAACCAGCAAAGTGATTGTATTCAATGAAATTAAACATTTCAGTCTATCGAGATACCCTTTTCTTGGCTGTGTTGCAAAAGTTCTAATGTAAGAATACAAAGAAACGCTAATTATAAACAATGTGTGAATCAAGAAAATCGTCTGTCATCCCACAAAACTCAAATATATGGCTGAGAATAGAAAAGAACATGATAAATGGAGTAAAAACTGCAATTACGCCGATCTTTTTCTGGAAGGAGCCATTAATCTTGAACCATGATATCCGGAAATTAAATCCAGTCGAGAATGGGAAAAGAAGGCTGGTGTTTCTTTTTCCGAGTCGGCTGATGTCTCGTTTTCAAGAAAATTCTGATTCTGATTATACTGATGGATCCAACTTTATGACGGGCCTTGGTTTTGCTCTCATATATCGTAGCAGTCTTCTTTTCCACACATATATTCCTCATCTTTGCGCGAGTTTCCTTAAGAAATATTGAGTTGTTCATTATTCTTTATTTTTTCTTTCGCTCTTGTCTTAAATTAGCCTCCGGATTCAGTCTTTCTACCAATATCGTTTTAAAGATAATTATAAATGCCTCATGATCATGATTCAAAGTCCTTCATTGTCAAACCTGTCTTACACGAATTAATAAGAGAGACAAATGCTTGTTTTTATAATTATATACTACATTTTCTGCACTGGATTCTAGTCAAGATAGAGTCAGTTTTCATGACATGGCAATATGTTTAATATCATGGCTAGACATATTGAAGTTTCCATAGACAATAAATAATAATAAATAACAATACAGAAAATTTGTCATTTGTGTAAGGCTAGCCACTACTTCATAACGATAATAATAAAAGAGAAACAACCATATGTTCCGGTTGGGTGTCTTTGAACTAAAAAGACTTCTGATTAAAAATCAGAAGTCTTCTTGTTAATAAAATCAAATCAGACGGGTGTTTTCAGAAAGATAACGTTTAGGCTACTGGCCGGTATAACATCTTTTTTAGCTTTTGTCCGTTGGATTTTAATGTTAATGCACGTGAAACTATATTATGTAGAGCTTATAGTTTATCGTGCAATTGGGTTAAATTTCATGAAGAAGTAATTATTTTGCAAAACTGTTTTATTAGAAATTATTATCAGTCCGACCCATTTCAAAATATCTTGAAAAAGCTTTCAAGTGACATTTTTAAGCCTTGGACATCCACTTTTGATGTACCTAAAAACACGTAAAACGGGAATTCATTGACGTACTTAGCAACATATATCAGTATATCAAATTCAATTCTATTTCAAAATAAAAATCAGAAGTGTTTCCAAGTTTAAGGACACTACCGGAATTAATGTGCTCTTTAACAGTACATTTCTTTAAGTGTCCCAAATGTAATTTGGGAACCTATATAGATGATTCCATTCGGCTGTTGAAGGTCTGCATCGATTGCCATCGAGGTATCAGTCGCTATACAAGGCCAGCTTTATCAAGGAATGAATTTTTATGCAAAACGCAAATGGAAACAAATTTATAACTAGAAGAGCTAAAGTTCTGCTGGCCATATTGTTCAAATTAGAGAACAAATTTATAACTTTTGTAACTGGTTCAGAGCTAAAACGTTCTTGCTGAAAACGCATTTGCCAGCCCCGTGTCTTGTCATTGTTCAAATTAGAGTTTAGACTTTAAAGTGAAAATGGACAGTAATAGCTGACCATTCACATTACATATATATATATATATATATATATATATATATATATATATATATATATATAAATATATATATATATATATATATATATATATATATATATATATATATAATATAAACGGGAAAGTGTTGACTTCAGCAAGACGGATACGCAGAACAAAGTAGGACGACGAAAAGGAGGTGATACATATTCAACTTTATTTCTAGCCGACGTTTAAAAGCATGGCTCCATCATCAGGGCTAAAATACAAAAATAACAACAATTAAAATCAATACATAGGATTACATCTCGGGCAAGTATACTTATAGACCACCAAAGAACGCATAAGGTTGGGAACAGTGTCTTTAAATCTAAAAAGAGACCCAATTGTTCTTGTATTCCTTAGAACGGGTTTGGGATTGAGACAGTAAAAGTATTTCTTTAAAATCTGCCTCAGCGTAGTTAAAAACTCTTCATCGTTCGTAAAAGGCAAAGAAACATAAAAATCAAGTTTAGGTACTGTAGGTACAGGAATTTTTGGCTGAAATTTATTATTCAAGAATTTTTTGAGATATTTCTCAAATAAAAGTTTGTTCTGGATAGAACTCAACAAAATAAAAAGAGAGCCAGTCTGAAAGCTCTGTGCAGTAACGTTAAAATACTGTTAAGCTTATAATTGTAAATCATGTTTTTAAAATTTGAAGCTTAAAATTTTAAGCTTTATGCAATCTCACTATGCAACACTACTTATACGTCATATAATCGACTTTATGAAGGGAATATGGTTTCACCAGGGTCTTCAGTCAGTGGCTAAGGAAGGGGAAAGTGAAAACGGAAGTACAGTGGGAGAAATACCAGAAGGACGGCGAGTAGTTGTCATTCTCAGACTTACCTTCATGTAGGCTGCTTGCGCACACTTGCAACTGACGTCCGTGGTCTGTGAAAAATGCGTAGCGTCGGTTCCGCTAAGTTAGAAAAAAGGACAAAGGACAGAGTGAGCAGGAGCACTAACGATTGTGTGGTCTGTAGGACTGCTTGTTTCTCTCTGACCTGGGAAGGCATACTTGGGCTTGGTGTGTTGTGGACATACAGCCCTCCATAGCCTGCGGCAGTCTGAAAAATGACAAAAAACATTGCCTATTCACAGTTCTGAGAAAAGTAATGCTTAGGGAAAACCCTCACCAAGGTAGCCTCAGTGAAACAATCTCTGTGGGATAGGTTCCTAAGCTAAACCTATAAGCTGCTGAGACGGTTGGCTGTTTTGAAAACAACAAACAATTAACAGTTATTTTCTCCACAGTTTCGGTGCTGTCTTGTCTCTGTCTCTTTATCCTTTCGGTTGGTTTTGATTATATGCCTACCAAAGTAAGAGAGAGATCGAACAGCATGATTTATAAATATATATATATATATATATATATATATATATATATATATATATATATATATATATATATATATATATATATATATATATATATATATATATATAACATATATATATATGTGTGTGTGTGTATGTGTGTGTGTGTGCTTCTTTCCATTCACTTGTTAGAGTAGATGGACCGTTTACTCACTCATCAGCAATGTCTTCATGACTAAAGTACAAAATAAAATACAGGGTTTTTTATTACTACATGCAGACTTATGGCTATGCCTAAAATTGTAAACATTACACTATGTGGTACTGAATTTCTATTGCTTGGTGGGTATCATCATTTCGCAGGTGTTCTGTGCAAGGGCATTCTTGGTACTTCACAGGTTACGCTCTATGCTGCGGCTTACAACAAAGGGCTTGGGCAAGGTCATGATTCCCGTGACTGGCTGATAGTGTTGATTTGTTTCATTGTCGGTAGTTGGGTTTCCCCTCAGATTCTCACAGATGTTTTGTGGTTTCCATGAAGAGGGGTGGATAAAGTGTGTTCCTTTTTATATTCAATAAAGCTGTTGTTGATTTATACTCACGGCATCTGCTTTTTGCAATATGCAGAACTGCACTTTCATATGCACGATTTCTGAGATTTCTAATCATTCTTCCCGCTTTGATTTACGGTCGTGGTCATCTATGTCGTGTTAGAATATAGCCCTTGGGTTGTGGTGGGATTTCAGTCACCTGTGTAGAGTGGTAGTGGTGTGACCTATGCAACAATTGCTAAGTGCTTGACATGTCCTTTTGGTACATTTAAATTTGTATACTATATTGGTTGGCTCCCATATCTCTCAGTGGGTTTTGTGCTATTTCACTTTACAAGGTTACTAACTAGGTTCAGGCACAAGTAGACACGTAAGGCAATACTCTTGTTAAGATTTGTAGGTGTTGTACTGCTGGAAATTATCCTTTTCATGGCCTTGTGATATGCTGCTTTAAAATACTATATAATGTTTCCTGGTGAGGTAGGAGTCGTCACTGGTGTGTTGAATTCTACAAATAACTGTTTTCCGTCGGCAGCTATCTATTTGGTTGCTGTCATATCCGTTATTAGTATGGGGCTGCCTAACACATTCGAGCTCTGCATAAGTAACTTTCTATGACAAACAGTATGTAAATGTATGTCTCACATATGCGGCTACCACAGAGCATTTGTAATTGTCAGGGCACTCTTCACAGGCATTAATGCACCAACCCAAATTAGTCATTTTTTGGTACATAGTATTATTGTACCTATCTCCTTTCTTCTCCATGTTTACCCCAAGAGGAACTCTGCTTTCGACAACATATTTAATAATGTAGTTTAGGCTAGAGTTCCTCTTCAAGGCATACTGTAGGCAGATGGCTTCTTTAATATATAGACAATATCTTCATGGACATCGATACTAACTTGCCTACAGTACACCTTGAATAGGAACTCAAGCTTAAACTCCACTACTGAATATGGTGTCGCAGGCCTATTTCTCTTCTTGGATGTAAAGGTGGAGAAGATAGGAGATAGGTACCATACTATCGTGTACCAAAAGGTGACTAATACAGTCAATGCCTTAACCTCCGCCACTTACAAACTCTCTGTGGTAGCCACATATGTGAGATGTGTTATTACGCACTATTCCTCATAGAAAGCTTCTCATGCAGAGCTCGAAATTGTTAGGTAGCTCCTAACTTATAAAGGATACGACAGTAACCTGATAGAAAGTTGCATATGAAAACAGTTGGACATGTGTGCCAGAACATCAGTGACGACACCTACCTCACCAGGAAACGTATTGTATTACAAAGCATCATACCACAACCAGTTCAAGGATGAGGTCAAGGTCATGAAAAGGATAACTGCCAGCAGAACAATACCTACTGTGCACATTTTAATGAGAGTATTTCTTTATGGGTTTACTGCCGCCCAAACCTAGTCAGTAACCTTGTTATGCGAAATAGCACTAACCCTATTGACAGATGAGGGAATCGACCAATGTCATGTAAAAATTTAGACATATGAAAGGGACATGTCAAGCCCTCAGCAATATAGACAACCACGACCATGAACTGACACCGGACGAATTATTAAAAAGCACAGAGATTGTGGTGCATACAGATGCCCTGTTCCACCGATTGCAAAAAGCAGAGGCCGTGAATAAAAATCAACAACGCCCTGCATTAAACATACAGGGGAACATTGATTTTATCATCCCTTCTTCAAGGAAACCACAGGACGGCTGTGAGAGAGAAAACTTGCTGACAGCAAAGCAAATTAAGACTATCGGCAGAGACGGGAGTCATGCTCTTACCCACGACCTTTGCTGTAAACCGCTGCATAGGGCATGTCCAATGGAACATCAGGAATCCCCTTGCCACTGCACAGTCTTCCATCAAGACAATGAGACCCCTTGACCAATTTAGCAGCCCAGTGATATCATGCAAAGTCAGCTTGCAGTAACAATAACCTTGTAAGTCAATTTGTAATTTGGTCCTGAAGACGTCGCCTATGAGAGAGGAAATGGTCTGTCGACTATAATAAGTAGAGAAAAAAAGTGAATAAGTTTTCCTTGTTCCTGATTAACTTTCTTGAAGAGAAAAATAAATATAAGTATACACTGATTAAAAGTCTAGATAAATAAACAGTATCCGCGAATAATGCCATTGACTTCAGTAGGATATATATATATATATATATATATATATATATATATATATATATATATATATATATATATATATGTGTGTGTGTGTGTATATATATATATATATATATATATATATATGTGTGTGTGTGTGTGTGTGTGTGTGTGTGTGCTTTGTGCGTGTTTTTGTATGAGTGTATTTAGTTATATATATAAGCTGCAGTGAATCATATTCACTGTAAACTATCAAGAACATGTGTCTAATTCGATTATTAAAGAGTGATATTATGTTAGATAAAAAAAAAACTTTCCGTGGGTAATGAGGTAGAGATCCTAGAAATATCACGCGTCATATTCAGACATGATATGCCAGTGTCAGTCCCAGCAGGAAAATATATTAATTTTATTTATTTATTTATTAATTTTTTTTCATGGGATAATGTCTCCGTTTTTGGCTACAATAACTTTGGAGGGAACCAAATCGCTTACCGATTTTCAATAAAATTAACTGGTACAATTTAGTAGCCCATTTAATAACTGCAATCCTCGAGGCTAATACAATACATGGTTTTCAATTATAAAACTATGAATATATGTAACTTTCGAATGTGCGAGTCCAAATGATTTGACGAGGAATGGCAAGTAATGCAATAGCAATTACATTAAACCAGTTTTCCATTTCAAATGCTGTAAATTTTTGCCAAATTTTGAACTATTCAGCATATGAAACTGTGAAACGTTTAATGACATCGAATATATATATATATATATATATATATATATATATATATATATATATATATATATATATATATATATATATATATATATATATATATATATATATATATATATATATATATATATATATATATATATATATTCTATATATATATATATAACTACTCTATATCTATATATATAATATGTATATATATATATATACTATATATATATATATATATATATATATATATATATACCTCTATATATATATATATATATATCACATTACCACAGATGAAAATAAAGAAACAGGGTGTAGGTCCTGACCAGTTTCGACTTTTGCTCAAAGCCATTGAGCAGGACAGATACAGTGTGGCGAAGTCACAAATATACAGAACAGTACTGACGAACATACAACTGCATTAGACTCACATATCTCTAACTCAGGCCGGTGTCGAGGTAGGGGTGGCCTTTAAAACTCGACACCGGCCTGAGTGGGGATATGGAGCCTATGTGATTTGTGTAGTAATGTTTAAGTAGTACTGTTGTCGCCAGTATATATATTTGTGACTTCTCACTGCCTCTATCAGTCCTTCATATGTGACTTTGGAAATAAAGTCGAAACCGGTCAGGACCTGCCCGTTTCTTATTTTCACCTGTAGTATGTGTGATGATGAATCATACAAAAGTGATAATAAATCATATATATAACATATATGTATATATATATATATATATATATATATATATATATAACTATACATATATATATATATATATATATATATATATATATATATATATGCTATATATATATCTTATACTAATATATATATATATATATATATATATATATATATATATATATATATATATATATATATATTTATATATATATATATATATATGTAACATATATATATATATATGTATATATATATATATATATATATGTATATATATATATATATATATATATATATATATATATATATATATATATATATATATATATATACTATATATATATATATATAATATGCACACACACACTTACACACACACACACACACATATATATATATGTATATATATATATATATATATATATATATATATATATATATATCTACTCTGAAAATATATGAAGACGATAACGATAGGGAGATGCTATATAGTTTCATTTGATTCTTCGCTAAAGTGTCAAACCGAAGCTCTTCATTGTGGCTAAAAAATGAAATTACCGAAACTTGATCCATAAAAAAATTGTGTTTTTAATTATTTCGTTGCTAATCAGCGCAAGTAAAATGAATTACCATCCTCATTACAAATAAGAAAAGTATTACACGGCGTAATATGTTACGCGTTTATAGCTCTTGAAAATAAACGTGATGTTTTATCAGTCAGTCACCTTGATATTATTGTTTTCATCATGGATTAGCCTGATATCTATTTGACGCGGGCAAGGATCTTTTTCTTCCTCTTCGTACTCATAAACTTCTGTCACTGTTTTATTTTTAGCCAAATTAATCATTCTTGTGACTATCGCCATTATTATTTGTTTATAGGTCACATTGCCTTCCTTTAGAAGTCCTGGTTGGTGGCTACTCTTTTGCTCACAAAAGTGAATGTTTTTTTTTTTTTTTGTAAGCTTGATGCACTATTTTTATCATTAATATTATTATTATTATTATTATTATTATTATTATTATTATTATTATTATTATTATTATTATTATTATTATTATTCAGTAAAATCTCAGTTGACGCAATAAGATGTGAATGTTTTCTTATTCAACGTAACTGTGATTATGCATAAGCTTTATAATACAGACTAGGTCGTTCTAGTTTTTTATTGGCTTCCTATATATGTTTGAAATATGCCTGATCAAAACTCATTAGATAACCAAGAGGGCATTTTAAATTTCCTCGTAAAAATATATATGCAACTACGATGTGTTCAAACAGAACTATTGCTCGAAGAATCTGACATTCATATATAAGATACGCTAAATCATGAAGGTAACCAAATTACTGTACAGTAGTTTCAGATTAACAATGTCTGGTACAATGACTGTAGAAGGACTCACAGATTTAGTTAGTAAACAAAGTACAGTATATTGTAGCGTTACTTTCTTCATATACTTCATTACAAATGCTTCTATCATATTTTTCATATTTTTGCCCCCCCTCCCCTTCTCTTTTTGTTATAGACATTTGAGGCGGTACACACTTCAATGATGCGGAGATTAAGCACTGGACAGTAATAATAATCACTTGCATTTAATGGGAATAATCAAAACTTTTGTGTAGTAAGCCTCACTGGCATTAGATCGATTTTCTTAGACCCATATATGGGTAATCCTAATATTTCCTATGACAGGCAGATAACGTAAATGAATAAAAGCCACTGACCTTTTTCAACGTGAAGTTGTTGATAATATTCGAGTTGCTTGCATGGTGTTTTATCGATAAAAAACTTAAATGTATCCGATACTAATTTCCTAAATTTATAATCGTTCTTTTCTTCGCATGCCGACGAAGGAGTTAAGCTGTGCATTTCCTCAGTCGCTTAGGAATAACATATATTACATAACGTTATTCCGGAGAAAACATTTAGAAATAACTAACATCGAACATGAACTTACTCAGCTCTTGTTCTGAACCCCGGCTTGATCCAAACATAAATCTTTATAGGTTAAACACCACACTAAATTAATGACGCTATAACCGAGGAAGAGTGAGATAGATTAGATAACTCTTATCTTCCGCAAAAGGGATGCAGTGTTTGGAAGCAGGATCATTTATAAAATTTTCGATATTTCAAAGATATAAGATCCCTGATCTAATAGTACATAATTCTATTTGGCTACAGTATTCTAAGTAAGATTAGTAATGTATTTAATTGAACAATAAGGACATTCGTCATTCCGGAAAGAAGCTTTATGAACGTTTTTCTTTTACTGAATAATGTCTTAATTTACCAAGAAATTTGTATATTGAGATTTTAAAATTTGCCTAATTATTAGGATATAAACCTATATCTTTCTTGTCAACATTAAAAAAAAAAACTCTAACAATTTAATTTAATTTGTAATTTGCATTTTCTGTGCAGCCAATACAATAAGAAAACGGAGATAAAGTTTGTGTATGTGAGTTTGTATAAACGTTCACCTGCTCCTGAGTGGCTAAACCTTGTTACTTGCTAATTTGTCCTTACATGCAACTTTTCATTATATATCTATGACTGAGCATTGTGCTCCGAGGGAACCTTCATCCACCGTCCATTCCTTCACGCTTTACCCTTCAACCAGCCACGCCTTACAGATCCAGGTGAACCACTCAGTAGCCTCCTCCATCAACATAATGTCTTAACTCCTTAAACAGTCGTTTTTAAAAGCGTGAGCTATAATTGAAAAAGCACACATTGCTTTGATCAGTCTCCTAGTTTACTGTGCAGACATATTTGGTACTCCATACCTATGTTTACTTATAATAGGTATATTATCAGCAGGCATAATATACGTCCAAAGCCTTTGTGGTTATTGGAAATTTGCAGATATGTGAAAAAATGTTTTACAGATGTAAAACTACAATTTGTTTCCAATTTTCCCTGTTTTCTTACTGTACAGTACTTCATATTCTATCTGCTTATAAATAACACTCAATAAATACACTGTATAGGATTGTATGGATGAAAAATGGTAATTTTCGACCTTTTTTTTACCCTATTTTGTCAAACAAAGTATTCTATATGCAAACAATATGCTTGTATGCAACAGACAATATGTGCCCTGTACCATATTGTATATCTGTCAAACAAAAACTCCCTCTTTCTTTTGCCTATAAACAATGATAGAACTTTTTATGTGGGCCAGACTGTAAAAACCTGTGAAGAGGGTTCACAACCTCATCCCTTCCTCCAACACTGTCTCGTTCCTCAGGAGGTCACAAAGATGCAAAATGTTTGGAGGAGGCATTGCAGTATGTATAGGGTCTTCAACAAGTGGTAGACACGCAATAGACTCCTGACTGGGAGGACTCAACACATCAACAAAAACTGACAGTTTTTGTTTGTACTTCGAATTGAGCGACAGCGTTACCAAATAAATGGATGAAAATGGGATTGATTGCATGGGGATAAGGGGTCTGAAGAGGCTGTAAAGAGTAATCTGATGAAAAAACATCGATTCTTCCTCACAATCACCAACTGATACATTTCTTGGGTTTCTCCAGTTACTTTTAAGGCGTTGGTGAAACAGTTGTGGTCAATGTTGGAATCCTCCATCAGGCCATTGAAGTTATCCAAAATCCAGTGTGTCCTTGTAGGCTAGGGTTTGGCGTGTGGTTAGACTCGTCATTAATAGCGTCATCATCTGTAGAGCTTCCTCCTCCATCTCACCAGTAGCAACTACAGCAGCTATCTTACTGGTGGACATTAGCTGGAAGCCAGGATTATGACCATCATCTTTGAGCCACTTAAATGCCATCTTTTGAACCGTTGTTGCCTTCCTTCATGAGCTGGGCTAGGGAATCATCAACACTGAAGACTTGGAAGTCAATCAAATCTTCTTCTCCTTCAGAAAACAGTTCCTTGCATTATCCAAGGTCTGCACCACCAGTGACATTCCTAGACTGTACAGTACTACATGGATGTAAAATGACAAATAGTTCCCAATTTTCCCTGTTTTTTTTTTTCACTACGCAGTAGAGTACTGCATACTCTATCTGCTTATAAACAACACAATAAATACACTGTATAGGACTGTATGGATGCAAAATGGTAAATCTGAACAATTTTTACCCTGTCACAAGAAAACTCTATAGGTACACGATATGCTTGTAAACAGCACCTAATATGTACCTAATACTGTATAGATGGCAAACAGTAATTTCGTATGCCTTTTCCCAATTTTTTATCACTCTGTACTGTATGCATGCACTATAAGCTTATAAACAACACACAAAGCCCTTTATAGTAATGTTGATAAAAATAGCACTTCTTTTCTCTGGCCTGTGAACAATGTCAGAACTACTTATGTGGGCCAAACTTTAAAAATCTTGTGAGGATTGCTTGCAAGTCCATCTCTTCCACCAGAACTGTCTACTCTTCCTCCAGGTGGTCATTAAGTTGCAAAATATTTGGAGGAGGCATTGAGGTTTGTATAGGGTCTTCAATAGCTGGCAGATGCACATCAGATTCTTGACTGGATGAACCCTGTGTAGGTAACCTTCCAGTTGAGGTACCTCGAGGGTAAGATGGTCCTACTTTACTAGATTTTTTCATGTTAAAATAGAACTGATACTTAATCCTAGGTTAGGAGGAAAGAAAAGAGGTACATTAAATACTATTTATTACAACTATTTTTTTAAATAAGTGAAAAATATAAATATATACAAAAAATAAATATATACAAAAATCATTTGAAGGGCCTTAAGGGAATGATAGCTTCAGAATCTTCAAGTAGGATGGTGTGGTAATTTCTTGTTTGAGATTTCAGCCTTCTGTGGCCACAAACAAAAAATCAGTAACTGGGGTGAAAAAATGGAAAAATAATTTTATGAAAAATCAGTATTTTTTAATAATTGCTTGAAGGGCACCTAAATATTAACTTATGTTTATGAAATTTCGTACACTTGTGCATTTACTATCCTAGAATAAGAAAATAGTCTAAAAAAGAATTCTAAGCAGTTAAAATATGTCAAAAATTTCTTTATGTAGATGTCACTCTAAAAGGCCCTTTAAATTTTTGACGGACATATGGTATTTACCATATATCTTAGTCAAAAGTCAATGTATGACCACTATATTGTTTGTGAATATAATATAAAAGTATTCTAGAATAAGAAACAAGTCAAAAAAGTAAATCTGTTCAGTTTTTAGTGTCAAAAATGAAATTTTAAAAAATTCAATCTGAGAGGGCCATTTGAGTTTTGACAGACATGTGTTATTTACCATATATCTTAATCAAAATTCAAGGTATGATCACTGAATTGTTTGTGAATACAATATAAACATTCTAGAAAAAGAAACAAGTCCCAAAAAGTAAAGCTGAGCAGTTGATAGGTGTCAAAAATTATTTTTTTTTATTTCTTCTGAGAGGTTCATTTCAGTTTTGACATACATATGGCATTTACCTTATATCTTAGTCAAAAGTCATGTATGACCACCAAATTGTTTGATACAAATAAAAATATATTTTCCTGACAGCAGTCACAGATGAAGAGTGGTTAGGGAGGTACAAAGAGGTGACCCCTGATTTTTGTGGCCCGTTTCTTTAAGGACTGCTTCAACAAAAAAGGTTCATAAGACCAGTTTTGGCTGTTTAGTTTTGATCCCTAAAGAACAATCAAATGCTTCCATTTTACATTGTGACTTAGTCAAAGTAGGTCTACTTTTACAGAACAAACAGTTTGAGTTACTTACAATTTTAGAGTGAGCCTGAAAGAGACCACTAACAGCCCAAGTTCATCTTCTTGTTCCTTTACAAATTCCTTCTCTTTTACAGTAATTACAGGTCATTCAATATTTGTTTAAAAAGACAAGGCCAACAAATACTCTGACACAGGTGAGACTGGGCAAAGTCCAGCTCATGTAGCATTAGTGGACAACAACAACCATTTAGAAAGCTCAGAATTAACAGGGTTTTCAGAGACCTTTGAGTCAAACTCTCTTGCTTCTTACTAGACTGGTGACAATCTCAGTGATACAAAAATGACCAAAGAATGCAGGAATATTTCAAACACAGCCTGGATCCAGCAAATACCACTGTCAGTCAAAATTTTGATCAGCCAGCTTCAGTATTGCTCAAAGCCTTACAATCTGAATCTCTTTCTTTTTAATTTGACCTGAATATTACCTAGAAAGTGTGTTGACAATTTAAGAGAAAAACCTCAGGTAATCTTTCGAGTTATCAGCCTGAAACATGAAGGCAAAACTGTTTCTTAGCTTTGTTACATCAACAGAGACTTCCAAAGTGTTTGCTTGTGCTTCAAGTTTAATGCATTACCAAATATCTGAACAGGGCTGTTGGATGGAAATTGTTCTTAACTGTCAAGGTTATAAGATTAAAAAAATGTTCCATTGCAGTGATACAGCTACATTTCTTGAGCTTCTTCAGTTACTCCAGCATTTGAAAACAGTAAAGCTTCCAAGCCTGCAAGACAAATGGAAAATTGGTAAATGACATCCAACTTGAAATCCATCTTCACTTTAAATGTGTAATGAAACATCAGATTAGTAATGGTTTCAGCTTGATTAGGTTTACCACCAAATGTCCCACTGTCACCATTGTAGGAAGTTGCCTCTTTATTTCAAGCTCATCAATTTACATTATAAGGTCAACAAAAGCTTCTTTCCCCTCAAGGTTCAGTTGATCAGACTGAAACAGTTTCTGAAAGTTTAATATCAAAATTCATGCATGCTTCTATGCGCAGGTGGAGACCAGAAAGGGATGTTTCTATGTTAGGGTTACCACCTGACACCAGAAAAGACTCACCACAGCCAAAGTGTTTGATCTTGTTGTCACATTCCCTTGCATTGACAAGCTGGCAAATAGGATATGGGCCTCTTCAAGAGGTGGGTTTCTGACCAGGATAGAGAGAATGAGTATCAAGGTCACTAGATGAAATTCACCACTCAAATGACATCATGTTAATAAGATTAGGGACACTATTCTGAATTATCGCAATGAATTAAAATAATATGTATTGTCTTGAGCTTGTTTCTGCATGTTCTGTGAATCAAAAGGTTTAAAATAAACAAAAATTGCCCTTTTTAATCTGTTTTTCTTGGAGTGCAAGTGCCATTTTCAGTCTTTGGATTGTCCATTAATATTTCCATTTTAATCCTTCAAAGACACACATTTTTGTACATCTGAGTTCTGACATTTCAGTGCTTGAAGAAAGATACCATCAAATAATTCAAGAACAAATTGTCAGCAAATATGGATTCTATTCATGCAAGTGTGATCTTGGCCTTACCATTGCACGTTTTTACAAGAAAGCAAAGGCATATTTTCTAGAACATGGCTTCTAAAATCTTCATTTACTCCCCACAGATAAGAACCATTCTCTCAACCAGCCTGCAGTTTATGACTGAGCTCCACAGAATTTAAAAAGAAACCAGGAAAATTTTGCACACATTTGAAGGGCAACTGAAATAGTTGAATTATAATTACAGCAGGTGAGTTTGATCGCTTTTAAATCAACCAAATGGGGACCCAACCTTTCTTCAAGTCTAGACACATGATTGTTTAAAACTTCCTCTGACTTTTAATTTCTGAGCCAATTCCTGACTAAATATATATATAAACAGAAAATTTCTGCTTTCTGTACATCACTGTCTAATTATGCAAATGAGTCTCCATCCTATTCCTCACACATGAAATTTTGCTTGAATTCAATGCTGAAAAACTTTCTAGTCACTAAGAAATTGGGCATCAGATTGTTATCAAATTCTTCCTCCACAAAACAACCCTTTTCCCTATTCCATCACGAATTTGGACACCTGAAAGAATTGAAAAAGTCAGAAAATACATACTGTTCAAGGAACAGAGTCAATGCTCATTCATGTTGACAAGACTAGGTTAGCTAACTAGAACTGACCAAAGTTCAGTGGTTTTCTTCCTATTTACTATGGAAAAACCAAGTTCATTCATATACCACCCACAAAAATGACAGGATAAGACATTTACGTTCACCAAATGGAGCATCAAACACCAATGAAACTCCTTTAATAAAAGAACACAAACAATTTGAAATTAAGTTTCAGAGGAACTGTTTATTATATAAAATTTATGAAGCCCTATTCAGAGCAAGACTCTTTCCTCTGGAGAAATGAAGTTCTTGCAATAAATGATTTGCCCTTTAGTTTTACAAAAAAAAATCTAGTGCATGGGGGGAATTACATAAGAAACTAAGGGAAAATTGACCAAAATTCCGTTCCCTCCCAAAGTGTTCCAGTACTTAATTATAACTGAATAAAACACAGTCTTGGCATCTTGTATTGGCTCATGAACAAGAGTAACACATCTATTAACTTGCATTAGAACATTTCACTTCTATTTACAAAGAGACTTTTCAAAAACAACCTCTTTAAACAGGGAAAACTTAAATCTGGATTAAAAACAAACAAACAGGAAACAGAATTTGCAGTGGTACAACAACAGTTTTTCTTCTTTCGTTTGATGCCTGAATCTAACTTGCAATGCATCTCCCAGACCTGTTGATAATTTTCTTTTATTATCACCCATAACAAACACTGCAGAAATGGTTGATTTACTTAATAACGATTTTCCCACTGAATAAAAATGTTACAGAATAAGTAAGGATAAAGAGTTTTACTGAGAGTCTCCTAAGAAATTGGGAAAATTAACACAACCTCGGGTATGTCCCAGTAAAGATTTTGAGTGGAGCTGGTCAAGTACAAACATAAAAACTTTCAGCTAGATTTTGGTCACTTTCAAACTGGATTTAACAAAACAAGAAACTCCTCAGACTGTTTATACAATTCTGAATGAAATCTTTAATGGATTTAAATTAAGGAGTTAGAAGATTAAACTTATTTCAGGCAGACTTTGCCACTTTTAAACTGGTTTTTTCGAACATGAAATAGTTTTCCTTAATAGATTTTTATGCCAAACAAAATTAATCCTATAATGGATTTTCAAGGTTTAATATCTAATAAATCCTTCAGGTACAGAGAAAGGTACCCAAAATTATATTTTCTTTCCTCATGCCAAATCTTCATTACAGAACATATAAAAAGTGAGATTAAATGCAACATTAGTAACCTAATTCATTTACAGGAAATAAAAATTTGACAGGATTTATGACCATAAACACATAATAATATCATTTATACAACAAACAGAAAAGTACCTAGATTTTGAAATATTAAATCCCCCATGCCAGAGAAACATAGATCTAGACAGGATTTACCATCACAAATGCAAGATAAATGCAAGTAAAAGCCCAGTGGGAATTTTATTTATGTTTCAAAACATAAACAAAAGACTGTAAATATCATAAAGATAATGATGTCAAGAAATATTATCCTAGGTAACAACCCCAAACTTTGCTGGGGATCCTTCATTTTATACTGGGACCGTCACAATTCCATTTCAGATAATGGCCATTTTGCCAAAACCTTTTGATCAACACAGATTAGCAGGAAGTAACAATAAACGCACAGACAATTTTAATCAAACACAAAGGTTGCTGCACCACTTTTTGGTGAAATGATGCAACCATTTCTTGTGTTCACTTCCATTATTAATCAGTTGCACAAGACGTGCAAAAAACTTGGACACGTATCAGGTGATACTGAGTTCCCTTCTAGAAAGCTTTTGGTAGACATAAGAAAATGTCTGGAAAAACTCTTCCTTTCCTAAATGGGACAATGGTACAATTATAAACTGAAAAAGTCTTTAAAATTAATGACATATACATTCACATCTTTGCGCTTTTCAGTTTCAACAGATGCAATGTCATAAATATACAGGGTGCTCATAAGTAAACCCCTTTTAATTTTATATCTTATAATGTATATTTTCTTTAATTCAAACATAAATCTTCATTTTTTCAGATATTTTTACTGGGATGAGATTAGCAAAGGAACAGAGAGTAAAAGCAATTCAATTGTACTATCAAATCAATAAAAATGGTGATGAAACTGGAATTTCAGAAAAGTGCCAATGAAGCTTATTAAAAATTTCGTTCACAGGAAGTGTCAGTTATGCTTTCACTAGGATAGTTAAAATCTTTAGTTTGAGTCTTTGTGTTCTCTAAAAATCCAGTATCTCAAAATATGGCAGAGTTTCAATTGTTATTATGTTCAGAGGATTTGAAGAAGTAAACATGAGACCTTATATTCCACGTGTGCTTCAAAGTTTGCATGATGGAGATCAAGATACACGATTGCAATTTTGTGAAATCTTTATTATAAAGTTAATGAAGATGTAACCTTATATTGACACGATATGGTGGTCAGGATGAAGCAACCTTTAAGTTAATGGACATACCAATCGCCATAATTGTGTGTTTGGAGCAATTTCAGTGGTAATCTTGGAAAAGGATATCTGATACCACAAGTCTAGTTTGGGCTGCCATTTCTCTGCATGGGATTAAATGCGTATTTTGAAAGTACTGTGAATCAAGATAATTATTTGCATATGCTACAAACAGAATTTTGGAAACAGAGTTGAAAATCAAAATGATATTTATTTTCAACAGGATGGAGCACCTCCCCATTATGGGATAAGAGTTAGGGAATGGTTAAATGAAAATTCTGAAGGTAGATGGATAGGACGAAGAGGACCAATTGAATATAATATCATTTCACCAGACCTAACACCACTGGACTTTATTTTGTGGGGTGTATTGAAAGATCAGGTTTACAATCTTAAGAAGAAAACAATTCCAGAATTAAAGAATGCAATTTCAGATAAAACAATGAAATTACCATTGAAATGTGTCAAAAAGTTTGTAAAAGTGTTGCTGGTAGAGTTCAGAATTGTATGGAACATGAAGGGGAACATTTTGAACCTCTCAAATAAATGACTAAATTCTAAAACTTTACATCTTTTGTAACTTTTTTTCTTAAATTTGGTTTAATTTCATTCGTATTGAACATTGTTAAACCGAATAAGCATTATATTAATTTTGTTAATATATTATATTAATCTATTAACCTGAGGCAATACATTCATGTTCGAAAAAATAAAGGATAATCAAAAAGGCTTTAATTTTGTTCCACTTAAACAAAGGGCGTTGCTTATGCCATACCCTGTATTTTAAAAGTGACTTACTCCATTCTCATCACAAATCAATACAGTACTATGAAACTCTTCAAGTCTAATTGAGCACACATTAAAATTTTTCAACTTCAGATCAAATGAATAAAGATATATTACAAAAAATACAGAAATATTTCCTTGTAATCAATTCATTCAGTTATAAATACAGGTATGATTACCAGACAAGGTATATTTGGAATAAATTCATACTTTAGTGAGTTATGCAACTTAACAGCAGAACTTTGCTCAAAATTAGCAAAGCAAAACTTGAACATTTTAACAACTTGCCAAGTTACAACTGTGACTCAAGTTTTACATCAAGTTCTCCTGTGTCCAAAATTATCTTTGGTTCCTTGACAAAACACCTTTGAGAATTACAAACCAATCTAAGTAACAAAACACTCTACAAGCAAGACACAAAAATGTAAAAAACACAGTCTTAATCTACAGCCATCTTTACAGTCTCATGAAACTGATTTTGTAGCCCTATTCCAGTCAATATCAACCAACTGGAAGATTGTTCCAGGTGACAAAATGTTTCCAGCAACCAAATAGCTGTCATAAACAATTAACAATGACAAAACTGACACTAAACCACAATTATCACTCTGGGCTTTATGGCTCCTAAAGGCCTAAGGCCTCTGGTAACAGGGCAGTGGCTAAGAGACTCAATGACCACCAGGGCAGTCTTACAAGACCAGCCCCCTTGGGTGATGGCACACAGGCCTTTATTCATTTCAACATTTCCAGTTCACCTAAACTACGTCTGGAAGAGAACTTCTGACAATATGGTGTAAGTCTTCAAATGATAAAAAATTTCCCTTGCTTTTGAATTTTCTTAAAAACTGATATATCAATGCTTTGATATATTAACCCATCAACTAAATTGTATCACTTTGATCAAACTCCAGGATTTAAATTACGAATTAAATGTTTTTCTATATACCTAAATTTCTATTAAAAATTCAAGTAAAAACATATAAAATATCTAAAAACATATCTCCATAATCCTTACTTAATTTTAATTAACCAATAGTTTGTACTGTATTCTGTATATTATATACTAAATTTCTATCAAAAAAATTCAAGCAAAAATATATCAAATATCTAAAAATATCTACCAGTTATAGATCTTAACTCACTGTATTACTGCATCAACACAAAGTCCCATGCAAAGCCTTCCTTGATAATTTGCAACTTCAAAAGAATTTTTTCTCAAGAATGAAATATGGAGGTCCATTTGATGTCAATAGGAATTTCCAATGACAGAGCAAAGCTAACTTAAGACTTAAGACATAAAAGTTCTCTTTAACAACAACCAAATTACATACAGGACACCTCTGTGAAATGTCCAATAATATATATATTATATATATATACGAATATTCTGTTAGTTTTGTGCTGTTAATTATCCTGTTTATAAAAGCATATATTTTACAGTCTATAGGAAATGCCTGTACCTCAAGGCACATAAATCATGCAAAAATTATTATACTCTTTTGTCGTCCATTATGCGAATAAGCTCAATGGCACCTGTACAATGTCCTGTTTATGAAATCGTACGTCATACAGCCTACAGGAGATACCTGTACCTCTCTGACACATATTTTATGCAAGAATAATTATACTCCTTGTATTCCATTAGGTGAAGACGCTCACTGGCATCTGTGCAACTTCAAATTACTCAAATTATTTAACAAATGATTTAACCATAAAATGTAACAACTATCTAATCAGTTTAAAACTATCACAATTACTTAACAAATAATTTCATTCAAAAGCACAACACATAAAATTCTTTTCAAAACTTAAAATCATCATAGCGTAACATTTATAGAATTCTTGAAAAATGACATTTTTACAAAAGCTCCAAATACAATCACACTATTTCTTCCATTCAAATATTCCACAGCATTTCACACATGTATACAACATGTTCAGCACAATCTTCATTGCACAAGCATTATACAATTACCTCAGAGACACTACTCCTGTTCAATTACCTGATAACACCAACTTCCAATTTCTGATCATTACTGTTCTATCTAAAGAATACGTGCACTTTCATTCACAGTCTCCTGTTCATCT
>NC_089781.1:66552696-66612696 GCF_040412425.1 Macrobrachium rosenbergii | reverse complement strand
TTATCTGTGGTTATCTTGAAGTAACCACAGTATTTTTCTGGATGAATCACCAAGTCTGGGAATAAATGACTGAAGTTCCCAAATATAGGTCTTTTGATGTTGCGTTCAAACACCCAGATTCGATTTCTCTCACGTTTGAGGCGCCGAATCCATAACAAAGCAGATAACTCAGCAAGAAAATATGAATCTCTATTCCATGAAATCAGATCGGGTACAGAGTGCGGCTAGACAATTTGACTCCGATTGCCTCATTCAGTGTAAACGGGAATGAGTCAATTTGATTCGCGTCGATGATTCGAACCGACTCGACTCGTTCGGTGTAACCGCGGCCTTAGTAATAACAAAAATTAACCTTCTATCAAAAACAGTTGAAACCAAACATGAAAAATGCATTGCGCTCGAAAGAACAAGTATTTCCTTTTACTCACTTTGAATTTAGAGGTTAGAAGAGAAGTGAAAAAATATACATTTGAAACATTTCATATCTATTCTATATATATATATATATATATATATATATATATATATATATATATATATATATATATATATATATATATATATATATAAATATATAACTATATATATAGGCATTATATATATTTTTATCCATTTATTAAGATATATATTTATATATATATATGGTACATTTTATAGGCTGAAATAGCAATATAAAATAATTAGCATTTGCATATAAAGATAATTTATATCCTTTTTAGATCGCTTTATTCCAGCCTTGATAAAATTTCTAAGCTGAAATAGCAATTAAAATAATTAGCATTTGCATATAAATGGATAAAATATAAACTGTTTAATCTCCATTATGTCCAGCCTGAAAATGTATTAAGCGATACGAAACGTCGGCATCTGAATAAATATATAAATATATATAATATATATATATATTATATCTATATATATAGTATATATATATATATATATATATATATATATATATATATATATATATATATATATATATATATATATATATATATATATATATATATATATATATATATATATATATATATATAAGCGATAGTTGTAGAATCAGTGATAATTAATTTATCAAAAGGCTTTGTCTCACATATTTCTCGGATATGCTAGCCTTTGAAGTTCTGCTTATTTTTAATTAAGACTAATGAATAGGATGTTGGCCAACAACACAAAACTAATTAATCTTAGAATCTGAGCTTTCGCTGGAAATCTAGATGGACTGGCTCTGCAATTATTCTTAAAATTTTCCATTAGATAATACATGGGAAACTTTATCACCTTGAAATAGCTATTGCTCTTTGGTACAGGTTTAATTTTAATACTATTTTGAAAATATAAAACTATTTTTAGTGAAGATATAGCTTTGACTTCAGTGGAGAAGAGCTTGTTAAATATTTTCCATTTTTCTTCCTTTATCATGAGATGAATATTGACGGATGATGTTTGTAACGTCATGATATCTAACACTATTCCTTAATTTCTGGCCATAGGATATGATTTGAACTAATCCACCACAGAGCATGGGAAACTATATCTATTCACTATTAAGATCTTTTATTTTGTTTACTAAGGGAAAAGAGGAACTTTACAAGGTTTAGATAAACAAAAGAAACAATTACTGATTCTTGTCTTTGATAATCTCTTGGATGTACACTGATTCATCCCTCATACTAAAGGATGTGTATATAAAATTCCATGTAAATCTTGTGGCAACTTTTATATTATTCCAACGGGTAAAGCGCTGGAAAGAGAAGAGAACAGGAAAAAATGTGTGAGACATGCACAGGTGAACAGTAGAATTTGTGCATACATGAGTGAGAAGTCATACTGTCAACTGGGAAGGGGTAAAAAAGATAGAGCATTATAATAATGCACTGGAAAGGAATATAATTGAATCTAGCTTTATGAGGGAAAGTTATGGCCATAATATAAATACCAGTGAAGGTATACGCAAACTTGAACCTATAATTTAAAGAAAAATTGTAAAGTGTTTAAATATTAAGGAAGGCAGTAGAGATGTATGGAAAAGGATTATCATATTTTTAAGCACTGTACAGGTGCAGTAGTACTGATGAGTTTTTCGCCCCTCCGACCTGACACCTGCCAGGTGTATTCGTAGTCTCCTGTGGTCTGTATTTTTGTTGGTATTGTCCCTTGAGAGTATATTGTGATTTCTACCACTAGCATTAATGAGTTCTGAAGCCACTACTCCTATGAAATCTGTCAGTGGTGGATCTGTAGTCTAAAACGGTTATGTATGTTCATCAGTGCTGTTTCTGCATTATATACATTATGATTTCTAACGATGTGTATCAGTCCTTTGTCAATAGCTTGGAAATAAAGACGAAACCATTCAGGATCTACACCCGCCTATTATTTTTTCAGCTGTGGTAATGTCTGATACACACACAAAAACACACCCACACACACACACACACACACACACACACACACACACACACACACACATATATATATATATATATATATATATATATATATATATATATATATATATATATATATATATATATATATATATATATATATATATATATATATATACACAGCGAGAGAGAGAGAGAGAGAGAGAGAGACTGATTTTGATGGTCACTTGTCCTACATGCCCGGATATGTACCTCTGTCATATGTACTTCCGCTATTAGAATGGCCTTTGAACATAGAGGGAGGTCTCGAAATTCAAAGAAAAAATCACTTTCTCTCTGTCTTTTCCCTCTTTTAATTGTCAAAATTCTCCACAAGCAGATAAGCATTTTCGATTTTTACAATGAAGAAAGGATGAAATATTCCTTAAGTTAATTAAAATTTTTCAAAGTAATCACTATAGAAGTAAAGATAAAATCAAAACCGGTTTCCTGGGCTGTTTTTGTTTTTATTGTCATGTTAAACAATAAAGAGAGAGACTGGAGAATGCAGTCATTTTTTTTCCAAAACTTTCTGTTTGTGAATCTGCAACGAAACTTCAGTCACTGCTAGATGAAAGTGTTTCCTATCTAGATGTTTGATGAACTAAATTGCAGTGGATGAAGGAGGGTAGAGAAATTGCATCAAAAGACATGGACAAGACGGAAGGATAAGTAAGGACCGTAGAGAAATTGCATCAAAGAACAGGGACTAGACGGAAGGATAGGTAATAGCAGTAGGAAGACATGAAAGAAGGTTTTGAGAAAGACTAATGAATAGAGAAGGGGAGAAGAGGACAGGAAATGGGACAGTCATCAAGATCTGGAATATTTCTTGTCCGTTTGGTAAATGTGAGTATTACTTTAGATAAAATAAAATAAAATATAAACTACCTATCAATGGTTATTTCAATTATATTCCAAGCGGTTAATACCCACCGTTAATATGTTCATATTTAAACAGAATTCAGCAAATATTTTATGGCCCAATACATGAACAAAAATGAAGTCTAATGTTAAACTGGTAATTGCTTTAAAATCTAACAGAGGGTATAACTTTAAAATATTACATATTAAAACGTTAATTTCACTTAACTTATAAAATATAAATAATTTGTATATATATATCTTATGTAAACATGGCTTCAGTTAACATTGACATCACACCATTGCCACATTCACATGTATGATTTGTACTTGCATGTTAAAGAACTGGAGTTAATAAAAAAAAAAAACTATGAACAACCGATGGTCAGACTTTTCAAAATGTTTTTATCAGCTGCAAGGTCATTCCAATCTTTTCAATCTTTGTAGTCAGCAAACAAGATACTTGGGCCCCAATATAAGTTAAGCACCTGAAGGACGAAGTAAAACACCTAAAAGTAGAAGATGTATTTTTGAAAAATGAAGTTATTGCTTTATTTGGAGACATTGTACAGATTATTAGAAATGTTACAGAAAACTAACAGTACTCTAAGGCCATTGTTTACGAAAAATCAAACCAAAGCTACATTAACCAAATAAAAACCAGCGAATGCAGTGGTGAAGAGATTACTATTGTTTTGACATTACGACATCTGTGTCCATACTTTTACAAATATTTAAGGATCAAAAAAGGAATTTCCTATGCCTTTTGAAAGCTCTTCATAAGAGAGAGAGAGAGAGAGAGAGAGAGAGAGAGAGAGAGAGAGAGAGAGAGAGAGAGAGAGAGAGAGCACGATATTTGCTATGAACAGGGACTTTAGTTCAGTGCTGACACTCATAAGTACAAAAGCAGATACATGTCCTCTGATTGAAAGGCTTGTAGTTCTGGGTTTATATTTGATGTGCAGTAGAAAGGCCAGTGTTATGACAAGGGCATGGACACTATACAAACCGCGTGATAAAGTTACAATGGTTATTGCTTGCATAACGAGAGCATGCAAATGCTTGGAGTATGTTTCGTTTTGATTCAGGCAAGAGCAAAACTACCTGGGAATCATGGAAATAACATAAGAGCAGCAACTGCAATAAACGTGTTTACGAAGCAAATAAAACTGGCTAACAAATTCGTAAAAAATAGTTAGTTGTTTTTTGGAAAAATTAAACTTTCCGTCTAAAACTGACCTCGGGACACCATCCGTACTGTGTTTATAAATAAATATTAAGTTTCAAGGTTAAACACCCATGGTAGGGGTTAAAATACGTTCATACCATTATGATTAAATATTAGGTTTAAAAGGTTCCTGCATTAAATTGGGAATATATATAAATATAAATCATAATACAATATATAATATATATATCAATTTCTATAAATATATATATTATCTTTTCTTAAAATCTGATCATAAATCAAAAAAAATAGTTTGAGATACTTATATGCATGTGTGATGTAATATATATATCATATAATCAATCAATAGACAATATATTTATATATATATATATATATATATATATATATATATATATATATATATATATATATATATATATATATATATATATATATATATATATATATATATATATATATATATATATATATATATATATATATATATATATATATATATATATATATATATATATATATATATATATATATATATATATATATATTTATATACATGCTTATAAGTATCTCAAACTATATATTGATTTATATCAGTCTTTACATCACGAAGATATATATATATATATATATATATATATATATATATATATATATATATATATATATATATATATATATATATATATATATATATATATATATATATATATTTTTTTTTTTTTTTTTTTTTTTAATCTTATAAATACGATTTTAGTTGATACAATATTAAGTAGTATTATGATTTATATTTTATAGTGCTTTTTACCTTGAAAATATATTTATTTATAATGAACGTATATATGAATGGGGTGTTATTTGTTTCACAAGTCACCAAACACATACGGATAGGTCAGTTTAGTTTTTTTCCCAAGAAAACATAACTAATTTTTACGAATAACAGTTCTATACGTTTATTGCAGTTGCTGCTCTTATGCTATTTTATGATTCCCATATATATATATATATATATATATATATATATATATATATATATATATATATATATATATATATATATATATATATATATATATATATATATATATATATATATATATATATATATATATATATATATATATATATATATATATATATATATATATATATATATATATATATATATATATATATATATATATATATATATATATATATATATATATATATATATATATATATATATGTGTGTGTGTGTGTGTGTGTGTGTGTGTGTGTGTGTGTGTGTGTGTTTGGCACTGTATGTTCTCAGACAAATGACCTCTTAGCACTCGCAGTACCAATTACCAAATAACAACCCTTAACAAGACAGCTAATGAGCGGCCAAATAGATCTTCACGAACTGAACTCTTCACGGACCTGTTAACCGGAGGAATTAGCCCTTCACTGGTTAATATATATCAGCGGAAAAGAATATTTTTAGAAAAATGTAAATTAGATGAGGACCTAAAATTTACCAAACTTCGAGTAGGCTCATTCTATCGCCACTGTAAAGCGAACGCTTATATAAGCTCTAAGCAGAACTGCCTGGTATTATCCAGTCTTACTGTACTGTAACGGAACTGGTATGTTATTTATTTATCTGTAAATTTTTGCTTTATATTGATTATTAGTAATATTGTCAATGTAATTTACAAGTTGTGGATCTTTTTGTCTGGACGTTGATGAGAATTTTATCTAATCGAGCATTTGTTTGTTTCTGCTTGTAGGTTTGAAGGTTTTGTTTGTATTTGAAATAAAATAAAGAAAAAACGCTGCCGTGATTTGTATCTCCCCTTGAATTGCTATATTTGGTAGCAGAGCGTTCACCGCGGCAACCTTCAACCCAGTGGGTTACCAGAACGTTCCTGGGAATATTTACTTCTGGATTGGAGTGCAATTGCAAGGTTGGACATTTGTTTTGGAGTTATATAGTGTGCTAGTGGGGATAAAATGGGGCCAGACAGTGTAAAAGATGAAGGTGACGTTCTTGACTATATTATGGGAACGAAGAAAGGCGCAGGTCATTATGAAATGATGGAAAGTGGCAGTGAGCAAGATTTGTTAACAGAAATAGGAGATGTGGTTAGGGATAAGGATCTGGTTGATGAAGTGAGTAGCGTAGTGGTGAGTGACGTTGATGGATGGGGTAGTGAGTGCTTGGACATTAGTTGTGAGGGAGAAATGGTTGAGGCAACAGGTACTTTTGTTGACCAAAACAGTGAAAATGAAGAAAAGCCTTGGAAAAAGGATGTTGTAAAATTGTGGTCTGAAGTTGTAAATATTCAGAAAGTGATAGATGTTGACCACTGTGAAAACGTGAATTCTTTTAGCAGAGTAGAACCAGCAAGTTTTGGTCAATGAAATCAAGAAAACCAATGTAAGGGTTAAAGAGGCGGGGAACAGAGTAGATTTCGCTGGGGAAAGCAAGAAGCCATTTTTTAAAGGGGATTTTGCTAGGGAGCTGAGTAGTCGTTTAGAAAATAATAACAAAGAATGGGAAGATAGATTTGAATGATTGAACCGTTGGTGGCTAAAAATATGTGCCTTGTTAGAAGATGAGTTGGATAGGGTGTGTAGGAGAGGGGTCTGTAATTATGCAAGTAATAATGATGTTTCAATAGTAAAAAAAAATCCCACAGCTCGAGAAAATGAGTGGGAGAAACAGTGGTAGGAAGGAAATCAAGAGATGGTTTGAACAGGCAAAATTATGTGCCAATCAGCTTAACCTGGTAGGTACTGAGGCCGTAGATTATGTTAAAGAAAGTTTGATAGAACCTGTTTGGAGAATACGTCATGTTAGGCCTAAAACTTTGGAGGAAATGTAGGCTAAGCTAAGAAGGATGATGCAGATAATAAGGATGATCTGGAGAAAAGGGAATACGAGAAGGTGTTGGGAGTATTTAGACAGAATAATTGACCTTGAAGAAGAAGCTGAGGGCAAAGCAGTCTGCTCTAAGGAGAAGGAAATCATGAAATGTATGATTTTTAAAAAGGGTTTGAGGGACAGGAAAATTGCCTGTGACCTAAAGGATAAGATACTCTACAAATATAAGGACTGTTTTGAGTTAAATGATTCGGACCTGGGTTTGATAAAGGAATGGGAACATTCCATTAGATTGTCCTGTGTGAAGCCTATCAAATTGCCGTATAGCAGAATAGCACCCGCGTTGATTCCTGAAGCCAAACAGTTGCTTAATGAGTTAAAGAAACGGGTGTAATTGAAGAAAGCGTAAGTCCTTATGCAGCACCTATAGTCCTTGTAAGAAAAAAAGGGGAGGGTTAAGGTTGTGCATTGATTACAGGAGATAAAATGAAATAACTTTAAAGGATGCATTTCCTCTTCCTAGAGTAGCGGAGTGCCTGGATGCGTTGGAAGGGGCCAAATATTTCTCCACTTTTGACCTTGGACGATGGTATCACCAGGTTTTACTAAGGAAAGAGGATAGAGAGAAAACAGCATTTTCTGTACCATGGGGGTACTTTCAGTATCGCAGGTGTCCAATGGGTTTGACAAACAGCCCAGCAACCTTTCAACGATGCATGGAGAATATTTTTGGAGATATGTTTTTTGAATTTCTAGTCATTTATTTGGATGATATGATATTATTTTCAAAGACCAAAGATGAACACTCATTAAGATTGGAGGCATTGTTGGAGCGCATAAAGTCATATGGGATGAAATTAAAGCCAAAGAAATGTCATTTTTTACAAACATGTATAAGTCATCTAGGATTTAGCATTAGTGATCAGGGAATTGGACCTGAGTTAAGTAAGATTGAAGCAGTGAGGAACTGGAAGAGACCTGAAACTATAAGGAAAAGGGCGAGCCTGTCTGGGACCTGCAACATTTTATAGAAGATTCATCAAAAATTTTGCGACAATTGCCAGACCATCCAATGAATTATTGAAAGGGGAAAAAAAGAAATCCCCTTGAGCAATCTCAGCACAGCAACACTTGATCATATAGAACAAAAATGGGTGGCTGATTTATCAGTATTTGACAGTGAACTCAAATTCAGACCAGGAAAACAAAATGTTAAAGCCGACATTCTGTCACGCAAGCCTGGAGAGGAGATAGTGATGAATAAGACGAAGAAGTATGGGTAGCTCCTATGAGGACGCAAATTTTGTTTGTGCCATAAGTAAACAGATTTTAGAGTGGGAGGATGTTGTTAATAAACAGAAAGCTTGCCCAGTTTTGAAGATTGTAAGGAAATGAATAGAAAACAGTATTTTTAAACCTGAGTTAGTTACGTGGAAAAAAGAGAAGACAAGTCTTGTGATAAGAAATGGCACTCTTTATAAGACTCATATGGATCAGTTAGGTGACATGAAATATAGATTAGCCGTTCCTGTTCATTTAAGGTGGAAATGTTTAGTCGAAACTCATGATAAACTGGGACATCAGGGTATAGATAGAACTTACAAATTGCTAAACTCTAGGGTTTATTGGCCCAACATGAAAGGATTTGTAACGGATTTCATTATAAATTGTGAAACTTGTTTAAGGACAAAAGATGAATTATCATACAGAAATACCATTCCTGTTCATGTGGAAACTTCTCAGCCTATGGAAATCGTGGCGATAGATTTTTGTTCCGTAGAAAGGTCAACCATTGGAAAAGAGCATATTTTAGTTTTAAGTGGTCTGTTTAGCAAATACGTGTGGGTATATCCAACAAAGGATCAGAAAACGACAACAGTGGCTAAAATTTTGGTGGAAGAGTTCTTTTATAAATTTGGAATTCCTCGGCAGATTCATACTGATCAGGGGAGAATTTTGAAAGTGCTCTCATTAAGGAAATCTGCAAAAGATTTAATGTAAAGAAATCACGTACTTCTCCATATCACCCTGAAGGAAATGGTCAAGTGGAAAAATGAACAGAACTCTGTACGGACTACTTAGAAGTTTGGAGGAGGAGGAGAAGAGGAATAAATGGCCAGTATATTTACAGAGTTTAGTATTTGCGTATAACACAACACCTCATTCGGTGACAGTGTTTTCTCCTTATTTATTGTTTTTCGGAAGGGAACCATTTATTTCGATCGAGAAATGGGGGTATCTGGAAGATATATACAAATTTCAAGACGGAGATTGGTTGGGTCAGCAATGCAAAATGCAAAAAGAAGTTTTGGATTTGGTTAGAAGGAACACATACAAGAATTGGACATCAAAAGCAAAGCCTATGCTAACGAAGTCCGGAGAAAGTGATTTGAAGGTAGGACAAAAGCTTTTTACGAGAAAATAAAATCATTGGAAGAAGAAACTAGGAGACAAATTCGGTAAAAGGAAATGGGTAATTGAAGAAGTACTTAACAGGGACTGTGGTTTGTATAGAATTAGCCCCGAAGGAAGTGAAGCTAAGGTTATCCACCGAAGGAATATTAAACCGTTAGTTGAGGTAGAAAGGAATGAGGGGGAAGAAAATGTTGGTGATTTGGATACGGAAAAATAATAATGTAGAAAGAGCTGATATGAATAACAGTATTTTAGAAATGCCTGATATGGAAGAAGTTTTAACTGGGTTTGGGTTTCATTTTAGCAAACATGGTAATAGTGAACTTAAAGTTAGTGTTGATGAAGACGTTGAACAAGAGCAAGAAGTTATTAATTAATGACCCTATACTGAGAAGATCAGAAAGGATACGAAACAGACAGCGATCAGAGTTGTAATTTTTTTTTTTTTTTTTTTTTGGAGCTGGTAATGGTAGAATAGATAGGGATTGAGTGTGAACGATGAGGGCATCGTAAAATTGTTGGGGGGTTGTGTGTAGCACTGTATGTTCTCTGGCAAATGACCTCTTAGCATTCGCTGTACCAATTACCAGATAACAACCCTTAACAGTACAGCTAATGAGCGGCCAAATAGATCTTCACGAACGGAACTCTTCACGGACCTGTTAAGAGGAGGAATTAGCCCTTCACTGGTTAATATATCAGCGGAAATGAATACTTTTAGAAAAATGTAAATTAGATGAAGGACCTGACATTCACCAACCTTCGAGTAGGCTCATTCTATCGCCATTGGAAGCGAACTGCCTGATATTGTCCAGTCTTACTGTACTGTAACGGAACTGGTATGTTATTTATTTATCTGTTAGTTTTTGCTTTATATTGGTCATTGATAATATTGTCAATGTAATTTACAAATTATGGATCTTTTTGTCTGAACGTTGATGAGAATTTTATCTAATTGGGCATTTGTTTGTTACTGCTTTTGGGGTTGAAGGTTTTGTTTGTATCTGAAATAAAATAAAGAAGAAACGCTGCCTCGATTTGTATCTCCACAATTATATATATATATATATATATATATATATATATATATATATATATATATATATATATATATATATATATACATACACACACACACACACACACACACACATATATATATATATATATATATATATATATATATATATATATATATATATATATATATATATATATATATATATATATATATATATATATATATGAAAGTATATATATAAAAGATAACACCTAGACACTATTAACGTTCATCTTTTGCTGGGCAAAAGATAGCATAAAACATATCACCCTGTCTATAAACGTTTACAAAATGTTCAACATTGGGAATTAAAGCCACTCCCAAAACTCACCGAAACACTAATATTAATTTTCATGCACTCCCGAGCTAACTGAACGACAAGGACCTTCAGTTCTAAAATTGCTGCTACCCTATTTTCCAACACACTCTGTTTCGTGATCTTCCATCATCCAAATCCTTATATACTAAAATAAAGAAAAGAATAGAGGAAATGAGTAATCATATCCTCCCATATAATAGGAATAGGCAGCCACCAAATTTTGTAAACTATGCGTAAGATAAAACTTGTTCTTCGCATCAGAATTGGTTTGTTGCGGGATCTGCATTAATTCTTACATACTGAGCAAGAAAAGGCGTAACCTATTTCAGATGTATTGTTCTGATGTAAATTTTAAAAAGTTTATAAAATTTTTAAACAGGGCTGCAAATCTTTCAATTGTAGTGCTGGAACAACAATAAAATAAATCTAGGTATGTTTTCACATCCAATCATATATACACATTTTTCGGTAATAGTCAGTAAAGAAAGAAAATAATTCTTCACTTTTGAACTATTTTTTATAAAAAAAAAACTGATGTGCTGAGGAAAATAGATTTACAGTATCACCCAAAATTCCAGTTTTAATCGACATTGTAATCTACAAAGATTCATGTATCACACAAGTAAAATATTGTAGCCATCTATTATGTTATATTCATGCATTTCTCTTTCTAAAGTAAGTAAGAAAAAACAGGAATAAAATGTCTTTGGCTTTCATATGAGCAGAGCAATAGTTATTATTGAAAAATCTTTTTGGTAAAGGCAGACTGAAGTTGCCGTGGAAACCACCAAAAGATTCGGATGCTTTTTCTGATACTCATTTGCCGAAAGTATGTCTGGCTTTGACAGCATATCCCAGTTGCTATGGTAACCTCGCCCAATATGGATAATCAGATAATTTATTTTACTATAAAGCGTTTTCAGTTAAATCCAATAAGCGTAAATGAACATACTTTCATTCATTTTTACTGTTATATTTTTCGCTGATTACAACATTCGAATAAGCATGTATTGGTGAGGATCCCCATCATCAATTCATTTCATCAATAAAGAATTTTAAAGGTACTATTAGTAAACTAATAATAATTTTCTAGCCATCTGTTGTGTGTATATATATATATATATATATATATATATATATATATATATATATATATATATATATATATATATATATATATATATATATATATATATATATATATATACATACAGTATACAGTGTTGTTTGCTTCTAGTATCTTACTATTATTTACGTTTAACAGGTAGCTAGAAAATTATTATTAGTTTACTAATAGTACCTTTATAATTCTTTATTGATAATGGACATCCTCACTAATACATGCTTATATATATATATATATATATATATATATATATATATATATATATATATATATATATATATATATATACTTATATACATATATACACACACACTCACACACACACACACGCATATATATATATATATATATATATATATATATATATATATATATAAAGATATATAGAATGATAAAAAGAATGTTAGAATGATGAATGTTGATATAGAGAGTGGAGGAACCGAATCGAGATGCGTAATAGTATTTGATTGCAAGTATAATGGATAAATGTAAGATCAGATAAGAGCAGAGTCATGTAACAGATGCAACAATGGAGTTGAAAGTGAAGAGAAGACTTGTATGGCCTATGAAAGCTCACTTGGGAATAAAATTATGCTCTTAATGTAGCGGGCATTATCTGTGCTGAGGCTCTTCCGTGATGCAGTAGTTGAAGTATGATTACGCCATCGGTAATTTAATGATGAATTAAATATTCCACCACAACTCTTTCCCCCATTTAGACATGGTGACACCACAATGGTGCGGTCTCTGATTTCGTTGATTATTTTTTATATTCCATACAGTACTTTTTATTTTTCTTTTTTATATCAATGCAGGCTGTAGAAGAGCATAAATTCAAAGTTGATTTTTAATTTACCCCTTTGGTATTAAAGAATAGTAGAAGACAGAGGCATCTTGGCAGTTAGCCATACACGCGCGGTTGAGTGATACGAATCGCTGAGAGGTCACCCCCCTCCCCCTAGATGTCCACACCAGACTCCTGACGCGGACCCAGTACTACAGTCCTCCTCAAACTCGGGCCCCGATGTAAAGTCCACCCCCAATTCGGACCCAATTCTATAGTTCTCCTCGAACAGCGGACCCAGTCTTGCAGTCATCCTCAAATGACCTTCCAAGGAATCTGTGTACAGTGCCACATGTGTGATTGCCCGTCGTCATTCTACGCCAGAGCCCCACTCCCCCTAAGGTAAAATACGAGTGGAGGCCTTTTCAGTCAGGACAGTTTGCCCTCTAGATGTGTTTATCGAGCGCCAGTATTGTTTTCTCATCCTTGTGCCATTTGTTCAGTACCTTTTTCAGTGTTTAGTGTTCCAATGTAAAGTGTTCATTAATTTCTCGAGTCCTTGGCACCCTCAGTGCAGACTCGAGTCATTTTATGTGTTATATTTTCCTTTTACTGGCGTGTAATGTGTATATCTCTCTTGCAGAGGGACCTATTTGCAGTGGGCTCATCTTGGACTGTGCCTTGCCATTATTCTTGACTCCAGTAGGAAGACCTTCAGGCATTGCACGCCTTTTAGTGATTCAATTATCCATTTTCCCTTATAATGTTTTTATTTGTAAATATAATTTCTTAATTTATCCCAAGTGTTTACGTAACATTTCCTTATGAAGTAGAGCCCTAAGCTCCTGAAATCATCCCTTTTTCCTTTTTTTTTTTACGATTTCCCTTTACGTAAAGTCAGAACTTCAAGGCTACATCAATAAAGTTTCCATTGGCGGCTTGTATAAAATCTCTAGAAATCATATAATATATATAGGAATATTATGTAATATATATATATATATATATATATATATATATATATATATATATATATATATATATATATATATATATATATATATATATATATAGAACTGTTTAGAACAGGGAGAGCATTAATAGAGATTATTGGTGAGACTATCATAAAGAGAGACGCACGAACTTGCGGACATGTGTCAGAGAGAGAGGAAATAGGTAATGCTGCCCAGGCGCTAAGACAAACCAAAACTTTAACGGCTCTTTTTGCCGGATGGTATCGAATTAAATGTGAAGACATCACATTCTCGAACGTTTGCAATTTGAGGATACACCGTGGATGTGAAACATTTTATGCTTCAATTAAAATGAACAGTAATAGAAGATGTAATGATTCTTATTAGATACAGTCTTTCTTCCTGCATACTGCTTTAACTTTCCCGTCGCTTTGCACAATCATAGGTTACTGTGAATTTGTCTTATAAAGTTATGGCATAATGATTAGCGATGGAAATACAAAGCAAGCAAATGTAACTTTCTTAACAGACAAAAGATAATAGAATTTCTTAAACTTAAATTCTCAACACATGTGGTACCTGCTATGGCTATTATCCTTATTAGACACCTTTGTATTATATAATTCTTACAATTGCAAGTAATTTTTTTTTAATATGTGCAAATAAGGACACATGCGGTGTTGAATTATAGAGATTTAGGAACAATATTGGACTAGTGTAAAGTAAAACATGCTTTTCAAGACACTTTAAAATTAGGTTAATCTCTCTCTCTCTCTCTCTCTCTCTCTCTCTCTCTCTCTCTCTCTCTCTCTCTCTCTCTCTCTCTCTCTCTCTCTCTCTCTCAAGAAAATATATTCATGCATTAGGGTATAAAATACTAGTACGATCAGTGTCTAACCAATTCCGACCGACTAGTGTAAAGTAAAACATGCTTTTCAAGACACTTTAAAATTAGGTTAATCTCTCTCTCTCTCTCTCTCTCTCTCTCTCTCTCTCTCTCTCTCTCTCTCTCTCTCTCTCAAGAAAATAAATGCATTACATAAAAACTAGATCAACCCTCCCCCAATGAAATTCAAACACAAAAGATCAATCTTTTTTAATGAACATTTGCCATGCTAGCATATAGAACCAATTTAATCATAAAAGCCTAAGTTTCAGAGCTTCGCTAATCTCGTCTAGAAATACAAAGAGAATCTTCAATGCAAACAGGTAAAGATTCGAGATACTGGCCAATGTGGCCATCTCCTGATCATTTGCACAGGGAATACCACCTCCATATCACTTTGTGGTTCAGATATGCGATTTCGGGCTGTCCTGAATTCAAGGAGAATGGCTCTAGAACCTATGAATATTTTTCAGTTCCCAGGTCACATGCTGAGAGTTCAGGCTTCTGAGAGAGAGAGAGAGAGAGAGAGAGAGAGAGAGAGAGAGAGAGAGAGAGAGAGAGAGAGAGGGATTGTGATGGGGATGGTTGTTAACCTTAAAATCTGAATACTATGATTGGCTCTTCTTCAGGCCAGGCACTGCGATTTAGAATAGCATCTATTTTTTCGTTTACTAATTTTAACAAAAGATAGCCTTTTTAAAACTCCTTATCTTACCGTGTTGTAGTTTAAAATTTAGTCGAAAACGTATCCTTCACGTATAGCATGGTTAAATTCGATTTCCTAAATTCCTAATTTACGCACTGTGCGTGAACGGGCTCTTTATCAAAAGTTCAATAGAAAGAAGTCAATACTTTTGAGGCACTTCATAGTAAAGGGTCTTTCTTTAAACAGAACTAGAATCTTAGCTAAAAAAAATAATTAAAAAAAAAAAAACACGCCCACAGCGCCTGAACTCCAGAGACTTTGCACAATAATATTACTTATCACGGAGATTCCTCAAGAACTGTAACAGGACCTACTGTCACATTACCATCGTTGAAATGAAAACCATTTCCTGAATATAGAAAATTCATATCTTGCATCTGCCTCAGAGAGGTATGAAACTCTATGTGCAATGTGCACTCACTCGTTATTCAAGCATTAGACGTAATAGCTATAGATAGGATATCTCGTGATTATAATATCTTGGTATAGCAGTATTTGAATAAATTTAAAAACTTTAACCGCTTCTGTAATGAAAAAGTACTACATCGGGCTTGAATTTTCATGGATTTCTTCACCCAACTCTTGTATCCTCCAGGGGTTCTAGATACCTTTGATGTTGACAAAGAAGTTTGAACAAATGTAATGAAAACGAAACCCAGTGTCAATGCTCTATTAAGAAGGGTTTTGTGCTATTGATTCCGGAAAGAATTGGAGTAAAAGACTTGCGAATAAAAAGAATACTTTACTATTAGTTATATTTATTTTTCTGTCCGTGTACTTCTGGGCCTCATCCTCTGTGGAAGCGTACCTTATAAGTATGTGACCATTTGGCAACCTTCTATGTTGTTGTGTTGTGACATAAAAATGAACGTTAAAAAATGGAGTTATTAATAACAAAAACAAAAGTTATTTTTCCTGTAGAAATTAGTTACCCAAATATCGTCAACTTCAGACTCGGGTAACTCTTGTAATATATTACAGCTAACAAGAAATGTAAGACCAAATGCGAAAACCCGTACAGATTAAGAATAAGTACATCTAAAAAGAGCCTCATGAACTATACTGTGTGTGTATATATATATATATATATATATATATATATATATATATATATATATATATATATATATATATATATATATATATATATATATATATATATATATATACATATATATATATATGTGTGTGTGTAAAAAGCCAATCCTGAGTCTATACTTTATTTAAGCCTCCGTTTTAAGAACAAAGGTTGGTATCTCACTTTTCCCGAGATATTGTGTGATATCGTGTAGCGTGAGCCGACATTATAAGTTATCCTTTCCCTAACTAAATCCTAAGGACTACTGGAATGAGATACTAAGTACAAAACTAAACCTTTATTGACAAGAAATAACGAAAATAACTTCTAAAAATTACGAAGAATTGGAAACGAATGGTTCAACATAACTATCAAAATTCTTCTAAGGAAACAAGGTCCAAAATCATAAACACCCAATTATTTAAGGAAAATACAGAAATAACTCATCTGTCATTCAGTTCATAAACAGGTCAATTAATAGAATTAGGTCAATTCAATAATGTCACACCACTCCCTTCCTTGAAGAGGAACGTGAAGGAAGGAGAAAGGAATACCTGTAAAAGAACAGCGTTATATTAAAAACCAAATTCACAAAATACAAATTTATAACCACAAGATTTCACTGCAACATGGATAGAGTTTTTCCAGAGTCTGAAAAAAAGATCTAAAATGTTTATGAGTTGTACTCACTTCACAAAAATCCTCTGGGACACAGCCTTCATGTGTGCTGCTTCTTTTTCCACAGACACATGCTAAATTATACCGATAACGGATCGCAATGCCCCTTCATTCAATGATCACTCCCATTATATTCATTATGCAATGCAAATATGAAGGCACTCTCATGACATCACCAAGTTCAACGTTCGACAAAGGTGTCACGGGGTACACGTGCACAATTGTTCTCTTCAAATCCGGATTTCTAAGCTGAAACTGCATTTTCGTTCTCGTGTTTTATCACCAGGGGCTCTGCGACTTCTTGTGGTATGCGAATAGTTCAGTATTTTCCTATATGCTGTGTATAGTCAAAATGGACCCTCAAACAGTCTGACCCAATCTTTCAAAGGTGACCTTCGTGAGCAGTTATTATATATATATATATATATATATATATATATATATATATATATATATATATATATATATATATATATATATATATATATATATATATATATATATATATATATATATGTGCATTAGTTTTTATGATATCCAGATATTCCGTATCTTTATAACAATATTAAAATTCTTTCTCATCACGTAATATTCGTACCCAAAGATGTGCTTCTTTACTGACTAGAATCTTCTGGGTGTTCATAACTCAAGTAACTGTCAGCAGTACTGAGCAGCCTTGAGTCCTTTGCTCACAAATCCATTTTCTTCCACCATATAATTAAGTGATCATCTTGTATGTTCGGAATATGCTCGCCGGAGACTAAAATGTTCAAAGGATACTCGCTATGGGCAGAAATGGTAATATATTCTCTAGAGACTTTGAATCAGTCTGTGAGAGCAAATATGTTCTAACAACGTCTAATGTCCTTAATAAAATAAACTCTTTGGCATGTTGATCAGTAATATTTTCATGTGTGCTCTTAAGAACAAAAATGGACACAACAGTGAAAAACAATCGCAGAGCAGAGGTGAGGGACCGACGATGTAGATGGAGAAGGGATGACAGAAAAATAAGGAAAATTTGTGATTATGGTCATTATAATGAGAAAAGAGCAAAAAGGATCAAAGACAGAAAGTGCAATACAAATTCAGCTTGAAAACGTAATAATAAATAGGTAGATTTTTATATATATAATGACCAGTATACTAAAATAATAACCTAAAAAGCAACAAAGGAGAGTTAACTTCAGTATAGCCTCAAGTAAGAGAACAAATTCATAAGATTGTGCGGTACCACTAGTGCAGAAGCTACGGCTAGAAACAAAGTTGGAGAACACGGGTTACATAATCCCTTATGGAATTTTGCACTAACGTGGCGCGTAAAAATGATCCAGCAGACGCTCAGCGGCACAGAAGACCTAATCGATTATGCAAAACATGATTGAAAGGAGAAGGCGAATGCCATGTAACTGATATCCATGAAGAGCGAAAATGCAACAAAATGATGAACAGGCGTCGTATTTATATAGAATGTAGTGTACTTTTGGTGAGGCCTTTGTGCACTTTATTAGGCTGCTGTGAATTATTATAGTCATCTTTTTATTTCTTTTATTTTTTTGTTACAGTGAGAGCTATTTTGTTCCTAGCAGTTGTAAGGTGAAAGCTGAAGCGGTTGCTGTCATTTTTTTCAAGCATCACATTCTCTGTGGAAAATGTGCTACCTGGGTCTTTACTAGTATTTCACAACTGTCGTGCATCATTCCTGTTATTCGAACTATAGCTTTGGTTGTAGCATAAATTGTACTGAAAAGTTCAAAGGAAATGCTAATGAAATATATACTCGATATCTTCGTCCAAGGGTAGTAATTTTACCATAAAGAAGGAAATTAATAGTTAAACTGATAATGCTTCTCAGTGCGAGAAAATAAAATTCCTCTATATTAATTATTAGGGAAGCATTCCAGTTAGCACGATTTCTTCAAACTATACTTTTTTTTCTTTTCATTCAATTCTAATACGTTAAGAGAACAAGTTAGACATGGTGGTAGTGAGACATCTCTCCTGATTACTATGCATAGAAATCCATTCTGCTTCACTGCCTATTCATAGCTAACACCGATCCCACTCATCGGATTATCTGCTAAAGTGAAGTAGACTCTTGCTTTAATCAGGACCCAGTGACGAAACTCTGATCTCAAAGTTCTGTTAACTTTTGCGTTATACATTGTCTATAAGTTGTGTAGTGGAGTTATTCCCACTTTATTTGAATATGAATAAAACAAAACTGAATGGACGTTAAATTTATTAGTCACAATAGTGTACAGTAATCCTTTCATGAAGAAGTATCTTTAGTTTTCTAAAGATATTTTTTTCATCAAAGATGTATTTTATCTGACAAGAAGGTAACAACAATGAAAAATAATACAAAAAAAAAAAATAGTGCAAAAATTCTATTTGAATATTCTCTAACATAATCTCCCGTGACCTAATATAACTAAAAGAGCTGCGTCCTTCCTTCTCCCAGGGATGGTGGTGGAAGCGGTGCTTAGAAAAATATTGACTGAGATGGCAAGAGTTTGTGAATACAGTTCATTCCACGGTTTGTGTTTGAGCCCATTTTTATTCGTCTTTACCCATTGCGGGGATTGTTATACAGTGACGTATGTGACTATTAAAACTTTTGTTTTCCAGTCGTAATCATATTGGCGTTAGTTTCAAAGTTTTTGCTTTGAATAGTCAAAGTTATAATGAAGTTAATTTCTGGAAACATAAATTCATAAGAATAACGATTAAAAAAAAAGTATGAACAGTAATGATATAACTCTACACTTAGCTATAAATAATGGTAATCATAATAACAACGTTGCTATCTATGTATTCTTGAAGCCGTATGCCTTCAAAGATAAACAGAACATCCATAGCAGGCGTCGCCAGATCACTCGAATAGAGGTCACTCTTGCATCTCTCGGCTCTGAATCATCGAACTAACATTTTGTTTCTTTGTCTTACCTTATTGCATATTAAACATCGTACATGTACCCACTTACTGAAGAGGTTTTCAGATTTCTCCCAGCAGTTTTCATAAACGACATTTGTGTGTGTGTGTGATTTTTCTTTATTCAAGAACTTCAACAAGGTTTTACCTGTCTCCTGCACAGTGTTGGTTTTCTGTAAAAGAAAACTATTGAGATGACTATTCGTCTGTCCGTCGGCACTTTTTGAGTCCGCCCTCAGATCTTAAAAACTACTGAGGCTAGAGGGCTGCAATTTGGCATGTTGATCATCCACCCTCCAATCATCAACTGAGAGTTTCATGGGCCGTGGTTGAGAGTTTCATACAGCATTATACACTGTACAGAAAACTCGATTGCGCAGAAGCAACTTATTCGCATTTATTACTTGTTTCTTCTTTCTTACATTTTTCAAAATAAAGTCGGTTATTAACAATAATTAGCCCTATTTTTTTCGAGTATTTTCCTCTCCAAATTCAAACATTTTCGCTCTTCACCTATTATTCCATTAACAAATTCTGCTGTCACCCACTATTTTTCTAATATCTTAATAAATCAAGCATACATTCACTGAGCCAAGGTTGAGACTTGTACTTGCTCTTAATAGAATATCAGCTATATTGATTCCTTAAGTATCATCATGCCTGTTATGCAGATGATCCAGTTTTACCTGCACCAGGTCTTAAATATTTGAAAATAATGTCTCGTATTCATAACGCTCATTGATGAATAACAGTTTGCCTAAATTTCTAGTTGCCTCTTCTATTATCTCTAATGTTATTTATCGTAATGTCTTAATTTTTGTTCTTTCTTACTTTTTATCATTTAAAGAAAAATTACATCTATATAGTTGTTAGGCTCGGTTATATCAACGCTATACTATTCACAAACAAAATTATTCTTTTGGGTCAGCTGAGGTGCGACATTCAGTGATTCTTTCTAACGCTTTACCAGTATCCCCATGACACACTTAAACTTTTCCGTTGGACATTATTTACCTGAATCAATATACCTCACAAATCAATTTCATTATCATTTATTAATAGATAACAGACATTTCTTCTCCGTCATGAATACTTGTACTGCATACTATGTATCTTTAAAAAAAAGTGAGGGGGAAGTTTTTGTATCTAGTTTTTCCTCTTTTTTTCTGAGGGGAAGGGAGACTACATTGATTGCTGAGAACAAGCTTAGCTAAAAAGAAAAGAGAGACCGTTGGAATGGCTGATAGTCGCTCTGAATAGAGTCGTATTGGGTGTTTGGAACGACTGATACTCTCCTAAAGTAAATTACTGTCATATTACAGATATATATATATATATATATATATATATATATATATATATATATATATATATATATATATATATATATATATATATATATATGTGTGTGTGTGTATATATGTATATATATATATATATATATATATATATATATATATATATATATATATATATATATATATATATATATATATATGATTACTTATTGATTATGAGGCGGAATGCGTACTGTACTTTAAAATAGCAATTTTGGCCTTGTAAAACAACCCCCCGTAAGCCCAAGAACCAATAATAATGCAAGAATAACTAATAAGTGGTGGGTTGCCAAGTGAAAGTGGTTTTCTTAACAGTAATTTATTATTTACACTCACAAAATGGAAGAAATTTCTAAGGGAAACTGAACACTTTCAGTAAATTAATCAACTGGGAATTTACACAACAGCAATGGTTGAGTGAAATGGATAATGCATCACAATTACGAATACTGGCCACTTGCAATTGGTCCCCTAAACCAATTAGACAAGAATTCCTATCAGCCCCAGTAAGGGCGGTTTCTTAAGGCAATATGGAACACAGAAGCACGGCTAGGTTGGTAACGGTACTGATAACACTCCTTGAAATAAGAAAATTCCAGGTAAGACTAACACTAAGATTACACTCTCCCTATACTGGAATAAATGCAAGAATTGGAGGGAGATTCTTTACTCTACTCACTTGCTAGTAAGGGGTGAGAGTTACGTTATGCTATGGGATAGTAGGTTCACTGTTTAAGTTGAAGAGACAAGAAGTTACTGAAGTGATAATAATTGTGTGTGTGTGTGAGAGAGAGAGAGAGAGAGAGAGAGAGAGAGAGAGAGAGAGACAGACAGACAGACAGACAGACAGATACAATGAGTCAAAGAAGAAGACACTAGCCAACCAATTTCCCTTCTGGGGCATGTACCTTCATTGCTTCCTGGTTTTGATTGCACACACAACCTTATGTCGATGTGATCAGAGCTACTCTTGGGCAGTGTCTAGCCGTAGGGTCACAGTGGGTCTAGTGTAAATAAGAATAGTAAGTTTCACCACCGGCCAGCGGTTTCGGTTTTCAGACAGACAGAAGGATCACCATGTTGGTGAGACTAAGCATGAACTCAACTAAAGATGGCAGTGACCACGGCTTTTTAAGGTCTTGATTGTTGCTGAGGGCATCAGTCCAGGCTATAGGGCAGGCGTGTGCCTGGGAATTAGGAAACGGGTGCGGTCAGAAAGGGTTCAAAAGAACTCAGCTGGAGATAGATTGAATCTTAAGATTAAGACAGGAAAACAGCTATCTACCCCTTATGTGAGTTCTTATGGGGCACATAAAAGCCCATTCCTGGAAGAGGGTGAGATTGTTAATGGTCAAAACTCTCCTGTCACTCCTAGGTCTATGGATATACTTATCTCCCCTGCTGTCTGGTATTTTTCCTATAAAAATGCTTAAGAGCTGGTGATCCAGCGGTGATATTTGTAAAAGCTCCCCCTTTAAGCAGACATTCCACTCCCTTTTGGGCATGAAGGTCTGCACTAGTGAGCTGATGGGATCTGTTACGTTAAGTTTTTCCCCTAATGGATTCTTGCCAATGCAAAATGGAAATAGTTTTAGATATAATCCTAACTTATCCTCTTAGGAAGTGAGCTTGCTAGTTTAACTTAATGTCTGTAATACTAGCGTAAAGGGTGTCTGCATTTATTTAAAGTATTGTCTGTGGAATAAAAGGAGCTGGCAATGCTATTGACTCAAGGTCATAAAATAACTAACTGAATTTCACTCAGAACTAAGGTAACACAGCACAAAATTGACAACTAGCTACATGCTGAGAATAATTAAAATAAAAAGGAGCCACTTAATCTATGACACAATGTACCTGGACATAAAGTATGTTAGTAATACAAGTTTATCAGCATGAAAATATTGAAATACATGAGTTAGTTACTCTATGATACGTGCTACAAAATACAATCAAATGCAACATGATGTAATAAAGAATGCAACAAAATTGCTAAAATGGTAAAGACATGCTCTTCAGCTCGTTTGGCTAAAGAACAGACTTAATGAAGTACAAAATAAATTCTTTCAATACAACAATACTGATCAAAGGTAGTAGACAACCCTAGACATCCTTTCTGGATCTATTAAGCTAAGGCACTGTTGCAGTTATCTGATACGAGTGCCATGAGCTCAGTGGCTCTGGTCAGGCTATCAGTACAAGAAATAGGAACCTAAGGTTATGTTTAATATATACATGGCACTGTTCCAAGGCACCAGGGCTGGGAGAGCACATATGCTTTTTCATTATTCACATTTTAGGTGCTTGACCTTCCAGCTGTAGCACTGGAGGCTTAGGCCTTTCATGCAGGTAGCCTTCCAGTTACTTATCCTGGGAAGTGCTGGAATTGCTGTTACTGGGTGGAGCTGACTACGTTTCCTCAAGGGGATGGTGTGCTTCATCTCCATTAATTTTTCCTCAGGATCAAATCTGGGAGTGAGTACTGGCTTAATTGATCGCCCTGACTCTTCTAATTCTCCCTTAGGCTGGATTATCTCAGAGGGAACCAGTGGGGCTGGTTCCTCGGAAGGCTCAGGAGTGCCTTTGGAGTCTAAGCAGAGAGTGGCACTGGATGCTACGTTACCAGACGGAGTGGGCACCATGCTAGCCACTGCCTTGGCTGCTGAAACCACCTTGACAGCAATAGTGCCAACAATGTGGTCTGAAGTAATGCCCACCCACTTTGGTGGAGGTGACAACTGGAGTAAGGGTGGTGCCATCGATCTCTGCCAACTGTCATTGCAGTTCCTGGATTTGGAAACCAACTTTCCTCTTAGGGAACTGTCCACCAGAGTCTTGTCTTCTGAAGACTTCGGAAAAGAGGATGAACTCATTCCTGGTGTGAAAGGTTCACAGATTGCAAGATCTCCTGAAGGGAGATCTAGGGCATGCTCTGGCACTGGCACTAAGGTAGGTTCAGGCACAGGAGCTGAATTAAGGAATGGCTCAATGTCTGTGAAGGACTGAGTATTGCCCTCATTAGTGCATTCAATGGGCACTGGCAATGTCTTGAAGGGAGGTTTGGTAGAATCATCCACTCCTGACGGAGGCTGAGAGTTGAATTGGATCTCCTGAAGGGAGATTGGAAGAGGGATCAAGCTTTGGCTTTGTGGCGGCCCCAGGTCTTGGTACTGGCTCTTCGTCCAGCCAGAGTGTACCGACCCAGCTGAATCTAGTTTATCTGGTTTGTCATGAAGCCAGAGCGTACTGACACTGAAATCTATTCTAGCCAGCTCTGGGCAGGCGCAGTCTCTGGCACTTCCTCCGGCTCTGGCATGTCAACCAACCTGCCTATGCCTAGGTTATCTGGTGGTGGATCTGGAGGAGGGCCCAGGTTGGGCTCAGGAAAGAGGCGACACTTGAGAGCCTGTCCTGTGAGTAGATCGTAGCCTCCAGGAAGGAAAGCAGCTACCCCAAAGGTACTAATTCTTTTTTGGGGTGTGGTCACCCTCAATCGGACAGCTGGGAGTTTTGTCCTGCATCCGTCTACATTCTCATAAATTATTGTTTTATTAGGGTAGATGCAGTCCTGAGCTGGTACCTGGTTTTTCCATATGAGCGATATAGTGTTGTGGGGTCATGGCAGGTGAGGACCCGTCGACCTCTATCATAACTTCTGGGAGATGACACAATGATAGGCCCCTCAATTGGGGGTCCTAGCAGAAGGGCTTCCCCTTCAGATGGGTGCCAGGGGTGCCTGTTAGGCCAATCTTCCATCCACAATTTTACATGGGCTTATATTGCCTCTTCATAGGTAGCCATTTTGGCTGAGTTGCTAGAGGTTGAATATTGCAACTATTCTAGATGATTTGTTGTGGAGGAGTTAGCAGTGCAAAAGTGGCACTGCATGGAAAGGCATTGCCTCTAGGCTGTGCATTATAGGCACAGGTGAATGAATAACGAGTGGTCGTGCGAACAACTGCATGGAATGGAAATGGTGCTCTGAACTAACCAAAGTGTAATGCAAATGGAATAAAGACGTTGGCCAGTATAAGGCTCCAACAACAATAAGAGTGGCCCTATGGTAAGGCAGACACTAATAAAATCTGAGAATTAACACAATGCATGGGTCATAGCCTACACTGTAGAAGTGTGAGTATTTGGAACACAATGCACAGGTCAAAGCCTACAAATGCCAATATATAACTATTATAGCATAATGCATGGGTCAAAGCCTATAAATGCAAGGGTGTGATTACAGCATAATTTAAGGGTCAAAGCCTACAAATGTAAAGGTATGATTATTTGGACTCAAGGCACGGGTCAAGGTCTACAACACAAGGGTATGATTACTACAACACAAAGCATGAGTCAAAACCTACAAGTGCAAAGGTATAATTATTTGAATTTGCTTAACTTACCCATAGACATAGTGGTAACAGGAGGGGAGGTGTGGTTCAATTAGAACAGATTAATTAAATAAACATGCAGTGCAACAATGGCATGCGAATGAGCCGTTTGGAACACACAAACAATATAAAATTAGCCCAATAAACGCATTGGTAAGTACAGACTATGAATGGGTTTGTGAAGTTCCCAATTGGGTATGTATAAGACTGGAAAATTTCAGTAACATGCTGCCTACTATGTTAGATGGTTTGCTTTATTCTAGCAATAATTACATTTGCTTGTCAGGGCGTAGCAGAAAATCAACACTCGTGGGGACAGTGGCTTTAATAAAAGACACGATTCCAGAGATTAATATCTGACACATAAAACTGAGGTTTGCTAATTAAAATTATCAATTATTGTAAAGGCAATGGTCATATATTTGAATCAACTCATAGGCCAAGTTTAATGATGCATGTTCTTGACAATGATGGGTAACAAAGAATAGTTAAGGAAAACTCTCTCTTGAATGGAATAAACAAAATGTAACTTAAGAATGCACAGTAAAGATAATAGCAGAGCTAACAAAATGCCAAATTTTCCCTCTTAAATCACAGTGAACGGGGTGGCAGCTGTTTGTTGCCTTCAAAAGAAAAGGTACCAGGTACATGACATTTGTGTTTATTTTAAATGTAAAACGACCGTGCTTTTAAGTAGCAATAATAACTAAGGGTGTCTACTTGTCACTAAATTATAAGAATTGTAAAATGATCTCCCTAAAAGTGATATCAAACTTGTGTTAATAATAAAAGTGCATATGCGAAACATTACAGTGCAGTGACGCTTTTGCCAGGTCAGTGATTCAAAATGGCTGTCTTTTGTTATGACAGTTCAAGGCCACGACTTCACGTGTGTGAGATTGTTTACAAACACAGCTGATTCATGAACGAGTGTCGCAACAAACACATGAACACACACGCTCTCTCTTTATTTTACGAGAAACAAAAAAAGGAAATACACGAATCTTCTCTGACTGAATGGTGCACGAATATATGTAGAAGTGAATTAACGCTTGCAAATGCAAATCATTACTCTATGCAACTAAGAATTTTAAAACAAAGCTGTTATTCTTAACACAAAACCTGAGTGTTGACTGAATTCCAAGTGGAGATGAGCTTAAAGTGTCTGCTGGTTCGTCCGGTAGAGCAGATGGTGGCTGCTAGCAGACAAAGGAGCCATTACCAATTGTGGTATTTTATGCCTCGTGGACAAATAAATTCCACCGTCCTATTCCGAGGGAAAATTGCACACTTTTCTGTCGAGAATATGCACTAAGCTCACCTAACTAATGGTTCGCTACTACCTGACAGCTAATTAATTTCATCACAGGTTGCCGACATGCAAATGGCAAGAAACTCTAACTTGATAACGCACTTCCTGACTGAGTGCTCTGTATACCACCAAGGTGAAAGTTCACAGAACCTTCTTTATGCACCACTAAATTTAAAACCACTCCTCTGCTATTCGTTTTCGCTCTCACGTTTCATCTTGAATTCATTTTCTAATCACAAAATCAGGATACAGCATGCCTTTTGCTACATACCGAAGTTGTGATAAAACTCTTTAAACAGTCTGGTTCTAAAACCACGTTACCTTCTGTTCCTTGATCCTAATTGCCTTTTGAATAATTACAATGTTGCAGGTTGTAATCAATTGCTAAATTTATGGGGGGTGATTTCTTTACATTAAATCTAATTCTGTTAATTAGCAACTTCTTGGCAAGGCTGCCACTCTTGAGGATTACGAGGGGGTGACTGCACACCCTACTTTAAAGTAACAAATTTGGCCTTAAAAAAGCCCTCATAAGTCTCTAAACTAATAAAAATGCAAGAATAACTAATAAGTGGCGGGTTGCCAAGTGAAAGTGGTTTTCTTAACAGTAATTTATTATTTACATTCATAACGTGGAAGAAATTACCAAGGGAAACTGGATACTTTGGCTAAATTAACCAACACAACAGCAATGGTTGAGTGAAATGGATAATGCGTCACAATTACGGATACTGGCCGCTTGCAAGCGGTCCTTTAAACCAGTTAGGCAAGAATTCCTACCAGCCCCAGTAAGGGTGGCTTCTTCAGGCAATCGGGCACACAAAAGCATGGCTAGGCTGATAACGGCACCTATAACACTCCTGGAAATGCGACAGTTCCAGGTAAGACTAACACTGAGATTACACTCTCTCTATAATGGTATAAATGTAAGAATTGGAGGGAGATCCTTTACTCTACTCACTTGCTTGCAAGGGGTGGGAGTTACATTATGCACTGTCAAGTAATTTACACATTGGGATAGTAGGTTCGCTGTTTAAGTTTAAAAGACAAGAAGTTACTGAAGCGATGAAAATTGCAAAAGACAGAGAGAGAGAGAGAGAGAGAGAGAGAGAGAGAGAGAGAGAGAGAGAGAGAGATGATACTACGAGTCAAAGAAAAAGACACTGGCCAACCAATTTCCTTTCCGGGGCACATACCTTTGTTGTTTCCTGGTTTTGCTTGCACACACAACCTTATGTCAATGTGATCAGAGCTACTCTTGGGCGGTGTCTGGACATAGACTCACTAAAGTGAGAAAGGTGAGTTCCACCACCGGCCAGCGGTTTCGGTCATCAGACAGACAGAGATCACCGCGATGGCAAACAGGCTAAGTATGAACTCAACTAAAGGTGGCAGTGAATGGTAGTAACCCCGGCTTTTTAAGGTCTTGGTTGTTGCTGGGGGCATTGCTCCAGGCTGCAGGGCTGGCATGTATCTGGGAATTAGGAAACAGGTGCAGCCAAAAAGGGTAAAAAACACAGCTGGAGATAGACTGAATCTTAAGATTAGGACAGGAAAACAGCTATCAACCCCCCACATGTGTTTCTATGGGACACATGAAAGCCCACCCCTGGAAGAGGGATGGTCAAAACTCTCCTGCCACTCCAAGGTCTATGGGTATACCTATCTCCCCATACTGTCTAGTATTTTTCCTATAAAAGTGTTTAAGAGTTGGCGATCCTGAGGTGATATTTGTAAATATATATATATATATATATATATATATATATATATATATATATATATATATATATATATATATATATATATATATATATATATATATATATATATATATATATATATATACATACACACATACCACACACACACACACACACACACACACACATATATATATATATATATATATATATATATATATATATATATATATATATATATATCTTTTTTGTAGTTCATTAAGTGTTTACAAATATAGATACATGAGGAACGGAATAAATCAGAGTCTAGTGACAGAAAAGGAACTATTTTAAGTGGGTTTTCAAGAAACTCCGGTAGAAAAGAGGCATTTCAAGGAAGCAATGGTCCTCTTAAGACCCATCATTGGTTTCCCGTTAGGACCTCATGGAATAGATCAATTCCAAGATTGTCGATCTACGTAGAGCGAGAAACTTTAATACAAAGAAAATAGAAAGAAGGAATACAGAGAAATTAACATAGCTGACATGAAAGTCAAACAAAAATCGTTCCAAGATAAAGAGAAACCGTTGGAATGGCTGATAGTAGCATTGAATAAAGTCGTACTGGGTGTGTTTGGAACGACTGATACTCTTCTAAAATAAATCACTCTCTCTCTCTCTCTCTCTCTCTCTCTCTCTCTCTCTCTCTCTCTCTATCTCTCTCTCTTTATATATATATGTATGTATATATATATATATATATATATATATATATATATATATATATATATATATATATATATATATATATATATATATATATATATATATATATACATACACACACACATATATATATATATATATATATATATATATATATATATATATATATATATATATATATATATATATATATATATGTGTGTGTATGTATAACATGTATGTATATGTGTGTGTGTGTGTGTGTGTATAATGAGAGAGAGAGAGAGAGAGAGAGAGAGAGAGAGAGAGAGAGAATAAAATACCATTCAGAAGCGAGTTCACATCTCGGGAGTAACTATACTTGATTTGTGCATCTCTCTCCTCCAGGAATCGAGCCTGTGGGATTTGGTTCTGATATGGTATTTAAACCAAAGGTCCAGGGTAGAAATCAGTGAGGTATAAGAAAGACACAAAAGCATAATTCTCCTTGGGTGTAAGTTACTCCCGAGGTCTGAACTCGATTCTGAATGTTATTTTATTATCTCTCTCTCTCTCTCTCTCTCTCTCCTCCTCTCTCTCTTTCTTTCTCTCTCTCTGTAAGAAACACACACACACATTCACACACATATATATATATATATATATATATATATATATATATATATATATATATATATATATATATATATATATATATAGATAGATAGATAGATAGATAGATAGATAGATATAGATAAATAGATAGATAAATAGATAGATATAGTGGTACAGTAATTTATTTCAAAAGAGTATCAATCATTCCAACTCTTTATCCAGTACGACTATCAGCCATTCCAACGGTTTCTCCTTATCTTGGAACGATTTTAGGTTGTCTTTTTGTCAGAAATTTTAATTTTTCTGTGTTCCTTCTTTTCTGTTTTCTTTGCATCAAAGTTTCTCGCTCTACCGTAGATCGACATTCTTGGTCTTGATCTATTCCATGAGGTTCTAACGGGAAACCAATAATTGGTCTTAAGAGGACCATTGCTTCCTTGAAATGCCTCTTTTCTACCAGAGTTTCTTGAATGTCCACTTAAAATAGCTGCTTTTCTGTCATTACAACCTTTGGTTTACTCCTTTCTTTATGTATCTATATATTTAATCACTTGATGCACTGCACAAAAGATATTACCCATGAACCCAACTGATGTCCGCTCCAGCCCTACTTCTTTGGTTTGTAATTGTGATTTAGTTTTCATTCAGCCGCTCTCTTACTATTTTTACTACCTCATTATCTTTTATGCTCATCATACTAAATAAGAAAAACTGATTTGAAAAAAAATAAATTCATCCCCTAAATAAACCACAGAATTACCATAAGTGAAGAATGTAAGAGACTCCGAAATCAACAGAAGAACCCAAAAAGATTGAAAAGACATGAAAGGATGACGGAAAATTATTGCATAGAAAGTCGGCGACGTTTATCAGATATGAAACTATTTTGTAGTATATTTAGATTATTCAGAAATAACATATAAATAACGACGATATTTTGTAAAGCATTTAGGCGAACCTTCAAATTACGTTTCATTATGTAAAAAATGCTGCCGGGAGGAAGATATACGCCATTAATGAATTCCTCCATTTGGTACATGCTGCAGATATGAGGAATTCAGCTACTAATCTGATCGGCAATGGAAAGCATGCAGTACACTGGAGGCCATAATCCCATTGCACATCCCGCAAGACGATCCTGTCTCTCCAGGACGGAATTTAATTAAGAGAATCCTTCCTACGCACACGGCATAGCAATACACTAGCAAGAGTATAAGCAGAAAGCCCCTTGGTTTAACCAACCGTCCTCCATCACGAGAAACTGCATGCAAAACTGTTCATTGATTAAATATATAATTTTGTCTATAATTCATTTGTAAAAGAATAATTTCTTTGTTCTCACTGAAGCTCTTTTTTCGAGCGTTGATATTTTTCCACTAATCTGTCAAAATATTATGAAATTATTATGATTCATAATGTTTATAAGCAAAAAATACAGATTATTCACAAACATTGTATATAAACATACACACATACACACACACACACACACACACACACACACACACACACACACACACACACACATATATATATATATATATATATATATGTGTGTGTGTGTGTGTGTGTGTGTGTGTGTGTGTGTGTGTGTGTATGTGAGTATGAAGTTATTTACGTTTATGATGTTTTAATCTAAACATAAATGTTAATTGCTGATCTTTATAAAGTATTTTGATTCTTTGGATATAACTATGAAAGTTTTAATTCTTTTGTAAGAACTGAGCTTCATTAAATTATTTATTTATTATTATTTTTTTTTGGTGCCAACAACTGTATTTTGACCAGGAAACAATTTATCATCAAATTTCATATGTAGAAAAAATGAGATGATAATTCAAAATTGTTTTTTCTAAACTGAACTTATTTGAAAGGACAAATATATTTAGAAATGGAAATCTTTCGCCCATTGTTCTACTGTATATTCATTGTCCCCACGTTATAGGATCATGTCGGACCTATCCTCTTCAGTGCTAATTTTTTCATCAGACTTGTAAACCCAAGGTTACAGATATGTACAGTAGTATCTATCCAACGCTGGTAGATCCCATTGGTTAAATTGGTTATGACTATTTTTTTCAAAAAACATAACCATATACAACGTATCTAGATCACAGAACAGCCATCGCTTTCGAGGGCAAACATATAGCTCACGAACGAGGGCGCTACAGAAAGAGCAATAATTTAACACACTATCCTCTGTCCAATTAATTCACGCGCTGAGCGACCGTTTTTAGAGAGAGGCTCTCCTCACCTCTTTGGAATTTGAACATTTGAAATAAAGTGCGAACTGGAATATTCATTACAATTCCTGTGAACTTGTTAGTACCTCGTTTATTACGAGCATTCAATCAATTAGCGAAAGAAAGACCGAAAATACATTTTCTGGGAATTCGTTGAGCATACAGAGTCAATTTAGTGATAAAGTCTATGATGTGAAAGGTTTGAATTCGATCATAATTGTCTGTCAATTTAGTTGTCCTCTTTCTTATTTTTCTTTCGTGTCAAAAATGTAACTTCAAAAGTGCATCTCTCAAAATCTTCGAGCTGCTTTGACGTTACGAAAGGATAAAAAAGTCTCTCTCTCTCTCTCTCTCTCTCTCTCTCTCTCTCTCTCTCTCTCTCTTTGCATTTGTGTCTTCTTCTCTCATTTAAAGTATGGAACTGACTTTTGATTATAAGAATTCCCAAACGCAATATAAACATACTAAGCTAATTTATAATCTCACCAATGCAGCAACAGATTTTTCTTTTTACTTATAGTTGTGAAACCTCTTCCATTGAAAATTCCTGTTTCATCTATAAAATGAAGATACTCGAGAATCTCGTATTCCTCTAATATTCATTTAGTGAAATTGTAATATCTCTTGTTGCCTCCCCATCAGTATTTTTTGCCTTTTCCAACAAAAGTCATTAACATGTGTAAGCTATATTACTTTCTAAGCTCGATGGTATGCAGTATCTTTGTATGAAGAAGGAAGAATTTCTTTAGTTCCAGTTTAAGAGCTTAATTCTTTTCGCATTTTCAGTTCTATCCATCTCTCTTGTCCGATTTCTAATCCTATGCATTCCATTTCATTTTACACTCATATCTTTGTAAATGCGTACTTCCAAAATGTCGAACAGACCATATTTCTGTAAATAAAATTCTTCAAGAATTACCTTAAATACACTCTCTAGAATTAAGTCGTCAGTTTTACCTTAATTTTTATTTTTGTACCAAGCTCCATCTTAGTAATATACACGGACTCATCTTATTCTAAGGAAAGGCAGTTGATCCGTAAGCTAATACCGACGCCTTATTATAAGGACCACTGAATACTGAAAAGATTATTAAACATGTAATGATTCACTTTTGTCACACTATTATCAGGGTTTTCTCAGTACAAAGACTGTAACAAACCTTGTTATTTGGGTGGCACTTCATGAAGCTGGGGAAAGAAAAAAAAATTACAGATTCCATTGGAAATGAATTTCATATAAGTAAGCACTCGACAGGGTCAAACATTTGATTCTTCCATCCTAAGTCTATTTTAATGGCAATGCATACACTCCTTTGCAGTTTCCAACCTTACATTTTCATAGTATACGCGTGTCATCCCAAATTTCCTTCTCTTTGATTAGAATTTTTGAAACGAAAGCAGAAATTTTCCTATGTACAATGTCTCCAAAGATACGACATTCACTTTTCCCGTTTTTTTTTTTTTTTTTTTATATATAACGAAGTTCACCCTCACTTCTATACCAATCTTGTGAGCGCTTTCAGTGTTTCTTGACTTGTTTCCTTTCACGGTATGTCTCGGTTAAGGACCCCATAGACGTTACTATCGCCGGATCCAGTCATCTGAACCGGAAGTAAACCTCACTGTCTATGGTGTTCTCCTCCGACCAAAAGTGGGCGGAGTCCGTCAAAGTAAACCTCACTGTCTATGGTGTTTCTCTGACCAGCTCGCAGCCTGTCATTGCCAGTTTCGTGGCTTCCGTTTTTAGTTTAGACGGCCCGAAGCCTCCACGTTTTAGTTCAGGTGGCCCAGAAGCTAAGGCGTGATCTCAAGATTTACTTGTTTTAACTCGACGCAGAAAGGGTAACATGGCACACACACATATATACGTGTGCGTGTGTGTTTGTGCGTATATTAGCACTACTGTTTAAATTACATTGTTATTTTCCGTAAAAAAAAAAAAAGTTTATGTTGACAATATTTTCATTAATTTTTCAATTTTCCTTGTATAAATTCAAAATTTTGTGTACAAAAAAGTTGAACATTCTATCTTACTTGGCTACAGAAACGTAGGTTTAAGGGCCTATTCTGCTTTAACGGATCATAGACCCACTGTATACTAGACTATATACCATAGACTATGCAAGATGCTGTGTATGCAACATAGTTACTTTTTTACCTTTGTAAACTCGTGTTGCATAACTTTGAACTATTGCTTTACATGTCTCTGGGATTATATGCCCCAAGGAACGACTAGTGGCGCCGAAGAGAAGTGCGGCCAGCAACCTCTTGTACAGTGATATTGGTTGTCTCTCCAATAAGAGAGGAGACCATATATAATAATTTCCCCACAGGGGGGTTAGTGCCGTCAGTACACCTCACGGGGTGCACTTCAGGCATTACTAAAGGTACTTTGCAGTGTCCGTTCAGCCCTAGCTGCAACCCCTTTCATTCCTTTGTACTGTACCTCCATTCATATTATCTTTCTTCCATCATGCTATCAGCCCTCTCCTAACAGTTATTTCGTAGTGCAACTGTGAGGTTTTTCTCCTGTTACTTTTTTCAAACCTACTTACTCTCAATTTCCTTTCCAGTGCTGAGTGACCTCATAGGTCCCAGCGTTTGGCCTTTTGCCTAAACTATATATGCCATTCCTCTATAATAATTCCATGTTGCTCTGCTTGTCCATTCTCGTGCAGTTAAACCAGTCACCAGGGTAAAGTTTAAATTCATTAAATAAACAATCGTGAGATAATTCTTGCTCTTCTTCAACCAGTTTAATCCAGGTTCTCCTTTTTCGCTGAGGTTTTCTAATTTCTGCTGCAAGAGCTCAGTCTATAACGCCATCACTGAGCGGAGCTGACACGTCTTCCCTCGACCAGGTTTTGGCAAACTGAAGTGAATCCGAACGTCTATGGGCAACGCGGATACCTGAGTTAGAACGGAACCTGATCCGCCGGGCGCAACGTCTATGGGGCCCTTTACGCCTTATTGTCCATTGATCCCTTTAATCACGAGACAAGAAATCTAAGAAATATATAAAAAATATATTAGAAATATATAAGGAGACCTTAACTTCTACCTGTTTTTGGTATGCCTGGTTTCCTGTCACTTTCACCCTGTCTATCAAATATATATATATATATATATATATATATATATATATATATATATATATATATATATATATATATATATATATATATATATATATATATATATATATATATATATATATATATATATATATATATATATATATATATACATATACATACGCACAGGATAATAGCTGCTACCACTTCCAAGTGCCTGTTTTTTTATCTGAATTATTAATGTTTATATGTATTTTTTTCCCTTTTCATTATTGTAGCTTTAAAATTTTAATTTGTGGAGTGGTGTTATGTTATTTTTTGGCCATGGACGATCACACGAGACGAAAATACACGGAACGCTAAACGAATAATGTTTGTACAATTAATAAAAAGGTGAAAAGGTGAATGAGGATGGAGTAAAAGTAATCTCGAAAAGTGAAACCAAATGCTGCATTCCCCACACTTGCAACCACACAATTCACCATCGATCAACGCCATTAACACCCTATCTTGTTAGCCAATTATTGGTCGTTAATAGCGAATTCGCCATCGGCAAGCCTTTAGTACTTCCATTGCCCTCGATCCTTATGCCGCTCCCATAACCCACCATTATTCCATTTCTGTTCCGCCGCCAGACGGTCAGAGCGCTCGTGCAAACCCTTTTATGTAGTGATATTGCCTTCATTATTGTCCCTTTGTGTTTCGGATAATCAGGAAATAGGGAATTTGGCAGTTGGTCAGCTTCAAATTGATGTTCAGTAGGCATTACAGGAAATGGAAAAATGATGTTAGACTGAAAACATTTTGATGGTTTTATTTGCATATTGGCATTTTCATTCTAGTCTAATTATAAAAGTTGCAAATGTCATTTTTAAGAACTCTCTCTCTCTCTCTCTCTCTCTCTCTCTCTCTCTCTCTCTCTCTCTCTCTCTCTCTCTCTCTCTCTCTCTCTCTCTCCTAGTGTAAATATCGTTGTAAGAGAATAGATGAAACCCTAAAGCTTACAGCAAATGTTTTCAATAACCAAAATTATCTCTTTATTTTTTTATTCCCTCCAGCATTTCGTATAGCCTACTCTTGTCACTACAAATTCCTAAACCAAAATTAGGAAACTCTGACGTCCGTGATAAGAATTGCAATCAACCATTGTTCCAAAGTTCGTTTATCCTTAGCCACTCCATTATTAGAAGGAAATATTTGTATTCCACCACTTACATGCAAATACCAACTGAATTCCGATACATTTTCCTAGAGACGAATGCACCCATCCTTACCATCGTAGTACTTATTTTTTCATCAGATATAAATGTATATGTGTAATTGTTGGTATAATAATAACGATTTCTTCACATTTTTTTTAATCTCTTGTCATTACAAAAGCCTAATCGTAACAGAAAACAAAGTAAAGAAATCCTGACACTTAAATCTAAGATGGAAACCTCACACGCTATTTCACAGTGAGTTCACCCTTATTTGTTTTTGCTCTACCTCGCCCTCTTATCTCTCCGATTTTCTTTCTCATACACCCATTCCATTCTGTTGAATCGTGGTGTTGAGTTCGTGGGCTTTCATAATTATTCAGTATGAATATGTGGCTGTTATGATAATAATAATAGTTTCTCAATCTTTCGAATAAGTTTCTTTTAGAAGCAGGTAAATTATATAGCAGCTGTCCAAAGTTCATTTATTCCTTCGCGTTTCGGTGCTACTTTCTACCATTTTTCAAAAGGTGAATCAAGCCAAGGGTACAAATATTCCATATTTATACCACAAGCAGGCTTAAAGAAATTTTTGGCGATTTTTGATAGGTTGTCAAAGCTTGGGGTGCCCCTCCTGTTGCCTGAGGGTGGAATGACTCATCCAGGACAGTCTGGCTGACTGATTTTGGAGCTGATTGGCTGGCAACAGCTCCTGGAAATTCTTGTCATACAAACATGGTGTGCTGCCTGAAGTAGCTGGCAGCTGAATTGTTATCACAGAGGCGCGCCCTGCCATTCTCCTGATGGTGGTAGGGAGAAGATGGGTCTCCTGGGTTACGTTCAGCGATGGTTTCCATTGGAGTACAGCAAGAGCCTCCTTGTGTCATAGGTGGTTTTGGTTTTTGTTGCTGTCCATGATTTTTATGCTCCTTATGATCTGCTGGAATTGGGAGGCACTGCTGTATTCATTCATGTAGTGCTGGTATACCGCCCCCATGTGAAGGTGAACGGCAATCCCACTGGAGAGTTGAGGTGAAGTCGTTCCAGTGTACAAGATGCAGCATCCATTCTCAGGGCACAATATTTGGTAAACCACTCCTCTCCTCTTCATGGAATCATCAACAGTGATGGGGCTGTTATTCATGAGGTATTGAGCAGTCTTCTGATCTTTGTTGTAGATTGTAAGGGCAGCTTTTTTGTCTTTAGTGATGGGTTTTATATGAACGCCAATGATGTTCTTCATGGCTGCCTCATCTTTCTTATACTCAGTGCTCAGGTATACCCTGTAGGAGAGTCTAATGGTCCTCCCACTCTCGTGGGGGACATTGTTCTCCTAACGATACCACCTATTGACAGCATTTCTCATCACCCCAGTGACCTTAAGATAGAATACTGGTTATCCACAAGGGTGTGAGTGATGTGTTCAAGCTTAACAGGAATGATATTCCAAGAAGAACAGTGTGAGAGGACATGACTGATATAAGCATTCATGACCGATGATTTGTATCTTTTTGGGCGTTCACTACTACCGATGAGGCAGAGTCAAGGGGACAAAAAATGCTGTCGATACGTGGTATTGTTAGAAGAACTATGCCCCCTGCGTGAATGAAAACAGCATTAGACTGTTATACAGGAGCTACATGAGGAGTGGTTTACCAAATATCTTGCCCTGGGAATGGATGATGCCATTCATTGGTACAAATAGGACTTGGCACTCCAAGAGGATTGGCATTCACCTACATGAAGGGGCGGTATACCAGCACTGCATGAGGAACCCACACCAGCAAATCATAAGGAGCACAAAAATCCTGGTCATTGACAACAACCATCATTGCCTCCAATATAAGGAGGCCCTCGCCATCCTTAGATGGAAACTGTTGCTGAACATAACCCAGGAAACCCCCTCTCCCTACCACCATAAGGAGAGTGGCAAGGTGCACCCTTGGTATAACAGTTCAGCTATACGCTGCTTCAGGCAGTGCACCCTATGAAAAGAAATCCCAGGACCTGGTGCCACCCATTCAGCCAGCCAGACTCTCCTGGATGAGTCACTCTTCTCCCAAGCAATAGAAGGAGTCCCTCCAGCATTGACAACCAATCAAAAATCGTCAAAAAATTTCTGTAAGTATGCTTGTTGGTAAAAATATGGCATAGTTGTACGTGTGGTTTACTTCTCCATTTGAAAAATGGTAGAAAACCCTACTGAAGTGTCAAGAAATAAATGAACTTTGGACAGCTGCTATATACTCTACCTGCTGCTACAACGTTCATTCGAGAGATTGAGAAACTACAGTGCAAACTCAGCAGCATCCGGACGGCCATTCTGTTCAATGAAGTTTGTTTGAGAGAGGATCTTTTCTGAAATAATAATAATAATAATAATAATAATAATAATAATAATAATAATAATAATAATAATAATAATAATAATAATAATAATAATAATAATTTATCTATCTTTACAGTAACTGATTTTTCAGTGTTACTGCATTCTGCCAGAAACTCATTGATGCATGTCATTTTCAGAGAGGAAAGCAGTTACAAATCAGGTGTAATTTTTATTTCTGACAAATACACTACCAGTTACAGAGTAATGCTAATTGCAACTGAAATCTGGTGTTAATTTTCTGTGTAGTTGTTAGTCTTCTGTAGAAAATCTTTGTTAAGGTTTATTCTGGGCCACGTTTAACTCAGGCTCCGCTGACCATGACCACAGAGGAAGACAGAAGTAGACTCTCGTTCATTCTGAGTCCTACTCTTTATATACAAGATGATCAGCAGAGGGTTGACTATATGATAACCACTGGCTGGCTAAGGAGGAATGAGCACTGTTAATTGGCTGGCAAGATTCACTCTCAAGCCAAAATCTTAAGGTTGATGGTCTTGCTGCTGTAGTCTTGCTGAGCGGTGGGGCAGGTGCTTGACGTCCCTATCTGGTATTACCCAATGAATATTCTGATTGGTCACCAGGTGGCTCACAGGATCCTGTGTTTCCGGGTCGGGAATGTCGCTTCTCATGGTGTCTGTTTCAAGTCTATGTGCAATAGGTCACCTAATGCTGGTGGATAGGAAGAAAACTTCGTGAGTTACACTCAATAAGGGCTTCTCCTACTGTATCAAAAGCGCCTCTAGCAGCTGTAGGCCTCTTGGTCAGAGGCCTTTCCATTTATTTCTGTATTCTCCACTACTGCATTCCTTGTGATGCTGGTGTGGTGGGAATCTTTCATGTGGATTTTTATGGCACCTTCTTGAGCATGGTAAAAGACGCTGTTTATCAATTTCAAAGTGGTCATACCGATGTAAGAGCCAGGACATCCACAGACTGGGCATTTGAAATGGTATACCACATTGATCTTTTTAAGAGGATCTCTCATCGATGGGGCCAAGTTGTTTTTCATAATCAGGTTTCTTGTGTGGCTGTTTTGATAATAAATGATGAAGTCCAGCCAGGTGTTGACATCGGTGGTGAAGATGTTATCCGTGATGATTTTCTTAATGGCACATTCATCTTCTAGGTATAAAGAGTACATCCTCGCCTTGTAATAAAGTTTAACACTTCTTTATGGATTGGGCTGTGGCTGCTCCTGGTTGTTGTACCACCAATCCAGTGCAGTATGTATTTCTTTATTAACCCTTTTTTTTGATATCCGTTATTTACCAGTACTTGGGAGACTCAGCCTAGTTCTTGGTGTGTCCGGCCAAGAAGAACAGTAAGCTAAAAACCCTTCTTACAAGGTTTTGATGGTATTGTTCTTATATCTTGAAGGACAATCACTTTCCCCGGTAAGGCAGAGGCCGAGGTTAGTCTTTTTACTTTGTAACTGATAGAGTGTATTTGTCAGAAATAAAATAACATCTTGATTAATAACTGCTTTCCTTTCCGAAAAGGACAAATATTAGTGAGTTACTGGCAGAATGCAGTAACCCTGAAAAATCAGTTATTAGAAAGATAAAAAAAACTATATAAATTGAATGCAACTGATACAGCAATAATAATAATAATAATAATAATAATAATAATAATAATAATAATAATAATAATAATAATAATAATAATAATAGTAATAACAACGAGAGCAGAGCACTGGGACAATATCTGAAAACCAGTGAAGACGAATGACTAAGGAGTGCATAGGAATAAGGACTAATAAAAGTAGAGGAAGCTCCAGAAATATACAGAGACAAGAGAATGAAAAACAGAACAGAGAAATGGCACGGCAAACCAATGAACAGACAGTACATGAGACAGACTCAAGAACTGGCCAGCAATGAAACATGTTACTGGTTACAAAGGGGAGAACTCAAGAAGGAAACAAAAGGAATGTGAACAGCAGAACAAGATTAGGCCCTAAGAATCAGATATGTCCAAAGAACAATAGATGGAAATAACATCTCATCCATATGCAGGAAATGCTACATGAAAGACGAGACCATAAACCACATAGCAAGCAAATGCCCCGTGCATTTGCACAGAACCAGTACAAAGAGAGCATGATTCAGTAGCAAAAGTCCTCCACTGGAACCTGTTCAAGAAACATCAGCTAGCTTGAATTAATAAGTGGTATGAACACCAACTTGAGGGAGCGATGGACAACGATCAGGCAAAGATCCTCTGGGACTATGGTATCAGAACAGATAGGGTGATGCGTACCAATAGACCAGGCGTGACGTTCATTGACAAAATCAAGATGAAGGTATCACTCACTGAGGTCGCAATCATGGGACACCAGAGTATAGGAGAAAGAAAGAAAAAAAATGGATATGCATCAAAACCTGAAAATAGAAATAAGAAGGATATGGGATATGCCAGTGGGAATTGTACCCATAATCATAAGAACACTAGACATGATCCCAAGATCCCTGAAAAGCAACATGGAAAAATTAAACACCGAAGTAGCTCCAGGACTGATGCAGAAGAGTGTGCTATTAGAAACAGTGCACATAGTGAGAAAAGTGATGGACTCCTAAGGAGGCAGGATGCAACCCAGAACCCCACGCTGTAAATACCACCCAGTCGAATAGGATGACTGGGATAGACAAATTTATTATTATTATTATTATTATTATTATTATTATTATTATTATTATTATTATTATTATTATTATTATTATTATTATTATTATTATTCAGAAGATGCACCTCATTCATATGGAACAGGCCTACAGGGGCCATTGACTAGAAATTAAAGTTTCCAAAGCATATGGTGTTCATTTAAAAGAAATTACAGAAGTCTGTAGGAAATACAGACAGAAGGAATCAGTTGTTATAAAAGAAGATAAATTAATAAATTGATAAATGAATAGATAAGAACATAAATAAATTAATAAAAATGCAGGGAGAATTATTTTGGTGTACTAATCATGTTGCATCTTCACTAGAATGTTTGAGATTCTAATTGCAGAATATCCTCAGGGAGACCTTTCCACAGTAATAGGTATGAGGAATAATCGACCTCTGGAAGGGGGAAATTCGGCAACAGGGCAGATTTACTGCATATTGGTGCTGCTGTTAAGCAAATCTGGTAGCTTTCGGCAGGAATAGAAGATCAGAGATTAACTGTGATAGCGAAATTTCTGTTAAAATATGATTTATTAAAAAATAACAAACAAGAGGCAATGCGTTGATGGTCCAAGTTATAACTGCTAATGTTTGGAAACAGAAACGTACCACCACGAACCACACTATCTAAAAAAGAATTCTGTGGCAGAAGCAGACGTCCACACAGGAGAACATTATTCTACTATAGTAAGGACAAATTACCCAAAACAGGTTGCAATGATTTTATCATTGGTTTAAATATATGGTGCGTTCCATGCAGCATTTGTTGACACTTTTAAATGGAACTTAAAGGTAAGATATACTGTAAGTCAAAAGTTACACCAAGTATAGTTAAAGCTTCAGACTCATTCAGCAGAATCCCATCCTCTTGAAGGGCAGGATGGGGTAGAAAACCAATGTTTTCATAGTGTTTTCATTCTACTGGAATTCAGCCTCATACCCTACTGACTACACCATCCACTTATCCCCTCCATGTCACGATTAAGACTAAGCCCCTTTTACACGGGTCAAGTAGAGAGGTAAGTCAAGTGCGCAAGTAACTTGCTTCAAGTAACTTGAAGTGTGCAAACATTACACTTGATCAATATTTTGTGCAAGCCAAGTAAGAAGCAAGTTGACAGTCAAGCCGAAGAGCAAGTCAAGTGAATAGACACGAGGTCTATTTTGAGGCAAGTTGCTTCCCCTCCATTCACCACTGGCAAGCTACTTGCTACCTACTTGACTCGTGTGAACATGCATTTGAATTTCCAGCTCAGTTGCAGAACAGACGTTGTGCCGAATAGTACCGGAATTTTATTTTACTCGTCTTTTTGTTTTATATATTCAGAAATGCCCTCAAAGTGGACAGAAGATGTAACATACAAGTTTGTACTATTGTGTATGGACCATGAGTGTTTGTGGAACATGCAAGAAAATCGAAACTGAAAACTATACAATTAATGACATAAAACAGAAAATTAAAAGTTTAAGGACAACATTTAACCAAGAACAAAGTAAAGTAGAAAAGTCAGAAAGATCTGGTGCTGGTACTTAAGATGTGTATAAGCCTGCAATTAAATGGGGTCCACTAATGAAAGACATAATGAAACAAGGAACACTAAAACGAACCTCACAAAGTAATTTGGTGAGTACATTTATTAATCAAGCAAGTTAGGCTACATTAGGATATATATGTGCTTCAATTTGTAGCTGAACACTGCACCTCCCTAGGCCTAACCTAATAAACCATACTAATCTTTTCTAGACACATATTTTGATATAAAAATTCAGTGACACTGTTTTTAATCTTCAATGAATCATTCTGTCCTGCCATGATAATTTACCATCTGCCATTTCAAGCCTCAGAGTTTGGCGATGGTGTAGTGTAGTGTAGATCTAGTGCTCTGGTTATTTATTTATTTTTTTTTTTATTAAACTTCATTACTTTAGTAAATCAGGAAATAAGTAAATATTTTCACTTATTTTACAGGAATTACTATAATTATTTTTTTTATGCTAAGGAGCAGATTTTTTATTTTTTTTTTAAGAACAAATTTTACAGCAAGTGTTTATACATATTTCAAATAAAGCCGTTCTGATTCTTGGAAAGAGGAGAAACTTATTTTTGTAACAAAGGAATGTTCTCATTTTTTTTAATAGAACAATTATTTACTTTGTAACAAATAAAGGTTATTTATGTCCCAGAGTAGAAACGCATTTTGCAACAAGTTAACAATTTTATACTGGAGCATAAATGTTTATAGTACTATTTCTTTTATTTTTTTTAAGTAAAAATCTATTTTGTTACAGAAAATATATATATATTTTTTTTATTTTTATACTAGGAAAGTAATTTATTTTTCAAAAATAAGGTAGAGCAAATCATGATACAAACAAGATGTAAAAAAAAAAAGGGTATCATAAAACTTAAATTTTCATTTTGTGTATCTTACCTTCATATATTCATGCAGCTTGTTGTAAATTGTGTCACAAACTTCTTGGATAATCTTTGAAATTGAAGCAACTGAAACCTGCAAGTGGTGCTACAGATTTCTGAATGAGTATCCGGTTACTAGATATGTAAGGGTTAACTCTAATTTGATTTTAGCTGGTAATGCATCTCTCATCAAGGCATCTTTTTTCTGTATCTCTGGGCCAACTGCATTAAGTAGCTTATCAAAAACTCGTGGGGACATCCTCAAGCAGGATCTATATTCACTGGGATCTTCACAATACAGCTCTTTTAAAAGAGTTGCTGAAGCCCCATGTTCATTTCTCCTTTTTATCCACTCCCTTACCCAAATTCGCTTTTCTTGAGTAACCTCCTCGTCAATTATATCTAACATCTCACTATACAATAACTTGGACACATTTTTAATCACAGTCTTCGTAAGATCCATTGTAAAACAAAGAACGTATGTGTATGTTCCAAATGCACAGCACAAACGAGAGACTAGTTGACTAATTCACTTGCTTTGTGTATACAAACACTTGCCCTATGCTACTTGCCTTCAAAGAGAAGCAGTCCACTTACTCACTTGACTTGCCTCTCTACTTGACCCGTGTAAAAGGGGCTTAAAGGGCAGCTCCATTTCTCAAAAGTGAAGACCTTATTGCAACTGCAAGTGTTGCATCATCGGCATACTAAATAATCTTGTTTTTCAGGACAATAACTAGATCACTTGTATACACTAAGAGCACCAGCGGACCAAGAATCCTATTCTGTGGTATTCCATACACAATAAGTATTGGTTTGCTAAAGTTCCCATCATTAGTGACTGGCTGCTGCCTACCTGAAGGGAAATCTTGAAGTAATCCTAAAGCATATCCACTTCCTCCAAGATTCTAAAGATTCAAAATAAGTGCCCTATGCTGTTTTAAATTAAAAGGACCTTACTGAGACACTCTTGCAAATAGCTTGTAAAATCTAAAAGACATTGTTGGAACCCAACTGCTTCCTATACTGTATGTATACTGGCTACCAGCTAATAGTCCTTTGGATTTCACATACTTGCATTGTGGCTTAAAAATAAGTTTTTCTGCAACTCTGGAGAGCACAGGGAGAATACAAATTGTTACTACCTTCTGCAGATATGCCATTCATTGGAATAGGCACAATATTACTAGGCTGTGCTCATCAGCAAAGATATTCCATCGATGTAAAAATATATAGAATCTACTAATATTGGGAGGCAACATGATGGAAACCTTTTTAAAAAGAAAGGGATGAAACCATCAGTATCCTCTCCATGCAAGTATCAAGGCCATCTAGAATGTTCTTAACATCCTTAGAGCAAAATGCAATTTTGTAAGAATAGGTTCAAGATAACAATTCTCATCAGAGAGGAACATCCTCATCTGATTGCTTAGCTTCAATGAAGCGCTTCAACCTTTTCCTTAGGGCAGGTAACCAATCTACCATGATTTGTTAGTGGGGATGGGATGGAAGACAAGCCTGACCAGTACATAGAAGTTGCCAATTTGATCCATCACAGATGAGGCTGAGTAATTTCTTCAAGTTCCCTCTTTAAGGAATGATTTATAATTTTTCTCGTCTATACGATAATTTCTATTTGCAGCATGGAGAGGCTCAATAAAAATGGTAATAATAATAATAGGGAAAAAATCCCGAATAATAAGAAAATATTACATTAAGCCTCAGATGACTGCCACCTGTAATTCATGAAGGCTCTCCTCATCTGTAAGCATGAACGCTCCTTGTGCATAACAAAAGAAATCCTTCCTACCCTTAGGAATATGATAGAGGTGGAGACAGGAATTTACAAAACTTTCTCAGCCAAGAAATCTGCAATCCAATAATCCAACAAGAAAATAATATCAACATTTAGGGAACCTATCAGACTTTGACTCGTACTTATGAATATGTGGAAAGAACATCAGATATTAGAGAAAAGCATAAAAAATTCAGTGTACTTTAAAAGTAATACCCTGGACTGATTACCAGATATGACTCATATGTTTTTATTTTCCATCCATGCCAGGTGACATATACCCAGGTCTCCTTAGCTTTGTATGTATTACATGCATTAAGAACCCCTGATCAGTGACTAAGCCTTCAAGTGTCTTGTAAAATGTTTGGCTTAAGTACTAATCATTCATATCGCTGTTTGTTTGGAATATTTGCAATAGTTTGAAGTGTTAGTGGGAACCATGACTTGTTCAAAGAAGAAGTGGCTGCTTCCTACACTATGTTTTACCATTGAAGCTTGCCTTCCATCATTGAAGAAGAACAAAGAAGATGACCTTCTGAATCCTCCCATCTTCCTTCACCCCTTTCCACCTCATTCTCTTTCACCTCCTTCCAACTGATTCTCCTCTTCCTCCTCCTCCTCCCCTAGTTCCTTCCTTCCTTATCGTCCTACGTCCTTATCCCTTCCTCCTCCACTCAACTCTGGTATTCCTCTTCCTCAGTCCTCCTCCTTTTCCTCTGCAGTCTCTAATCTTGAGTGATAAGCTAGTATTTGACGGACAAACGCCCTACGCTGCTATTGTTGCTCAGGATGAAAGAAACCCTTTTGACAGTCTGTTGGAAGTTTCTTGCATCTCGATGGCCAGAGATAGAAAAAAAAAACAGTGAAATAAGGCATTTTCAATGAAAAGTTTAATCATCTCTAAATGACCAGTTCCATGCCAAGAATGGCTCAGAATATGGGGATATTTCCCAACTGAATTATACCCTCTAGCATGCACCCACACATCAAGCCTTTCAGATGCTTTCGTTGCCAATGTTAGGGACATCATCAAAACAGTTTCAAAGGACAAACTGTTTGTTCACTCTGTAGCAAGAAAGGAACACCAGTCACCTCCAAATGCCCCAGCTGTTCTGAACCACTTTATGCATGGTTCAGATGATGAAGAGACGGCTTAGCTTGCATTGCATAATCAAAAGTAAGGACATCTCCATCAGTAACGGCAGTAGAACCTGACACCAGTACTTCACTTAACGGCATTGCGTCAAGCAACATGACCAAAGACAACCAAACAACTGAAAATTTCAGGACGCTGCGAAAGAGATACCAAATGTACTCCTTACCCCACCCCTTACCTCCGACCTTAATACCTCCTTCACTCTATCTTCTCATAGACCTACCAGCAATGAGATTAAGTTTTGGTCGTTCCTGAGAAACTACCAAAGCTATTTCTGTTGCAATTTAATGAATATATCAAGAGAGAAGCTAAAGCATCTTTCAAAAAGGCAGCAATCCATTAACCTTCATTTTGTTACTGAATGACAAGCCACTTTTGACAGCCTAACCATCGCACACTCTCTCAGTGGCAAGTACTTAAGTGTTGCTAATCAATACGAATGAAAATTGCTGTGTTTCTCTAACTAATGTTTTTTTTTTCTATTCTCCATTCAGCTACTCATAGAAAACATAATTATACATTTTTACATTCTTCAGTCATCCTTAAAGGGGCTAGCACAGGTTAAGAGATATTGAATACGCTGATAGTATACAGTTCTCCTCGGGAGGTATACTCAACTATACATTTTCCCTTCAATCGAGGTGAAAAAATAACTTTTTCCTACTAAAAATCAATACCCTTCCACCGCAGGAAGTTTTCTTGTTAATGTAATGCCGAATAATAACTGCATAGCGCTTTCTAATCTCAGGATTTTTTTTTTCGTACCTAATCTCTATGACTAGCAAGGGTTCTTTGCCATATTTCATTTTCACAAACTAACGGGTACCTTAAGGCTTGGAGTGTTTTTAATATAGCCTGTTGAACTTTTATGTCACTCACGACCATATCAGTTCAGAGTATGACACTTTCGGGCTGCTCCAAGAGCAAGAGCCCGTGCTGGTTTTAGGCAACTGTATCTCAAGAAACAAAAAAATATTAAACGACCTTAATATCGGTAGTTCGAACTACTTGAGAATAGAAGAAGTACCTTGTGAATTAAGAGTGTCGCAACTCAGGAATAAATACGCAAGTATCGTGGATTATGGACAGTGTTTATAGATATACAAAAGTGATTGCATAAGGCGATAACAGATAAACATCGAATTAAGCAGCAAATATTTAGTATTTAAGCAGTTACCTTTTCTTTTACGTAAACTTGTAGAATAATCATCATGTTTATTTATAGTTTACCACTCATGCCTTCACTTGGAAACTAACTGAAAGAACATTTAGTGGGAAGAATAGAATAAACGTTTTACAAAAAGAATGCCTACCTCCTGCCATGTTTAAAAGAAGATCTTCCTAATAATAATAATAATAATAATAATAATAATAATAATAATAATAATAATAATAATAATAATAATAATAATAATAATAATAATAATAATAATAAGTTCCCCTTTTGTGACAGAGAACTTAGATAATATAAGAATCTTATGTAAGCTGTAACCTTTATTACTAACTCCACATAGAAGAAAATTGATTCAGATGGTTATGAGGTACTAATGACCAAATCCCAAAATTTTTGTAATAATATAATAATTTCTATTTTCGACTAATAGACAGACCAGCAATTGTACAAATCATTTGTTTTATTGTGAATTCGTTATGAATAAAAAATAGATTGAAATAATTTTTATGGTACTATATTTGTGTTGTGTGTGCGTGTGTGTGTGTGTGTGTGTGTGTGTGTGTGTGTGTGTGTGTGTAATTCAGTGCCATTGTTGTCAGGTATATAGAGAAAGGGCAGGAGTCAATTACCCTGTCTCTTGTTACCACAAAACGGAATTCATTAAACATATGGGACCTTGCAATCACAGAACTTGATTTGGCTAAATATTGTTTCTTTGTATTTTTTTCTAACTACACTCTATTACTTGTCTGTTTGTAGCTGTCTTTTTTTGTGTAATAGTACAACTTAATTTTAGAGCTAGTAAATTTTCCGTCTTTCAATACCTAATATACTGACTGACATTTTGTTTTTTTTATAAATTTTACACTCTCTTCTGTTAATGCCTTTGAACAGTGAAATCTTCTTCTGTTATTCCATTCCTTAGGAAGCTTTCTTTCATCCTTACTTATCTTACAAGCCTTGTTCAATCAATTATAAGTTCTTTTTGGAAACCGATCAGTAAACTCAAGAATATCCACTTGGACTCGATAAATTTCTTAATCGTCAGATCTTATAATATTCTTTCCAGGTTTTCTATTACTTTCATAGAAACTCCATGTAGCAGTTTAACATTCTTCAGCTTTTCTGTTATTAGAAAAGAGAGATATTTTATACGCTTGCTTTGGAACTTAATTTCTTAGCACAAAAACGTATATGAATATCCAATAGAATTCTTCAGAAAATTTAAAAATATTTTTTTCTAAACAAAAGTGATAACAGGATTTTGGCAGCCAGTGAAATGACCTTTCTCAAAATTTAAAAGACCGTAGTCAATGTAAAGCAATATCTCTCGGCTAGTATCTCACACACGCGAGTTAATTTACAGAACACACCTTACCAGTATTATTAAGCCCACATTACCTACAACTGTTTCGAATTAGTCCTGATTATAAACCTATTAGATTTTCCATTGTTCCATTAAGGAAACGATTTAGCCCCAAGAAATGAGGCCTTTGGAAGAATAAGAGCTGATCTACAATAACTGTTAAAGATTCCATAGGCCCCTTAAGGCAAAGAAAGAATCACATCAGAAGGCCGAGTCTATAGCTATTTTTGGATATGGTGAATTATTTCCTGCCAAACATTTAAATCATAGCTATGACCTGGAATCTCTTTATATATTCATTACCAATCATTGCCGTTAGATATAAACAATAATGCTAGACACATGCTTTATTGGACTATTGGGTTTCCAAATCGTAAGGGAGGTCCACGCAAGCATTCGAAGTTGAAACCTATAATGAAATTTACATTTAATGCCTCTTCTAAAAAAAAAAATATCCAATCGATTATCCTATATAATTCAGGGGGATGACAGAGAGTATAGGGGAGAAGACTAAAAAATTTATTAGAAACAAGACTGATTGAAATAAACGATAATATTTATCTTTATTCGGTAACAGTACAGAAAAGAATTATTTAATACTAACAAGTATTTAGCAAAAGATAGTTTATTTCAGAAAAGTGAAACAACACCAAAGATCTTGTTTCATATCATTTCGTCCAGGTCAGCCACTGACGGTTGATAATACGCAATATTTTTACCATAACATTCACTCAGCAGGAAAACTAGACATTATGCCGGTAAATATTAGGAGAAATGCCCAGGGACTGATTTGCATCCTCCTCCATCATGCTCTTATTTCTTATTTCAGGTTACAAGGAAAAGGTTGCGAAGAAAGAAGAGGGAAAAAATAAGCTACTAATCTCAGCAAAAATGAGTGTGGAAACAGGCTCAATCTTAGTTTGCGTCTCGTATTTCACAGGGGAGAAACAGTCACCCTACATAATCCGCGAATCTGACAATGGAGTAAAAAAAAAAAGTTTTTGATTTGTATAGATTGTTATCTTCACGGAAATGAAGGCTTAGGTCTTTGTTTACGGCATAGCATTGCTTGTTATGTCACCTCTCTCTCTCTCTCTCTCTCTCTCTCTCTCTCTTCTTGAAAACTAAATTTAGTCACCTATGTTTTTATTAAGCGTTTGGAGTGGATTTATAAACTGCATATTTCCTTTTAGCCCTTGAAGTATTTTCCAATAATTTTTTTACTCATGATTCACATTTGGGAAATGCTTCAGGGCCTAAAAGGATATATGCAATTTATAAATCCACTCCAAACGCTTAATAAAAACATAGGCGACTAAATTTTGTTTTCAAGAAGAGAAGAGAGAGAGAGAGAGAGAGAGAGAGAGAGAGAGAGAGAGAGAGAGAGAAAGGTGACATAACAAGCAATGCTATGCCGTGAACAAAGAACTAAGCCTTCATTTCCGTGAAGATAACAGTCTATACTAAGTCAAAGACTTTTTTTTTTCACCCCATTGTCAGATTCGCGGATTATATAGGGTGACTGTTTCTCCCCTGTGAAATACGAGACGCAAACTGAGACTGAGCCTGTTTCCTCACTCATTTTTGCTGAGAATAGTAGATTATTTTTTCCCTCTTTTCTTTCTTCGCAACCTTTTCCTTGTAACCTGAAATAAGAAATAAGAGCATGATGGAGGAAGATACAAAGCAGTCCATGGAAAGGTCAATCATGCCAGAACATGATATGAGTCCTGCAATGTGAGGCCTTTCTCTAGGATGTGTTTTACTTCGTATAACGATTTTGGAAAAAAGTGAAGGTGTATTTTGTAAATTATTTTGCGGAATTAAATAGTTTTTGTTTTCAACAGCTTATTCGCTTTATATTTTTCATTTGTTGCTCCAGCTCGAACGGAAGCAACTTAGTCGCCAAAAACTTTCATATTATTTAAACCGGTTAAACAGGATGGGTAACTGAAGTTTCTAAAGGCAACATATGTGAATTATTATTGTTTCGTCCAGAATCCTTTCCTTATGTCTTATGTTGTGGCTATTAGTAGAATTATTTTTTTGCCATTCGTTTTTATCTAGGGCAATCCTATTCCTATTTTTTCATCCAGCACTTCCCCTTCAAAGCTGTTGGTCTTTTATACAGTGATGGTATAACTAAAATAATTCCTGTATGCTAATGATTGGAATTTCTGTATCTATTCTAATATTGAAACAAATTGTATTACCACCGTGATTCCATTACATTTTAATTTCCCAAAACCCTTAAGTATTTAATATTTTCCACAAGCACACATATACAGCTTCTAGGCTGCGTTTTTAACTTTTAACGGAAAGCCTAACTAACAATGCTATTTCCGATTTGTATCCCTCAAGTTTTTTTCCCATTTTCCAACTAAGTGGCTATTATTGATGATTGCAAGGTATTTCTGTAAATTGTAAATCACATCTGTTTCTTAAGGAATTTGTCCAAGAGACATTTAATTACTTTTTGCTTCCTTGGTCCAATATAAATAAATTTGTAGTTATCCATTTCCTTGTAAGAATGTACTTAAAATTATATGATTACTGTAGTTTAGTTCTTCAAAACCTTTTGTTGTTGCCTTGATGTCTGCCCTTGATGAAGTGTCTGAAACATTAAAGAATTTTAATCTGAATATCAAAAACCAAAGTCAATCCGTCAAGGCGACGAAATTATGCTGAAATTGTCTGGAGAGAAAGTTTGATGATTGTTAATGAAATAATATAAAATTCCAAAATACAGGAGGGTATTAGGAGGCAAGGCAACAAAACTGAGATCTTACAACCAAGAAGATATAGAGACCATGATTGATAGAGGCAAATCACACTGTTTACAGTGCACCACAGACAGCGCTAATGAAACTTTGGTGGATGCTTACGAATTGTCTCATTTGGTGGAAGCATACTTCTCTGGTGATTCATATGCTATTAGTCAGTTACTAAATTCTAAGATGCAATAGTTGTGTGTGCTTGTGTGTTAAAAAAATACCGGAAATTTATCTCCAATTTTAAAGAAGAAATTCAACATGGAAATAATATCCAGTTGTTTGACAATATCTTTTATCAGTAGGCTATATGATTTTTTGCCATTTTTACATTTTCAAATGGAAATAATAGAGATTCAATAATTAATTTTAATTAAATGCAATTGTTTCAATTTATTCTGCCCTATGGAAGAAAAAATGACGTTGATATGGGGAACTAAGCTTTGTAATGGAAATGGTATATTATTTCTCATTCATTATTCAATCAAGAGGATTTAGCTTTTTGAGTTAAGGTTTTCCTTTTGATAGCCTCCTGATTATTTATGTAACAATTACTCTCTCTCTCTCTTTCTTCCTCACTCTCTTAATCTTTCGGTACAAAATTTACTCCTGAGTAGTTTTCCGCTAATCGGTGAAGTTCATTTATATTTCTTGGGGCTTAATCATTTTGATGCAGAAGAGAAATGCCAAATACCTAGAAGAAATGCCAAATATATATATATATATATATAATATATATAAAATATATATATATATATATATATATATATATATATATATATATATATAATATATATATATATATATATATATATATATATATATATATATATATATATATATATATATATATATATATATATATATATATATATATATATATATATATATATATATATATATATATATATATATATATATATATATATAATGATGATATATATTGTGTGTGCGTGAATGTTTATGTGTTTGTGTATGCTATTTTATGCGTGTGTATAAGGCTTACGTTATAGTTAATGACTCTATAGGATTTGAGACATTCCATTCTCTGCAAAGTCAACAGCATGATTTTTTGTTATTGACTCCATCAGTAAAAAAAATAGCGGAAATATTGAGATAAATAGAAAATAATGTTAAAAACTAATAAAATAGAGCTTTTCGGTTACATTTTTAAATACGTGCATAAACAGAAGCTTAGTGCCATGATTCATAAGCAAATAGTTACGAGGACGTACACACACACACACACACACACACACACACACACTCACGCGCGCCCGGATATGTCGTATGTTGGAACGATATGTCCACCACCATGCGACCCTGTTATTTCTTTGGTTTACTGATTATAAAGATGCATCGCTAATTGTTATAAAATTGACCAATAAATAAAATATAAAAAATTCTTGTTAATTATAAAGAGAATTTCGTCTAGTTTTACTCTTGCAACCAAAAAGAAATTTTCTCTTCAATCAAAAGCTATTTCTTTCTACTCAGTGGAGCCGAAATTCAATTATCCCTGAAAGACAAGTTTCCTCAAAAGAACTTTTCTTTCGAACGCCCTCAGATTTCTGGCATTTTGGTTTCAGCATTAAAATTTCTTTACTTTTTCGGAATAAAAAGTTTACAAGGTTTTCCAAGAAAGAGTGTAATAACACATTTGCACAATACAAGTAAGAGTGTATTAAAACATTGATTCACATCATGTGATTTGTACTATATCTTATTTTACGTGCTAGTCCATTCTTCTTCTTAGTTTCTCTTTCCAATGAGTTACGAATCGGATACTAGCATACTCCTTCATTATCTATGTTGAATCTATGTTTTCGCCGCTATTCGATCTGTCGAAAACTGGCCTCCGCTTGTTTTTTTTAGGTTTGCTGAAGATACTAGTAGTACATTAATTTTTGGACAATTAACAAGCGAATAAAATGGAGGAATTCCTTATTATTTCTAAAGAGTGATATTCTATTACTTGTTATTTTTTTTAGGTGTACCGCTTGATTTTGCACATCGAATGAGAAAAGTTGGAAAATTTGTAAATGAGGAGGCTATACTTAAGAGACCAATAGTCTACTGTCATTTCAGATAATATGTCCTGGGAATTCCTTCATCCATTCTTAAGAAGATATACCGTATAAAGCCAAAATTATATGAATTTACACATCGAATCGTAAACCCCTAATTTTGCAACATTTCCAGCAAAGTTACTCAAAATAATTACCTATATACTTAATTCACCATGTTTATTGTTATACAGAAAATAAATTCAGTAAACGATATGGTTTTCAACTGGTTAAAAAAATTATAAAACGCTTATCATAAATCACTTTTCTAAACATCGACTTGAGTAGAAAGAAAAAAAAAATTTATAAAACGCTCATTATAAATCACTTTTTCTAAACATCGACTTGAGTAGAAAGGAAAAAAAATATATATAAAACGCTTATTATAAATCACTTTTTTTAAACATCGACTTGAGTAGAACAGATAAAACATTGCTGTTGACTGAAAATAGCTTGGTAATGTTGCTGATTCCATTTATAGCCCCGATCATTTTTAACGCCTTTCTTAATTTAAGCGAAAATAAGATGAGACCGGAAGAGTATTAACAGACAGTGTAATTAAATTAAAACTGAGTTATTTGGAATTTCATTTTACCGAGGACCCGTGAATTCGAACAAAATCAAAGTTGTTGTCTATCTGTTGGTATTACTCCTTATTTTTTAAAACTCATTGTCATTAATGCACGTTAGACAGACAGTACGTTTCTTGGCAAAATTTGGTATAACGATTATTCCCACATCTAATTAAAGTTGTAAACTTTCTAGTAAAATACACACGCTAGGGAATCTCTCATTCCAATCGACCTGGGCTGAAAGATCATTCAGCGTAATATGATTGAAGTATTGAAAAAGTAAAGGAATGAAATTCAGTTTCTCGCTGAATAGAAAAGACTTAGAATTCCGAGTTTTTATAAACCATATGTATGTCATATCACTTCCTAAAATGTACTGAACATCTGAGGAGCTCCTGTGGTTATATACAGCAAGAAATATAGTTCAGTAGTGACAAACGAATGATATATGTATAGAAACCTAGATCCAACTTTTCTTGAATATATATTGAAAGACTTTGATCGGATTCAATTCTAGCTTCAATATATGGCCGAATAGGAAAGAAAGATTCCCGTTTTATCGTCCAACTCTTCAAACCCCCAAATCTATATTCAGAGGCAGACCGCGTTAGAGGTGATTTTGATTCCTCAGCAGATTATTTCACCTACCTCCCATTTGTTTATTCTTCTCATATTCCGAGACCCTCTCTGGCAATGTCTTAATAGTCACTTGATCAAGAAGGACGCGGAGTATTCCTAATAACTTCAACAAGCAGTTTTGACTTTTCTAACCCTCGATAGAAAAAAAAATGTAGATCTTGTGCAAAACTGTCTTTTTTCCCAGTAACCTAGGAGGTGACCAGAGGAAAGAAAAATGGAAACACATGAAACCTATTTCACACTTAGATTTGTTTTATTAAACCTCTCTCTCTCTCTCTCTCTCTCTCTCTCTCTCTCTCTCTCTCTCTCTCTCTCTCTCTCTCTCTCTCTCTCTCTCTTCCTATCATAATAATTGACTAAAACTCATTATGTGACGACAATGCTGTAATGCAAGTAGTTCAAGTGATCAAGTTTGAAGTGTAACCTAAATATTATTACCCTGCGGTGGACAGTTGAGAAAAATTCTCAGAAATGAAATTCAGTAAAACTGTACCACTTAATTGCATGTTCAGTCACAAATGTCCATAATTTGAGTATTAATTAATTCATTAAGCAGCGGGGACATCTTAGAAGTATATCAAATACCAATTAGTGAAGGTGGTACGAACGCTGTTACATCAGAATGCTGTATAGCTGGTACGTCATGAACATTAGCGATTGCTTTGTACGCACCCACAGATAACATAACATTTAAGACCAATAACAAAATGAAATATGTACACAGCACTCTGCAATTAATACCTTCTTTGTAACTTATGCGATAACCGCTTGACCGATCTAGACAAAATTTGGCACGTGGCCATCATTTAACTCAAACCCATACCTCCTTCCCCATCCCCCTTTCCCCTTCCATTTGTAACTTATGTGATAAATAAACTCTATGGGTTTATCATACCTAATTTCACGTACTCAAGTCTACAGAAATATATTTTGAAAAAATGCTTTTCTTTCCTGTGATTAGTAATTCTGTATTAAATTTGTGTTTAGGTGTAGTGAGGGGTAAATAGGACAGTCACCACAATAATGTCTGGATAAAATGGACAGTCAGCTCAGTAATACCTGGACAAAAGGGACAGTCAGTACAGTAATACCTGGTGTCTGAATAAAATAGACAGTCACCACAATAATACCTGGATGAAATGGACAGTCACCACAGTAAAACCTGGATAAAAGGGACAGACAGTGCAGTTCCACCTGGATAAATGGGATAGTTACCAAAGTAATACCTGGATAAATGGGAAAGCCACCACAGTAATGCATGGAGAAATGGGACAGCCACCACAGCAATACCTGGATAAATGGGACAGTCAGCACAGTAAAACCTGGATAAAAGGGACAGTCAGCACAGTAATTCTTGGATAAAAGGGACAGACAGCACAGTACTATCTGGATAAAAGGGTCAGTCAGCACAGTAATACCTGGGTAAATGGGACAGTCACCACAGCAATACCTGGATAAATGTGGCAGCCACCACAGTAATGCATGGATAAATGGGACAGCCACCACAGCAATTCCTGGATAAATGGGGAAGTCACCACAGTAAAACCTGCATAAAACGGACAGTCACCACAGTAATTCTTGGATAAAAGGGAAAGACATTACGAGGCTATCTGGATAAAAGGGACAGTCAGCACAGTAATACCTGGGTAAATGGGAGAGCCACCGCATTAATACCTTGATAAATAGGGCAGTCACCACAGTAATATCTGGAAAAAATGGACAGTCACCACAGCAATACCTGGATAAAAGGGACAGACAAAACAACAATGCCTGGATAAATAGGAATGTCACCACAATAATGTCTGCATAAAGTGAACGGTAAAGTGAACAGTCACCGAATTAATACTGGATAAAAGGGGCAGTCAGCACAGTAATACCTGGACAAAAGAATAGGAGTACTGTAAGACCTGGAGAAATGGGACAGTCAACACAGTAATATCTGGATAAAATGGACAGTCACCACAGCAATACCTGGATAAAAGGGACAGACAGAACAACAATGCCTGGATAAATGGACAGTCACCACAGTAATGTCTGCATAAAATGGACAGCCACCGAATTAGTACCTGGATAAAAAAGACAGTCAGCACAGTAATACCTGGACAAAAGGACAGACAGTACAGAAATACCTGGATGAATAAGATAGTCACCAAAATAACTGGATAAAAGGGACAGTCACCAGAGTAATGTCTGGATAAAAGGGACAGTCAGCACAGTAATAACTGGATAAAAGGGACCGCCACCACAGTAATGTCTGAATAAAAGGGACAGTCAGCACAGTAATACTTGATGAAATGGACATTCAGTACAGTAATACCTGGATAATTGGGACAGTCAGCACGGTAATGCACGGGTATATGAGGCAGTCACAACAGTAATACCTGGATAAAAGGGACTGCCAGGACATTAATACCTGAATAAAAAGGACAGTCACCACAGTAACGTCTGGATAAACAGGACAGTCCCTACAGTAAGTCATGGATAAAATGGACAGTAAGTACAGAAATACCTGGATAAATGAGGCAGTCAGTACAATCATACCTGGATAGAAGGAACAGTCACCACAGTAATACCTGGATAAATGGGACAGTCACCACAGTAATATCTGGATAAATGGAGCAGTCATCAAAATAGTATTTGGATAAAAGGGACATTTATTACAGTAATTTCTGGATGAAAGAGACTGTCACAACAGTATTCCTTGATAAAGGGGACAGGCAGTACAGTAATACCTGGATTAAAGAGGCAGTCACCACAGTAATACCTGGATAAATGGGACAGTCAGTGCAGTACTACCTGGGTGATAGTCACCACAGTAATGTCTGGATAAAATAGACAGTCACCACAGTAATACATGGATAAAATGGACAGTCAACACAGTAAAACCTGGATAAATGGGACAGAGAACACAGTAATATCTGGATAAATGGAAAAGACAGTACAGTACCACACGTATAAATAGGACAGTCACAACAGTAATACCTGGAAAAATGGGATAGCTACCACAATAATACCTAGATAAATGGGACAGTCATCACAGTAAAATCTGCATAAAAGGGACTGTCAGCACAGTAATTCTTTGATAACAGAGACAGACAGTACAGCACTACCTGGATAAAAGGAACAGTCAGCAAGTAATACCTGGACAAATGGGACAGCCACCACAGTAATACATGAGTAAATGGACAGTCAGCACAATAATACCTGGCTAAAATGAACAGAAAGAACAACAATGCCTGGGTAAATGGGACAGTCACCACAGTAATACCTAGGGGACAGTCACCACAGTAATGTCTACATAAAATAGTTCAGTCACCGCATTAATACCTGGATAAAAGGGACAGTTAGCACTGTAATACCTGGACAAAAGGACAGGCAGTACAGTAATACCTGGAAAAATGGGAAGTCACCACAGCAATACCTGGATAAAAAAGACAGTCACCACAGTAATGTCTAAATAAAAGGACAGTCAGCACAGCAATATTTGAGTAAAAAGGACAATCAATACAGTAATACCTGGATAATTAGGACAGTCAGCACAGTAATGCATGGGTGAATGGAACAGTCATCACAGTAATACCTGGATAAAAGGGACAGTCATCACAGTAATACCTGGATAAAAAGGACAGTCAGTACAGTCATACCTGGATAATTGGTACAGTCAACACAGTAATGCATGGGTAAATGGGACAGTCAGTACACTCATACATGGATTAAAGGGACGTTCACCACAGTTATAGATGGATAAATGGGACTACAGTAATATCTGGATAAATGGGACAGTCAGTACAGTAATATTTGGACAAAAGAGACAGTTAGTATAGTCATTTCTGGATGAAAGGGACAGTCACCACAGTATTCCTGGATAAAAGGGGCTGACAGCACAGTAGGACATGGGTAAGTGGGACAGTTACCACAGTCATACCTTGTAAAAAGGAACAGTGACCACAGTAATATATGGATAAAAGGGACACTCAGCAGAGTAATACTAAGATAAAAGAGAGGGTCAATACAGTAATACCTGGACAAATGTGAGAGTCACTACAGTAATATCTGGATAAAAGGTATTGTCAGAACAATAATACCTGGAGATATGGGAGAGACAGTACAATAATACCTGGATAGAATGAACAGTAACTACAGTAATACCTGGATAAATGGGAC
>NC_089781.1:66542696-66550196 GCF_040412425.1 Macrobrachium rosenbergii | reverse complement strand
TGACTACAAAGGTCCCACTCACAACAGACAAATAGATTTTAACAAGAAAATAAAGCTTCCATACGACGAAAAGGTCCAAGAAGCCACACAACAACTCAGGTCTAACAATCCTTTAATTTTCCATTATCCGAAATCCATCGGGAGCTAGCTCATTAACGTATACTTAAATAAAAAAGGGGAAGATACCAAAGTTTACAAGATTCCATGCAGCAATTGTAATGAGATTTGCGTGGGAGAGACAGGCAGGTCCCTCTCGCAAAGATTAACAGAGCACAAAAGATCGGTATGGTATGCTTCGGAGAGTTTAGGGATTTTTCTACATATCAGGGATAGAGGCCATTCCATAAATTGGAGTGGGGCGGAGCTGGTTTTCAAAAGTAGCTGTCCGTACAAAAGAAAGATTCTGGAATCTGCTATCATCAGTCAAACCAACGATATGAACTTGTCAGGAGGACATTGGAAAGCGGATGAAATCGACGGGATAATCCTTAAACCTCTTCTCAAACAGGTGCTTCAGGAAACACGACCACCACACGAATCGCAAAACAGGAGTTAATGAGGCCAAAAACCACTAGGGAATTGTTTATTTTCCCTCCTTCTTGGGAACGGTCACCTGCATACCATCGGAGACTTAATGCCACATCTATATATACTTTGTATATATACTCCTGTAACATTTCATCTGTCCATATTTTACCAGTGAACAGGGGCACAGAAGGAAGTGCTCGAAATATATGGTTGCAACGTTCAAATAGTGTTTTATGGACCTTCTTATATTTATATTACACTGCGGTATTACAGTAAAAGACATTCATATATATATATATATATATATATATATATATATATATATATATATATATATATATATATATATATATATATGTGTGTGTGTGTGTGTTGTGTGTGTGTGTGTGTGTGTGTGTGTGTGTGTGTGTGTGTAGATGGATAGATAGACAAACAGATATGCAACATTTAAATTTTTCTCATATCATTAGGAAGGAAGTTTAAGTTTTATTCAGTGTAATGGTCAGCGAAGCTTTGATCTGAAGAAACTGAACATAATGTTTTCTAGTGGCAGCTTACTCTTCCTAACAAAAGCCTGTTTGGTATATATGTAATAAGTAAAACAGATCGACAACACTTAACTTTGAAATGTTGGTAGAAGTGAAGTGGCCTTCCCTCACACTCTCTCTCTCTTTCAAACAGCCTGCCATTGATCTCTCTCCCGCTCTCAAAAATCCTACATTTAGTCAAGTGTGTTAAATTAAATTGTGTTTATAAAAATAAAGTTTATTCTGTAAATCTAACAACATGACAGGTTAAATAAAATATATGATGATAGCCAATTATTGAACTATTTCCCAAACACATTAATCAGTCATAAAATGATAATAAAAAGGTGGAATTAATTCCCACGCCCCCATCCAGTCACTAAGTGTTCTCTATTCTAACTTTTTCCATGTCTTTATGTCACCAGTTCACTTAAGTGGCCATGTTCCCATGCATGACTTTGCTTGGTTAACTATGCTGCCCAGGCTATCCATGGCTTCCATGAAACATCTGTAGAGAGAGAAACATCTCTCATTAGACTTAGTTTGTGACACTCCACAACACCACATAGAAATAAATGATAAGAAATGGTAACAAAATGATAGGTCACTAAAATGTTAAGTTATTGTTTGTTTTCAACACTCACCCTTCCAGCAAGAAATGTGGTCCCAGAGAAAGTGTCCCTCTCACTCGGGTCCTCCAAATCGAATGTATGGCTTTTCACAAAAGCACTCAACAGTCACCGCACAAACCGCCTTTCATTACTGTCAAACGTATGAACACCTCCCGACACACCCATATCTGGATCTAAACCGGACAGAAGCTTCTAGAGCATTCGATACAGAATGCTGACAGGCAATTCAGAAAAAGGTTGTCTGCAAGTCTTAAAGGTGACTTTGGCCCTAGCACAGGATACCGAGTTTGCAGATGATTGGGCTTGCAAATACCATCCACCTGTATATTCGCTGATTATCGCAAAAACACTACATGTCACGTGTTCACGAACTTATGGAAACATATAAATCTATAAATACGCCATTTAAAACTAAATTTTACATTAGTCTTATTTTACCTATCCTACAAAAAAAAAAAAAAAAAAAAAAAAACAGAAATAATAACCATTGATGGAAAAAAATGGAGTCAGCATGAGTCCTGATATTTCGGACGAGTTTTTGGAATCTAATTTTGCACCGGAATAGAGAGCCACATTTTCCTATCTCATTTTCACCCAGTCGAGAACGTAATCAACTTTAACGGTTTTTTTCTTACTGGTAAGGGGATTTTTAGTTTTTAGAAAGCCTTTACCAAATTACAGTTTGCCTAATTATCTTCAGTTAATATGGTCAAATGCAGTGTTGCAATATTCAAAGCTCTAATTCTGCAATATTTTAATTGCGTGCTGTCCGTCATCCTCTATTCATCTGCATTAGTCTTCTGTGCAGGTATATGAAGCAAGTGATGCTAACAGCTAAATATTGAACTAAGTGTTTGGTGACTTTCTCTCTGATAGTCTCACATTAGAAAATGACTTCTCTCTATGGATTAAGTGTTTAAAAGGCTAATGGTTTTGAATATGTCTTCACAAATATTTATATATATATATATATATATATATATATATATATATATATATATATATATATATATATATATATATATATATATATATATATATATATATATATATATATATATATATATATATATATATATATATATATATATATATATATATATATATATATATATATATATATATATATATATATATATATATATATATATATATATATACATATATATATATATATATATATATATATATATATCGACGGGGTAACCAGGGAAAGCACAGAGCATTTTCATGATTTATTGTGCCGACGTTTACAAAACCATCTCGGTTGCATTTTCAAGGCTGCAAATATTTGAAGACATATTACTCGTAAAACTCTTAGAATATTGCCGACAAAATACATAGATTTACTACATTGACATCCTCAGTAAAAGCAAAATATAGCAGAATAGTGAAATTTAAAACAAATCAGAATACAAAGATATAAAAAGAACGTAAACTTAAAAACTTAAAATATTTAAAAATGTAAAAGACGTAAAATAATCTTGATGATCACTGGTTACATCAATATATTTAAGTGAGACAAATAAAATTAGTAAAAACTGTGTTAAAAAAACTCTCAATGCAAGGGCATTTAGACATCCCATAGTCCATTTTATGTTCACCTGTGTAATTTATAATCATTTACTCACAATGACAGCAAAATCACCCAATCACTGTTAACATCCGTATGGTAAGGATTTGAAAAAATTACTACTTAAAAATTGTAGGTAAAAATAAAATTAATATCGCTTAAAAAGAAGAAACATAAAAGCACAACATCGGAGTAAAACACCCACCCAGCGGGCAGTATCAGCAGAAACTAAACAGAAAGAACCTTCAGAGACCGAGAAACGAAAGACGGCGCAATGGCCATTACTGCAATACAATTGATGAGTGAATCGCGAGTTTAACGACGGAACTAGCTTTTATCATTACGACCCTAAGATTGAAGTTCGTTTTCACTTGTGTACGTGTCCTATGATTTGAAATCTTTGGCCTCTATGTGTGTTTTACAGATCTTGAGTGATTCCGAATATTTGATTGTTCTGGATTGACAGTTACTCCTGTCCTAAAACTTACCCCTCTATGAGAGTTAACCCCTGCTAATTAGTTAGCTAAATTTTTGTACATCCAACATAGGTCCTTGACATCTAAGGGAAATGAAATTTTATCCAAACGTTGATGTAAACATTGTCTAGACGTGGAATCTTTGTCATGAATGTAACAGAGAACCAATGAGATAATCTTGAATAAACTTTTAGATGAATAAGTTTTTAATAATTAGGCAGTCGTTTTTCAATTTGAGTATTATATCACACGGCCTTTTTCTGAAATTGAGTTGGTGAAGAAGCAGGGAAAACTCGTATACATTTAATTTGGGAACAGTGCATGATATGCTTTGAAGAGATCTGGAACTGTCCTTTATTTTCCTAGAGTATTTTATTTAAGTACGTGGATGAAAGAGTTTTAAACACGAAATGCAATTTTCTGGGGTTCCAAATAAATACACCCTAATTTAATGATTTCACGTCCTGAAGAGTCCATTCTTAATGTGTTGATAAAAAAGCTTAGTTTTAGTACGGTTCAAAAAGGAACGTTCGTTAAATTTTTTATAGTTCAGAATTTTAATTTTGTTGAATTCATTGTCACTCTCTGTACATTACGTAATGGTTTAGTTGCACCACGAGGAAATCATTAAATTAGGTTTCTCGGTCTCTCGTAAACCTTTCTTAAATGTTTAGTTTCTATCTCTTTGATACTGCTCAAATTAAAAATGTATGTTTTCCCCAGTTTCTTCATGATGACAGTAAAAAAGCTAATTTTGCGCTTTTAGTCACCATTGGTTTTCTGTTCATATACAGCTGTATTAATTTTTATTTTGAGGCTTAAATTTTTCTCATAGAGGAGTTTTTTTTTCCCAATCCAGAACAATGGTTTTACTAATTTTATTTGTCTTAGAGTCCACTTTAAATATATTTCCGTCGTTAAACCAGTGATCCTCTCCATCCAAAGATTATTTTAGGTTCGTGTTTAGTTTTTTAAATTTTTTAGTGTTTGCGCTTTATGTTTCTTTTTTAATGACTTTATTTTGGGTTTACGTTTTTTTTTTTTTTTATATTTGCTGGTTTTACTAATTTGTTTTTTTCACTTTCACTATTCGATGCTGATGTCAAGATTATATTTTACATTTTAATTTTTAAGGATGTTACGTTCTTGTGTTTTATATCTTTTGTATTTCCCCATTTTTTTTAAATTCTACTATCTCTGCTATATTTTACTTTACTGAGGCGTCAATGTAGTAAATCTATGTATTTTGTCGAAATATTCTAAAGAGTTATTACGAGTAATATGAGAACAAAGATTTGCAGCCTTGAAAATGCAAACTGAGATGTATCGTGAAACGTCGCACAATAAAATCATGAAAAATGCTCTGTGCTTCTCGTTACCTGTCGATGGACGAGCAGTGGCTCCTAAGTTGTGATTGTATGTAGGGAACATAACTAGACTGTGGTGACAATTATGGCACCTCTTTGGTTCTTTCTTCGTTCTACGCCTCTAGACTTCGGTTTGCGGCCTTCTGCACCACTTTCAAGAATTAGTACGGAACTGTTACGGGACCTCTCCTTCATTCATGCCGCCGCTGAGTAGTTAGTGAAAAACAAGAGAAGAATAAATTAGGATTTGGACTTCCTACAATACTACTGTCAGCTGAATAATATTGTACCTAATTTTGTCAAGTTCAAATTGCTTATAAATCATCTTTGTATCATTCTGAGTTTATGTTGATTCAACTGAAAATTACTGGAGATGAAAAGTAAGATGAATAAAATGGTAACAAGTTGGATGAGATGGTGCCAAGAAGCAAATCTAAAGATTTGAAGTGTTTACGTTTTTGGACTCTATTACTTTACTCGCCTTTTTAATAAGAACAAAGTTTCCATAATAGATTATCTTGAGACATGACAGTAAGTTAAGGAAATTAGGCGTGCTTAGACCAGTGTTTAACAAAATACATTCTGTATTTAATTTATCAAATCGTGTGTGCTGTCCAAAAGAGAAGAGTTTTACTTTCTTTAGGGTAGACTCTGCCTCCCAAATTTTTAAGCCTAATTATCAAAGGTTCTTTCTCCCAATAGAGTCCCTATTTCATAAAATTATACAGCTTCCTTTTGTAACTTAACGTTGATGGTTTAAGATCCCAGATATCCTCCTTAGGACTGCTATCTTTTAGCAAGTTGAGAACGAGATGGACCCGTTCTTCAAGAAGGAAGACTCTCGTTATTTTAAAGGACATGGCACAAGACAAGAATATTATTATTACAAGACCGAGGATAAAGGCAAGGGTACAGTAATTCTGAATAAGCAAGAGTATGTGAATAAAATGGAGACTATACTTAATGACCAATCTAAATTTGAAATGATTGGCCCACCAGATCTATATAATATTATAAAACCTGAAGATAAAATTAACAGATTTCTAAGATCTTAAAAACAGAATAATGTCATAGATGAATTAACATATCAGAAATTATTTGTTTCTGGGTCATCATATGGCATCTTGTATGGAGCTCCCAAGGTTCATAAGGCAGATACACCGATGCAGCCTATTTTGTCTGCTATTAACACTGCTAATTATAAGTTAGCTAAATTTTTGGTACCTATGCTAGAACCGCTTGCTAAAGGTTCCTACACTCTCTTGAACGCAGTCACCTTCAAGAATGAAATTCTTCAACCCTGATTTACATATGGTAAGCTCTAGACGTGGAATCTCTGTTCACGAATGTACCTAGCAAACTCATGGAGGTCTGAGAAGGGTGTTTATTGATGACGGTGATGTTTTAAAATTTGAGGCAGGGTAGGCTTTCGGGGACAAATTTAGAGTTTGCGGAGAATTGAGCTATTTAACCTTTTGGTAGTCCAAGAGGTGGAAGGTCTTCCTGACTGGGGTCGCCCATGACCACGTCGATCGACAACCATGAATGCTTTTGGAAGAAACTCTGGACAACTGCTCTATCTTTCCGGACCGGACTCACAGGTACGTGGATGACCGTTTCTGCTGCTACCACGATTTTAATGCTGGCTTGCTGCTGCCTCAACCTTCCCAGTTGCTGCTATAACCTGACTCTCAGGTACGGATACCTGCTGCTGCTCCATTCTTGGCTTGCTGCTGCCCAAGGAATGACAAGGTTTTGCTACGAGGACCTTACCCAAAGGAACGTTCACGGGTTAAGAATTTTATAGTTCTTGCTATTTTAATTTCCATCAGACGTCGCTCGCCAGCAGCATTGACATATACAAAAGCAAAGTTTGGTTTAACAATCACCAAGGAACAATCTACAAACGATTGTTTTCACTCGTAAACTCTTTCTCAGGTACTTAAATAAAATGCTCTACCGGAAAATGGTACCTCCCTATCTCTATCAGCACTGTTCCAAATTAAAAATGTATGCGGGATTTTCCCGTTTCTTCATGATGACAATTTCAGAAAAAAGCTAATTGATATAATACACAGGTACCAATATACGGCGACATTCCTAAGAACCAGTCATCATTGGTTCTCTGTTCATATACAAAGACAAGCTGAGTCAATGTTTACATCAACATTGTATACAAATATATTTTCCTAGATGTAGTCGGTTCTATGTTGGATGTACAAAAAGGCTACTAAAGTGCTTGGACTCTCATGGGAGTAAGTTTTAGGACAGGGAGTAGACTGTCAATCCAGAACAATCAAATATTGAATCACTCAAAGATCTGTAAACACACATAGAGGCCAAGATTTCCAAATCATAGGACACGTACAAAATGAAAACGAACTTCACGTCTTAGAG
>NC_089781.1:66519101-66542196 GCF_040412425.1 Macrobrachium rosenbergii | reverse complement strand
TTTTCCTTGTTTGAGGAAACGTGTATATATATATATATATATATATATATATATATATATATATATATATATATATATATATATATATATATATATATATATATATATATATATATATATATATATATATATATATATATGCATATATATATATATATATATATATATACATATATATATATATATATATATATATATATATATATATACTCTCTCTCTGTAAAATATACATATGTATACACACACACACACACACACACACACACACACATATATATATATATATATATATATATATATATATATATATATATATATATATATATATATATATATATATATATATATATATATATATATATATATATATCTGTGTGTGTGTGTGTGTGTGTTTAAATGCGTAATGCGTGCGTGTGTGTTTGTGTACGTCTATGTGTGTGTATAGTAAACAGTTTACCTTAACAAAGGGGCTAGTGTGGACACGCTAGAGGTAAGAAAGCCAATGTTCACAGCAGTGTTTGAATCTTCGTGCATTAATATTCTCGATTATTAGTCGTTTTATACATTTGAGGAGAAAGGTCTTGTACCTCCCCACCCCACCCCCGGCCCCAACACACACACAAGCTCCGCATTTCTCCACTATCTAGCATACTCATGCTTCCAGGATATTAGGGACATTCCTTTCCAAAGCGGTAGGCCTACAGCTTTCTTATTCTCCATCCAGAATTCCTATGTCTCCTCTCATTCTTATTCCCAATTCTTCTGAATTATACGCTCTTTTGAAAACACTATAAAAATTTCAAACACTGAAACTCCTGTGCCATCAAAGGTGAGCTATCTTACCACTTATGGGTATTTCACTTTTTCTCGCCGTCCAGTTCTTTTTAAAACAAATGTACTTAGTTTTAACATTCATTCTAATTCTCTTGAAGCTCTTTTGTACACAACCCGTTATCTTCCTTTTTAAATCTGTACGTGTCACCTTTTCTTTCCGCGTACTACCATCCATTATAACCATTACTGAATCCCCATAAAAATCATTTATCAACTGCTTCTATTCTTCCACCAGTTTATGAAGAAAATGTCGTTCTTTCTTCCTGGTATCTGTTATGGTCATAACCATTCTCTTGCTCATATTTACTCGTTGCTCCCTTCTCTTACAAGCACTGTCAAACCCATCCACTACTTTTTACAGTTTTTATTTATTATCTTCATTCAGTATTGCATTATATACAAGCATTTACCCTTCAATATTGAATGCTTGACTATTTTTGACAACAACCTTGCACCTACATCTAATTTACTAAACAGTAAAGCTTCCCAATATCGCCATGGAGAGCTTCCATAATTACTCCTTAAGGTTTTGTATACACTCGAAGTTTCCTCAGGTTCTTTGCATGTACCCTGATACCTTCCCTGCTTCACTCACTCTGTGACACGCTTCTTCTCTCTTCCTGCAATCATTCTACTAAATGTTTACTTCCATGCACCAACATGTATCTACTATTCCTGACCTTCCACCATCTATGGTAACGTTCGTCCTTGTAATTTGATTCTTCCTCATATTCAGTTTTAACTGTCTCTTCTTGCAGACACATTAGAGCTCCCGTTCTTCCACACTCCATTCACTGCCAATCTTACCGCATAACTTTGCACTTAAATCCTTTGTTCTTCCTCTGCGTTCTTACATTGTTCCTTCCATAAAGATGATAAACAGCCACGGTGACAACACTGCCTTTTCTCATCCCATTTAACTCCAAACTAGTCGCACTCTCCCACGCTTCGATTTTATCATAAAAGCATTCTATTTTGTACACATCGCGCAACAACCCCTCTACATTGCCGCTGTCATATCTTCCATATGCCTCTTTAGTTCCATATATACCCTATGAAATCTTTCCTTTACTATCAAACTTCTTACGCAACTGTTTCATAACACACACGACATCGACAAATAGTATCTAAAAATACTATCCAGTCTACATCCGTAACCATTTATGACCCTTTCGAGGCTTATTGTTTTGTGATACATTTTGTTATTTCGGTTTGTTTAAAAACTCCGGAAGTTATTTTTTAAAATTTCACTCTGCACTTTAAAATTAATAAAAAAGACGTTTGATTTACATGTTTAATTATAAGGATTGCTGTTATAAATCACCTCCATCTAAGAGGCACAACGTTTGTCCTTTAAATCTTGTGTACAGTTGAAATCAATTTGCCAGGAAATAGTTTTCTGGGAACTGCGATTATATCAACGTTCGGAAACAAATGTGTTAGAAATGTCACAATTCTGCGCCAAGTTATCTGCTCTCTCCAAACAAATCGGCTGGGATTTATCCGAAAGTTACAGCGTGGACGAAATACTACCGTAGCATTCTGAGATTGATATAATTTCTTTAGTATTTTATCAATTTCCATAATGCTTTAAAACACACACATACACACACAGACACACATACACACACACATATATATATATAATTATATATATAATTATATATATATATATATATATATATATATATATATATATATATCTATATATATATATATATATATATCTTTTGATTAACGTGCTTTTTGATTAGCCCATTTTTCATATGGGGTAAGAACGATGCCTTCTTTGTAGGACTTTGATTTGGCATTGGGGTAGGCTGTAGCCTCGATTGGCTGCCCTGCCTGACATCGCTTAGACCCCGGTAGCCCATATGTATATGTATCGTGCCAAGTCCCCAGCTCCCTTTCTCCCAGCAGCGAGGAGACGTGAGCGGTTAGGCCGACGTGTGAGGCATCTCTTATGTTTTTAGAAGATGTTGGAGTGGCTTTGTTTGTGCGTGTATTAGTCTGTAACACCCATTTGCTTTCAGCAAACCTATCCGTTGATTACAGACATAATTCCGGGATGTCTACACGGATAGCAAAGTGTCCACGCCTCTCTGAGCGGTCAGCTGAAGTCTGATTTGAACCTATATATACAGACTACTTATGAAGTCCGAGGCTGCTGCTCTATATATATATATATATATATATATATATATATATATATATATATATATATATATATATATATATATATATATATATATATGTATATATATATATTATTAATATACAATATTGATAAATATTGTGTTATTGAAGTGCATGTATACATATACGTATATAAACATACACACAAACATGCACACACACACACACACACACACACACACATATATATATATATATATATATGTATATATATATATATGTATATATATATATATATATATACATATATATATATATATATATATATATATATATATATATATATATATATATATATATATATATATATATACATATATATATATATATATATATATATATATATATATATATAGCTATATATATATATATATATATATATATATATATATATATATATATATATATACATTTCTTGACAAGATATTAACTCATCAGAGAAAAGCCTAACAATTTAACTTAAGCAAATTGTTAAATTATAAGATTTTGGCTAAATGATATATTCAAGAGAATGACGTAGAAATTTATTAGTGAAATATATGACAAACGTTGAAAAACTTATCTGATAAATACAATTATATACTAGAAGTCATAAGCCAGAGAGATTACGTAATATTCTACTGCCTTTAGCTATAAGGTTTGCATGCTTGCAAGCTGATGGGTGCAACTGCTGTCTGAGTTGACACGCTGGGCTTCGTGCACATATGAATGAACTCACTCCATACATAAAAGATATCTACTATCTATCTATCTATCTAAATATGTATATATATATATATATATATATATATATATATATTATATTTATAATCACTTTTGTACGTGATTCACTTATCACACATTACCACAGATGAAAAATAAGAGACGGTTAAGGTATGTTGACGACATAATTTGTGCATGGCCAGGGCACGAAGATGTAAATAACTCTTTTGCCATGTTAAATCAATTTGTACCATCAAAAACATTCGTAATGGAAATGGAAAATGATGGGTGCTTACCCTTTTTGGATGTCCTCATAAGAAGAAATGGTAATGGGTTTAAATATAGGGTGTATAGAAAACCCAGTAGTATTTCTTCCTATGTGCATTTATATTCCGAACAAAGCAATAAGGTTAAAATATCAATGTTTTCATCTATGTTTTTAAGAGCATTACGTGTATGTAGCCCTGAATATATTGATGAGGAAATAGATAAGATTAGGAATGCAGGCAAGAAATTGAAATATCCTGACAGTGTATTATACAGTGCATTAGAAGCGGCAAAAAAAGATTATGTATAAAAACAAAAAAGAACCTTACAACAGGAAAAATTTGCTTTTACTGCCTTATAATAATAATATGAAAGATATCCCCCCTCTTCTTAAGAATTTTGGTGTTAATGTCGCATTTAAGAACTATAAAACAACGAAACATATACTTATCAAGAACTCTCCCGAAAATATTAAAGGGTGTGTATATAAAATTCCATGTAAATCTTGTGACAACTTTTATATTGGCCAAACGGGTAAAGCACTGGAAAAGAGAATAGAACAGCATAAAAAATGTGAGATGTGCACAGGGGAACAGTGGTATTTTTGTACATGTTAGTGACAACAATCGTGGTATCAACTGGGAAGTGGCAAAAAGGATTGTATATTCTAATAATGCACTGGAAAGGAATATGATTGAATCTAGCATTATAAAAGAAATTTACAGCCACATTAGGAATAGCAGTCAAGGGATGTATAAACTTGCTCCTTTAATATCAAAAGAAATTTGTAAATTGTTTAAATTTTAAGGTAGACAGTAGAGATGTATGAAAATAATATTATCATATTTGTAAATACAGTGCGGGCGCAGCACTGCTAATGAGTTTTCCAAACTCCGCCTCCCTAACACCTGTCAGGTGTGGATCTGATGTCGCCTATGTCGGTATGTTTATCAGTACTGTCCCCTAAGAGTATCTTGCGATTTTTAGCCAAGTGAGCTTTGAAGGCCACTCCTACCTTAACACCGGCCTGTGGGTGGATATGTAGTCTATAACGGCTGTGTAAGTTCATCAGTACTGTTCCTGTAGTAATATATATTTGTGACTTCTAATACTCTGTATCAGTCCTTCGTCAATGGCTTGAAATAAAGTCGAAACTAGTCAGGACCTACACCCCGTCTCTTATTTTTCACCTGTGGAAATGTGATATATATATATACACACACACACACACACACACACACACACACATATATATATATATATATATATATACTTCAAATTTATCCTCCTCATTTATCAGCTAGTGTGTCATTTATCCTTTGATGCATTTTCTCCTTTCATTTGACTATGGGGGCAACAAAACATGGCGGTTGCGATAGATCTAGCATATTTTGAACCAGAGAAAAGAAGTTAGGGCCTGTTTTTCCACTCACGTAGGACTAGCTCCCAACTCAGCTGACCTGGGATAGATAATTGCGACCCCCCTTTCACCCCCATCACGTGATGTGGGAGTAGCTAGGCATTGCGGGCATGGGGAACATAGCCAGGCTGTGCGATAGATAGGGCCTTAACCTCTAAGCACTTAATCTTAAGGCCACTTCTCCTCCACTCCTTTGCTGGCTGTATAACTCTTGCAGATCACCGGCAGGCCTACACGTCCACACAAACAACCCCGGGAAGCAAGCAGAGGCCTCCAGAATCCTGTCATGGATGCATGTCCAGCGCTTCCTCCCTTCTACGCTGGTGAACGCAAACTTCGGTAATCAGCCAAGTCTCCCATGTTTGGCACACACATTTGCAGGCCAGGTACGTTGATCGCAAGTAGTCAGTAAGCCAGCCCTTTCCCTTCCCCCTGAAATTCCTTGATTTTTCCATTACTTCAAACTTCAATTTCTTCCTCCACAAACGCATCCCCTTTGTTAAGTCACCCTACTTCAAGCAGCCCGTAAATCACCCCATGACTTGCTTTAAAATAAACTTAATATGATTCAGTGATAAGTAGTCCAATACCCCTTCCCCAGTGCAAATTAAGGGCAAATTAGTCTAAGTGATATAAGTGTTTGTTTCCTCCCCATGCAGAGAGTTATGGTTTAATGGATAGCAGGGGAAACTTCCTTGCACTTCTGTGTTGTACTAACTCCGGCCCTCTATTCCAGGTGCCGTCAATTCCTTGCCCAGTCCGCAAATCTATGCTCCACTAGTTCTGACTGCCATCCAAATTTCGCAACCATTCCAGGTCGCAGCCTAAGTGCAAGACTCCGTTGCCTTAACTGATTGCCATTACCCTGGAATTCACCCCTTCCAATGTACTATTTTCTGTGATCTGATGTAATTTTACCATAAGAGTGTCAGTTGTTATCACGGGGTTGTTGTATCTGAGGCCCTTCGTAGTTACATTGCATATTTGCAAATCACTGCATTATTGATCTACTGTATGTAATTTATGTGGTTGTAATTGTTTACACTTTACATTCCTTTTATTTCTCTTGCATATTTTCCCCAGTCTCTATAAATAAACCCCTTTTAATTGTAAAAGAATTCTAATTACAAATTGCGACCTTAATAATTTACGTAAATCCAGGAAGATTAAGGTGAGTTTCAGTAGTTTCCTTTCGATCATAAACTTAGGACCCCCTTGGTACATGAAACTGATCACTATATATATATATATATATATATATATGTATGTATGTATGTATATATGTATAACTGAATCACGAAAATATAGAACATGATGAATATATAAATAAAGATAAAATCCATTTAGTGAAACGGAACACTATGTATTTCGACACTAGGTTCTTTTTACTAGCAGACTGCTAAGTAAAGGACCTAGTGTCGAACATGTTTCCTTCTGAATTTTATCTTATATCATATATATATGTATATATATATATATATATATATATATGTATAGATATATTTATATATATATATATATATATATATATATTTATATATATATGTATATATATATATATATACCCTATATGTATATATATATATATATATATATATATATTTATATATATATATATATATATATATATATATATAGATATATATATATATATATATATATATATATACAGTATATATATATATATGTATATATATATATATATATATAAAATTTTTTTTTTTATCACACCGTGATTTTATACAATCATGAAGAAAATGCATATGAAATCACATATATCTCCGTTTGGAGATGTCGCGAAGGGATTTATATAAGTGATAAATGACATATATAACCCGCGACGAAAGCCTATTCCATATTGAGCCATCAAGAGATGGCTCAATGGCTTCACGCCAACTGGAGTATAATAGGCTTTCGTCGCGGTTCATGTCCCCACGATTCCACCATTTTATCACTTATATAAATTCCCCTTCGGCGACAATTCTCCAACGGAGATATACCGAGGTAGCGTATTTCGATATTATAGCTTCATATTATATATATATATATATATATATATATATATATTTCCATAAAGCATCCCAAGTACCTGGTTATTGCAAACATCACAGATTTCAAAATTTACTTCACTTCCAGGCAGATACCTGAACTTTCATGACAATAAAAATTACAACTGAGTACTCTAAAGGTAACAGCGATCCCTTAAAAAGCTCATTAATCATGTGAAAAATCAAACTTAGCTATCAGAAGAAGTGTGAGGTATTAATAATTAAAGAAGAGCTGTACTAGAGAAAAAGGCCATCACTCCATCAAACATCTTTAACTGTTTTCCTGGTCTTAATTCACTTCAGCAAAACTAATAGAACAAAACATGTTTATCACTTTGCCTCATGCACACAATTAATCCTATTCACTGGTGGTCCATAAATGAAACACTGTTTTTAAACATCATTAATATAAAAATTTATTTTTAAATAAAAAATTTATAAATAGAATTTGCAGTTTGAAAAATTTACTATTAATTGAAAACAACACAAAAAATTAATTAATTCTTAAGTTAAATTATTAAACAAAACTAAATCACAAAAACTTTAATTTATCAAGAAATTAATCAAGCAAAATTTAAACTATTAGGAATTACTCAAGATTTGAAAAGTAGATCTTAATAAATGAAAATTAAATCAAGTGTGTAATGTTAAATCATTAAGAAATATTTAAAAAGCTAAGTAAACAAATGTTAAATCACAAATATATAAAATGTGAAAAATCAAGAGATTACAAACACAATAATACACAAAAATACACGATTTATCAATGATTATTTCACCAAGGCAAAATCCTCTGAATATACTTTATTATACCATGGTAAAATAATTAACTTTCACTTTATCTTACACAAGCTTCTGAAAACCTTTGCAAAATCATGCAACTGCTTTAAATTCACAAAACACACTTTTTTTATAAAGCGCCATTACAGTTTTCCTAAAATTCAGATCTCAAAAGTTAAGATTAACACCAGTGACCACAAATATTCAATATTGAGAACTTTTCTCTTTTGAAGAGAGAGAGAGAGAGAGAGAGAGAGAGAGAGAGAGAGAGAGAGAGAGAACCAATATGAACAGTCTCTGAAATCAGAATGAACTAATTTTAGGATTCCAGTGGAAATGAAACAAAAAGATGATGTCATTGTAAGGCATTTAGGGAATGCTTTCAGCAAAACGGTTTTGAAAGCAATCGGGACAATACATGATCAGAGCAATGCAGTCTTAAACATGATGCAATTGCCATGTGCTTCAGTGTAACAGTCGTTCATATTTCTCAAGAGGTACTCGTCTTTTACAGCAAATCATATGGAACACATGTAACATTGTAATATGACTCGTCTTCCTCTCATATGGGACAAAGCTTTTACAAAAATCTTAACATGATCAAACAGGCTGGCGAATTATGACTGGCATGTTTGAAAAAAAAAACCCGAGTTGGTTTCCAGAGCAGAGCAGCAATTGTTATCTCGCCCTGTCAGTGCTTTATCTTTCGCAATGACAACTAAAGTCCAACAAGCCTTACTACCACACACACGTGTTGTTCTTTACTGTGCAACTATTAAAAATTCTAAATCATGCTGTTAAGTTATCTAAATCACTAACTCTTTTGAGATCTGACATTACACTACATACAATATTTCAACAATTATTATAATTACACATAACACATGATAAATAGGAGAGTAAATATATCAAAACTATGGGATGATATACATAATACAAGGTGATATCAAGAAAATAAATATATATATGACACTTATAAGAACTTAAAAAAAATGGGCTCCCTTCTTTAGAAAGGAAGATTTAGATATTTTAAGAAATTTGAGTAAAGTGGAAAATATTGTTATTTGCAAACCCGACAAGGGCAAGGGAGTAGTATTAATGAATAAACAAGACTATCTACATAAAGTTAATACAATACTTTCTGATAATACAAAATTTCTACTAATTGGAGAACCTAGTTTCCTAAAAATCTACAGAAGGGAAGATAAGATTAATAGATTCCTTAGAAAGTTAAAGAAAGATAACATCTTGAATGAAGAAACCTTTGGCATTTTGTATGGGCTCCCTAAGATCCATAAGGATGGCATACCTATCAGACCAATTATGTCTTCGTATAATAGCCCTTCCTATAATATCTCTAAGTATTTAGTTCATTTATTAAATTATTTCTCAATAACCCAGTTTGCGCTTAAAAATGGCTCTGACTTCTAACAACAAATAGTTCATCAGGATGGTGATTTATATACGGCCAGTTTAAATGGTGAGTCGTTATTAAAAAATGTGCCAGTCTCCGAAACTTTTGAGATTATTCTAGACAAAGTTTTTTTATGAGATTAGTGTTATCTTTTACGGTTTTAATAGACAACTTTTAAGTCTCTCTGGAACTTACAGTGCAAGATTCTGCTTTTGTTTTTAACAAACAACTCTACTTGCAGATTGAGGGAGTTGCAATGGGGTCCCCATTGAGCCCTCTCTTCGCAAATTTTTTATGACACATTTAGAAGAAGAGTTTTTAAATAACTGTCCCGGATCCATTAAACCCCTTTACTATAGGAGGTATGTGGATTATACTTTTGCCCTATTTAAACATTCGTGGCAATGTCAGTCTTTTCTAGATTACGTTAACTCTAGACATCCCAACATTAGATTTACTATTGAGCAGGAGACTGAGAATACACTGGCTTTTTTAGACGTAAAAATCACCCGCTTTGACCATAATTTCAGTACATCAGTTTTTAAAAAAGTACTTATACAGGCCTTGGAGGTAACTTTTATAGTTCATGTTACTTTTCTTTTAAAATTAATACCATGACTACCCTAGTTTTTAGAGCTTTTCGTTATACATTTAGCTGGGTAAATTTCCTCCGCAATTGAATTTTTGCTGGAATATTTCAGAAAAATTCCTATCAAAATAAATATATATATATATATATATATATATATATATATATATATATATATATATATATATAATATATATATATATATATAATGATTAAAAAGCCACAATAATATAATTGATAAATTGTATATTTTAAGACACAAAAATATACAAAAAAGGGGATAAAACCAAAGAGCTTTTCAACCGTTTGCGCAACAGTCCTCTTCAAAAACTGAATCAAAATACTAGTTTTTCTTATTAAAAGTTTGAAAAGAATTTTGGTGATAGTCGACAAGAAAAACATCGAACTCTCTTTCAGTGTGGACTAGGCATTTACGTAATGGCAGTTTCCCCGTATCTGTGGGCCAAGATATCTTCTTAACGGCTGTCGTTCATGTTACGGTGCTCATCACTGGTGACTAGGTGCAGGTCGTTGGAGAACGACTTTCAGCATCGGTTTGAGTTTCAAGAAAATTGCCTTCGACAACCTACTAACATGGCACCTTCACACGTTGCTGATTGAAGAAACCTCATGCCCGTTAAATCAAGGTAGTAGAAAAAATGCTGTTTTGGACCTCTGACTAGCGCGAAGAATGCGCTGAGCTAACGAACGAGTTTTTGTTATTCAAAAGTTCACCTGAAAAAGGAACTTCTTCTAAACTGGCCAAACGATTTTGGAATCTTGTTCTTGTGCACTTCTAAGAACTAACTGATTCTTGTCTTGAATAACTGTCCACTTCTTCACCTTGTCGATATCTCCTCAGACCTTCAAAAAAAAGACTTCAATCGAAGACTTTACTTTTTATTTCATTTTGTCAAAGTGTTAAAGGTCATGTTGAGATGGCTTGTTTTTAATTTTTCAGCCAGTAGCTTGAATTCACACTGTTGAATCTGACGCTACCCACTGGGAGAGTTGCGTTCAACAAACATCAGACGCAGTAGTTTAAATAACCGAAACGTTTCACACAAACACAGACTATGTTACTGTTTTGTATATATATATATATATATATATATATATATATATATATGATATATATACATATATATATATATATATATATATATATATATATATATATATATATATATATATATATATATATATATAACTATAGTTAACAAGAATTTACAAATTTTTTTTATTCGATTGTGAAATGTAATGTTCCGAAATTGACTATGACACCACGATACCATATACCACTGACTTTCTTAGATCCAAAGTTAAACAAATCATCGAAAAGAGTCTGGATTTCAAAAACAATTTAAAATGGATCCACTAAAGTTTAATTTTTAATAATGACAAGCTACAGACCTTTATGAAGTCAATATTATTTACAAATTTGAATGCCCAAGATATCTTGGTAGTTATGGGGTCATCAAACAAATGTTGCAAGAAATTAACCAAAAGAGTTTGAGCTACAGAACTGGCTCACGTTACTAACCCCGAATTTTCTAGTATTAAAAATCATGCAAAATGCAAGGTTAATACTGATAAAAAAACATTTTTCCATCCTTAGAACAACCAAACAATCGGGCACCAAGTAACACCCTTGAGTCTGTTTTTTAAACGTCATGCACCTCTTCTAAACTCAAACGTGTCTTCTCCTTTGCACTTGGCCTAAGTGTACTTGTGGTCTCACTTCGTCTTTCCCCTTCTCTTGGTCAGGTAGACTTAAAAAAAAATATATTTCTTTTTACTTTTTTATATATTTTGTAGTTTTAAAGAATGTAACTGCTGTTTTTAATTTAGCTTTTATTTTGAATTAAGAGAATTAATATGTATTTTAAATTTTACAGACCGATGGTGTGTTTAAGTAACACGAAACGTTTCTTACAATAAATATGCAACTGTTTTGTTGACTGTCGTCTTCTTTGGACTCCTGCTTACCATATATATATACATACATACACGGCAGCTCACACACACAGACAAACATATAAAAATAATATATATATATATAGGTATACACACACACACACACACACACACACACACACATATATATAATATATATATATATATATATATATATATATATATATATAATGTGTGTGTGTGTGTACAATATATATATATATATATATATATATATATATATATATATATATATATATATATATATATATATATATATATATATATATATATATATATATATATATATATATATATATATATATATATATATATATATATATATATATATATATATATATATATATATATATATATATATATATATATATATATATATATATATATATATATATATATATATACATATATACATACATACATACATACATACATACATACATACATACATACATATTAGCTGACCATCCCGGTGTTGCCTGGAAAACTCTGAAATTACTGTGCAGACTGTCCCCTTTAACCAGGAATTATTGTACTAACTGTCCCTTTTATCCACATACTACTGTACTGACCATCCCATCCATTCAGATAACACTGTGGTAACTGTCCCATTTATCAAAGTATTACTGCGCTGACTGCCTCTTTTATCCAAACACTACTGTAATGACTGTCCCATCTATCCAGATAATACTGTGGTAACTGTCCCAATTATCCAAACATTACTGTGGTGACTGTCCCTTTTATTCAGGTATTACTATACTGACTGTCCTTTCTAGCCAGATATTACTGCGGTGACTGTCTCATGTATTTAGGTATTTCTGTGGTGACTGTCCCATTTATCCACGTATTACTGTGGTGACAGTCCCCTTTAACCTTGTATTTCTATGTTGAATGTCCTATCTATCCAGGTTTTACTGACTGACTGTCCCTTTTATCCAGGTATTACTGGAGTGACTCTCCCAGTTATCCAGGTATTACTGTACTGACTGTCCCTTTTATCCAGGTATTACTGTGCTGACTGTCCCTTTTTTTCTAAAATTACTTTGATGACTGTTCCTTTTATCCAGGTATTACTGTGGTGGCTGTCCCATTTATCCACGTATCACTGTCCATTTTATCTAAACATTACTATGCTTTCTGTCCCTTTTATCCAGGTATAAGTGTTGTGTCTGTCCATTATACCCAGATATTACTATGATGTCTGTACCCTTTATCCATGTATTACAGTGGTGGCTGTCCCATTTATCAAGGTGGTATTACTGTGGTGACTGTTCCATTTACCCAGATATTGCTGTGCTGTGTGTTCCTTATATCGATGGACTACTAAGTTGACTGTCCATTTTGCTAAAGTTTTACTGTGGTGACTGTTCAATCTATTAAGACATTACTGTGGTGACTGTCCCCCAGGTGTTACTGTGCTGACTGTCCCTTTTGTCTAGGTATTACTGTGGTTATTGTCCATTTTATCCAGATATTACTATGGTGACTATCCCATTTAACCCCCTCATAAACCTAAACACCCCCTTACATAACTGAAACACCCCCACTAAACGTAACCACACCCCCAACTAAACCTAAACACAAACTTTGATGAAGAACTATTAATCACAGGAAAGAAAAACATTTTCAGTAATATATTTCTATAGTTCAGAGTAAATGAAATAAGGTATGATAAACCTATACAGTTTATTTACCACATTAGTTACTAATTCTGTGGGCAGCACCAACCCATTTTCAGTGAAAGGGAAGGGGGTGGGGGAAGATGGAGGGGAAGGGGGTACAGGTTTGAAACTTATCCTTTTATCTAAGTTGGGTCAAATGATGGCTATTTGCCAAATTTTGTCTTAATTGGTCAAGTGGTCTGGATTTGTATACTGCACTAACTTATAAACATACAAATATTCAAACATACAAACATACTCACATACAAATATTCACTTTTATTTATAATATATATATATATATATATATATATATATATATATATATATATATATATATAGAGAGAGAGAGAGAGAGAGAGAGAGAGAGAGGAGAGTACATACACACACACACACACACACACACACACACACACACACATATATATATATATATATATATATATATATATATATATATATATATATATATGTGTGTGTGTTGTCATGTGTGTGTCTTTGTATGGCTACTGTGCGTAAATTATTTTTTGTTATTGATTAAACTAATCTGTAGTAAAGATGAACATTTTACTGCAGTATCCTAATACTTTCTAATATTTGATGATTGATTTTTCTTTTATGTTTTAGCGTTATCGTACATATGCAATAATTTGACGTGGAAGAAAAAATAATTTTGGATAATGTACCCTCCGTCATGTAAATCTATATCTGTATATATTAATGCTCCAAAGTTGATACAAATATTTTTGAACAACATAAGGTTTCATAAAAGTAAGAAGTTCGATAGCAATTCAATAGCTTTTCTTACTAAATCTTAACTGAACGATTCGCTTCATAACTGGGGATATTTACAAATTCCGCATGGAAGCATCATTCCTAAAATCTAACGACCCGTCACATGCATTAGAATATCTTGCCATTGGGTATAAGTTTCCCTGAGGTCGTTATATAAATGCTCATGTAGATGGCACACACACACACAAAAAATAGAAGAAATATGAGCCGCGGCCCATGAAGCTTTCATTCATGGCCCAGTGGTGGTCTGTCTCATATCGTTGACAGACGCACGATCATGGCTAATTTTAACCTTAAATAAAACAAAAACTACTGATGCTAGAGGGCTGCAATTTGGTATGTTTGATGATTGGAGAGTGGATGATCAACATACCAATTTGCAGCCCTCTAACCTCAGTAGTTTTTAAGATCTGAGGGAGGACAGAAAAAGTGCGGTCGGACAGTCAAAGTCATCTCAATAGTTTTATTTTGCAGAAAAAAAAGAAAATTGTATCCACCAGGCAAAAAGCGTTATAAAAATAGATATAAACACACGCAACATTAGGCAATAGATTCCAGGACATTTTGATGAATGTGATCATTGGTAAATCTGCGAAGCGTACTTATTGGTGACTAGCACGCTGAGCTTGACTAGCCAGACCTCTGTCATATTTTTTGCCTTTACTTGGTAATTAAAAACCATAGAAAACCTAGCTTAAGTTTTGATGGGTTCTTTAGCCATTGCCATTTTCCTTTCTATTTTTTTTCTATTTCATTTCTTGAAATTAAATAATACCATATCTTTTTATAAATTCTCATACAGTATTAATTTTAAATGAAACTTCGTTCAATAGGTTCTTACTTAGGATATTTGACTTTTTCCACTTCTTTGCATTAAGAAAAAAATAATAAATCCGTGCTTTACTTAAAAAAAAAATCCTATTTAGAGAATTAGAGATGGTGAATTAGCTGGTATGATATTAATGCCATAAGGCATGTAGACATAAAGGAAATCGAAGTCAGAAAGTTTTCGAAACGGAAATTCCTGAGCGGAGAAAAAATCGCATTCGTCTGTGCCACCATTACATATCTTCCGCCCTAAACACAGTTTCCCATTAACCGCACTCTATTGAGAATTAGTGCAAACTATATTCGGCAGCTACTTTATAATGAATTGCTTCCAAACCCGAATCTTACAGTGAAGAGCAATATTCCAAGGCAGTGATTCGGTAGAACCACTCGAAGAGAAATAGGAATATGTTGGATACATCCACAGTCACAGTTGATCCCTGATCCTCTTTTCCTGCCGAGGGCAACCGGATTTGCTCAACAGCAACACCAATATGCAGTAAATATCCCTCGCTGTCGAACTTCTCAACTGCGGAGGTCCTTCATTCCTCACACTGTTGGACTGCGGAACAGTCGCCCTGAGGATGTCGTGAAATTGGAACTCCCAAAGTTCAAGACTACCTGAATGCAATTCTCCTTACATTTTAATTTACTTAATTTTTTTTTATTCTATTTAATTAATAATTTGTTGATTTATTTTTCCTTTTTAGTAAGTGATCTGTTCTTTCTGTGCTTCACTTTACCTCCTCTTACTTCTTTCTGATGAACACCATATTCTATGGAAGCTTGCATTTCAAGCCAATGGCACCTGTGGTGGTTGTTCCAAATGAATAGGGTTCATCTAATGAATAATAATAATAATAATAATAATAATAATAATAATAATAATAATAATAATAATAATAATAATAATAATAATAATAATAATTCTTTAGCAACTGACGTGAACAGTCAATTGAAGAAATTATTCAAACAAATATCAACTCCATGCAAAGTGTGACAGCGGGAGTTTGTCTGCATAACTTTCCAAGAATCCAGAAATAACCGAGTCAAACTTTCAGAACATCCGAGTTCATAAACTTGGAAGTTACATTATATTTTCATAGTTTTAATAAAAAGTAGCATTCTAATTAAAAGAATAGAGATACATTCTGCAATGAACGCCTCCTCAAGCCTGTAGGTGTTTGTATTTGTGTATGTGGGTGAGAGAGAGAGACAGAGAGAATGATGGTGGGCTTATGTGGGAATGTAAAGGATTTTGTTCTCATTACTATTTATGTATATAAATATAAATAAATTAATAAATAAATATACAAACACACACACACACACACACACACACACACATATATATATATATATATATATATATATATATATATATATATATATATATATATATATATATATATATATATTTTTTTTTTTTTTTTTTACGTCTTTCTGGCGATTTAGTTGAGATATTCTCTGTGAGACAAGTAGTAACAATTTAAGGTAATTTAGCCTTGTGATTCTGACTTCGTGGGTCCAGGAAAATGTAAAAAGAGAGCTCAAGGGGAATTTCATATGAGCTTCAGGCTCTTGTTACTGAGGAAATATTACGTAAACAATGGAGCAGAATTTAAAGGAGTGTATTTATAATGACATTAGTACGGGAAAGAGGTGCAAGTAGATTATTGATCCTGAAGGGGATTTACAGGATGAATGAAACTGGGGATTCAGACACAGTCCAAGAAGCTTCCACGAAATAGGGGTCCCTCTGAAATAGAGATATGCACATTATACGCCAGTAATGAACATGAACAAAGAATAATGAATTCGAAGCTGCACTGAAGAGGGGGTGCCAAGGGCTTCACGATATATTAATATTAACGCACTACCGACACTTGAAGAGCACGGACATTGACAAGAAATTCGATTACTGGCTCACAATTTAAGTAAATATTGGCAGATTCAAAAGCATTGACTGAATGGAGGTCTTCAGGGCACATTACCGTAAGACAGGTTCCAGCGTGAAAAGGGTCCGTGGATGACTTGCGATTTCCGAAGGCGAGTTTCTTCACGTGTTAGGATGTGGGGGCTTCACGTAAAAGGGCAATGCGTGGGAATTTCATGAAGGACCGGACAATGGCATGTGGGTATCCGGCAGGTCAACGGTGGAGCGAGCACGTGGCTTGCGGTCGAAGGGCACGAGGAGAATATGCGAAAGGGCCACGTGGTTAGCTAAAGGGCACTGCCAGAAGAGCCAGGTGGCTTGGTCACTTACTCGCCCAGTCCAGCGCACGTGTGTGAGAGAGGCCGTGTTTTCTGCTTTATCTCCTCCTATGGGCGGGGGCACGTCAACACATAGGGATTGAGTCATGTCAGCGGTGCCCGCGGGGTAGTTGTTGTGCCTGAAAACGACCAGACAAGGGAATCACTTTTGCCTCGAAGAAGATCTGCTTAAAGGAGTGGCCTTAATCTGTTTTAAACCCTTGTTTTCCTGACTACGAAGTCTCGATATACAGATGTGTCTATTGATCGAGCCACTAGCGATAAATGAAAACAACAAGATAAATAACAACAACAAAGAGGAGGCAATTTGCTAGCGAGTTCTTGCTAATCATATACCTCCCCATACAAGATGATGTACACACCTGCTTCGGGTGTGTACATTGATATGCAAGAATGAGCGGTGATTTAAACACTTGCAAAAGAGTAATTACTTTAGATTTGGTTACCCATTGATAACTTTATAAAGTGACTCGAACAATGTTAATTAATTAGGATTATAAGACCAAGTATATGAGGCTATGGCAAACAAATGAAAAGAAAGGTTGTGTTCAAGAATTAAAATATATGGTTACTTAATTTTTAGATAAAATGCATGCAGTTAGTACAGTCTGCCTTGAAAGAGCTGTATAAATGAAAACAGTGTTTATTTTTGTAACAAACATCACTTTACGATATTGTAATGACTATACATATTCGCCTTGGTAATTAGCAGCTAGTCAACGCTGAGATGGCTGACCCTCACACAGGGTTTTGACAGTGGAAATATGCGGTACGAGTATTCTGAGCTTTAATTCGCTAACCTTAAACTACGCTAATTTTATGCGTCCACTGCCCACTCGAGTACTCAATGTTATGACGGGGTGGGCAGACAAACGATGTGGGGTCTAGGACAAACAGAGTTCTTAGAAGGAAGGGAGGGGGAAAAAGGAATAATAATAACAAAAGGAAAAGTAACAAGATGTTACGAATGGAAACATGACCGCATATAAAAGGCGGAACACATCTCTCAGAGCTTACGAAAAGGGCATTTAAATCACAAGGGCAAGAGTCTATGACTCGCGATTCTTTAAAAGAAAGATAAATAAATAACTAAAAGAAAGCAAATGATTTTGGCAGAAACTGGGGAAAAAGTGAGGTTTATTGTCGTTGGCGAAAATTTATCGTCAGCCAGCCTATAAATTACGGCGGACTATCACTTCGGTCGCAGGGCGAGAAAAAGTGCACCGAAGGAGCGCGACTCCTTCAAGAAAGAGCTGACACACACACGCCCGGTGCCAAGGTATGAGCGCAAGGGCGTGCCACTTCTCACTCTGTTATTCTCAATGATTTATACATTGTGTGGGGAATGGTATCCCGTACTTAATTGCCTCTTGTGGTGATGATTTAAAGAAAGATTAATAGAGGATGATAAGAGATAGAAGTCCCTGAGAAACGGAAGAAGATAGCGGAGGGTCTGACATCCGCTTCTGGATGAAGGTGCAAGACCTTGAAAAATGGGAATGGTGGCACAGGTGTAGAGGGCTCTAGGGCTCTTTGTAATTTACCTGGAAATTCTCAGGCGTGGTAATTTACTTCTCGAACCTTTCTTAAGGGGACAGTTGTCCTCGGCCGGGGAAGCAGGGCCGGGAACCGGGCGGCGCAGTGCCTGCCGGGCCTGCTCGACAGCTGATGCAGGAGTTTGCTGTGCTGGTTTCTACCATGATCCATCGTGGCTCTTGTGGTTTACATCGGCCAAGTGAATGGCCAGAATCCTGACTTGCAATTGCGTCCGGCCCGAAGAGACTGAGGCAGAGAGGAGGAGCGATCCGAGAGGCGTGGCGGCCGCGAGTGCGTGACCAGCTCGAGCGCGGATTGCGAGCGCACCTGCGGTGAGCTTCCGCGGTTGTCGAGAGGAACCGTCTCTCTTACCGATGCTGGTAGCGGTGCCAGGCCGGGGAAAGAGAGGGGTCCTGAAGTTGAATCCGATGAATGGATATCGGGTAGTGCTCTGGGCGCTGGCACTAAGGCAGAGTCAGGCACTATCAGAGGTTTCTTGGGCTCGTCGGTCAGGACGGACGAAGCTTGGCACTGCTCGGGGCATGCAAGTGGCACCGGCAGGAATTTGGGATCTCCGGAAGGGATATCTGATTGGGGCCCTGGCACTGAGGCAGGGCCGGAGCACTGGGTGGATCGAGAACCGTCGAGGGGCCACTGTACATCGTACTCAGAATTGGCACTGGTAGGGGCTGCAGGTCTCCTGGTGAGGGGCGCCAGTCTTGACTGAGGCTTGGTGGAGAATTACTTGCGCCCGCGATGATTCGGGAATGTGGACCCTAGATTGTCGTGATTTCTGTGGGGACTGAAGAGTCCTGTCCCAGAGGAGTGACGTCATAGCCTCCAGGAGATGGCTTGCTGCACAAGATTGAAAATTTTGTATTGGTGAGGTCTTGTGACTCTCATTTGGGCCGTAGGGAGTATCATTTTAAATTGATTTATTCCCTCGATCATGACAAGTTTTCGTCTATTGATGATAGCTCCGTAGGGAACTCTGTCCCTTCGGATGAGGGAGATTTGCGCGCCCGAGTCCTCAAATGCAGTGTTCGATTAACGTGGTGGCCTCGTGGAGGGTCACGTATACGGGCCCTTCGGCGGAGGCCTAATGACCAGGATCTGTGACGGCCAAGGCGGCGGTGGGAGTGTTGATTTATTATTGGCGGGCATTTAACCCATGCGGGAGGTATTACATAAACCTTTACGCCGTGCAAGGTCACAACTGAAGTCTTTCTGCGCTACCCCTGTGGAGGCGCAGGCGAGTTGTGCAGGCGGTTTTTCTGGGGAGAGAGAGGGCCAGTTTCTTGCTCGACACTGTTCTAGGAATGCCGTTTTCTTGCAACAATGGCAAGTTGGGGCTTACCAGGTTCCCCATTTTTGTGGGAATTTGATCCTCGAGGGACGGGGGGATTTATCTTCCACCCCATGGATCCTTCTTGAGGGTGGTGAGTTTCCACATGTCTGTATTCGGCAACACTCGGTGAGTGTTGCTGGGGCTTTTTCACTATATGGTGGCGAGGGCAGGAGGGCATAAGCGCAGGAAATGCTCGAACAGCCACTCGAGAGTACCTCAGCGGTGCTTGTGGCTCCTTCGGAATCGAGCCATTTTGTTAATGCCCGCGCTCCGAATGGTACGTAATCCGGACCAGAAGTCTGGCCTGCTTCCTGGGCTGTTCTCTCCAACGTCTCCTCCACCGCTCGGGGTAATCTGTTTGCCTTCATAACTGCTTGGCGTGCGACACAGTTTCCCTATCTCCTGCTGAAAGGGCGTGGTAGGCAACAAGGGCCTTTTCCGCCCAGGAGTAGGTGAGAACAGGAGAGTTCAAGAGGGTCGCGACACTCCAGGACTGGTTAGGCCCTTTCAAGCCATGCCGGGTTGGACTCTGTCCATTTGGCATGGCGCGGACAAACGGCTGAGGGCACTCATTCCCGCTGCGGGGGGGGGGGGGGGGGGGGCGTGCTGTCGTTCTAGCATCTGGAGCTCATGGGCGTGCTCTCTCTCTCTCTCCTGCCGTTCTAGATCCGCTCTTCTTTCGTGGGCAATTCTTTCTCTCTCTCTCTCTTCACGTTCTTTTTCTTTCTCCGCCTGTTCTTTCTCCTCTCGTTTCTCTTGGGCAATTCTTTCTCTCTCCCTCTCTTCACGTTCTCTCTCCTTCTCCTGCTCTTGGGCAATTCTTTCTCTCTTCCTCTCCTCACGTTCTCTCTCTCTCTCCGCCTTGGCATCGTCCACTCGCTCTTGAACCCATTATCTCAGATCTTGCCCTGATATCCCCATGTCCTTCCCAGCGGACATGTAGAATTTTAAATCCTCGTTTTGTTGGGCTCTGGTATTAGCCATCTTGAAATAATGGTTATATGGTAGGTCTGAAAAGACTCAGGTTGTCTGAAAAGACTCAATTGCAGGAACCTGAAACACTCAATTGTTCAGACTGCAGGAGAATGGATCCGTCTGAATAAAGACCAGTTGATTAGTAAGTCTTAGAGACTTTTGTTAAAATTTGATATGTCTCTGAAACACTGGGTTGTGGCGAACGAATTTTTAATATGGAAAAACGTAGTTAGTTGTTTGTCACGCTCGGACATGGCCAGCTGTAGCGTGAGATTAAGGTTGCTCTAGCAACTAGAGTCCAGTCCCATGGGGCTTAGATGTGTGTGGCTCCACTAATATAATGTCTCAAGGACTTGATTGCTGGGTTTCCATGAGCAGTAGAATTCTAAGCCTCTATAGCGTAGAAAAAATTTTTACAGGTCTGTAGGTCTTGGAATTGTGGAATTTGGAGGAATTCTCGCCACGTGCGACGTAGAATTTTAGGAGTCCCTGAGGATGGGAATTTTGGTTGAGGAATTCTCGCCATGTTCGGCATAGAATTTTAGGAGTCTCTGAGGACTTGGAATTGTGGTTGATGAATTCTCGCCACGTGCGACGTAGAATCTTAGGAGTCTCTTAGGACTTGGAATTGTGGAATTTGGAGGAATTCTCGCCACGTGTGAAGTAGAATTTTAGGAGTGAGTCTCTTAGGACTTGGAATTGTGGAATTTGGAGGAATTCTCGCCACGTGTGACGTAGAATTTTAGGAGTCTCTGAGGACTTGGAATTTTGTTAAGAAGTCTGTTAGGACTCAGAAATTTGGTGGAGAATTCGCCTGGGTGCAGCGTAAATTCCCAGGGAGGAATCTCTGAGGACTTGGAAATACAATTCGTCCTTAGGACTTAGAAATTACTAGCAAAGAAAAATGTTTGTGAGAAAAGAAATGAATAGGAAAAAAAAATGCTACACACGTGGGCATGGGCGGGGGGGGGGGGTGCAGGACGTCTGACCAACACCGGAGTTAATTTTAGATTCTGTGTGAATGGACCCGTCTATTTATAGACCGTCTGGGATTCCAGGGAATTTCTCGGGATGAGAGGATAACAGTAAAACGACCTAGTAATTTTCCCTATAAGCGGAGTTTAAATTTCGCTTTCCTAACACCTAACTCGAATTTTAACTACACTGAGAGAATTTCAGCAATGCAAGCTGACTTCGTCTTGTCCCACGTGGGAATTTATTTGCGCCTAAATAACAGTTCGCTAATATGAAATGCGAAGTAAAATTTATCACAGAGGAATTTCTTTCGCACTATTCCTCGAAACAAGAATATGTGAGATTTTAACTACAGGAATTTTCTTTTTATTCATGAAGCAAAAGATATGGCAAAGATTTTAACACAGAAGAATTTCGCACTATTCCTCGAAGCAAGGATGGTTAGCACTGGTTATTTCCTAACTACCTATCCTGAA
>NC_089781.1:66469101-66511601 GCF_040412425.1 Macrobrachium rosenbergii | reverse complement strand
TTGTTGACATGGTCTACTATCTTATGGGCCTGGCACTAAATTAAATGACATTGACCTAACTAACTGCAATTAAGTACAGATTATGCAGTTCTTTGCAGAATTAACACACAGTAATTTTAGGCATGAGCAACCTGAAGGGCTAATTATGTTAAGGAGTCAGGGGTGTACCAGCTTGAGTTTTGGATAGTTTTATCATGAGGTTATTATCAGGGTTAGTACTACAAGATTGCTTAGGGTGTTAGATGTTAGTCTACTTGGGCAGAGATCATGCAGGCTACCTCCTCTGGGTAGGTGCCAGGATGACTCTGAGATGGAAAAGGTACTGTGCCAATGGGACATGAGTGCCAAGGAGAGCTTGTGGCTCTTATGGGTTAATTGGATACCTTCTGTCCCTTCTTCTTCATCTTTGGGTTTCTCTAAGGTCTGGCTACGCCATTCCTAGAAGGTGACAAGGGCACCGTCTCTGGGGAAGGGCCAAAAGCGCCGTCAGGAGCAGGATTAGAGGTATCCCTAGTGGCTACGAGGAGGCTCCCTACTTTGGCTGCTGCGACAACCGTTGTAAGGGTAGAACCAGATTCTGCATCCCAGCCAGACAGTTCCTGGTCGACCAGAGAAGGTGTAGTGTTAAGGTCTGCCAGAGGTTCATCCTCGGCAGATGAAGGTGATTGAGAAGAAACGTCGGGGGTTGGAGAGTCACAATTTGCAATGATTAATTTAGTGAGGGTTGGAGGATCTCCCGTAGGAGGATCCGTGACATGATTTGGATCCGGCACTGTCACTAACTCAGGGCCAGGCACAGTGGTTAAGGTTAGTGGAGGTGCTATGTCTGAGACAGATGGAGCTTGGCACTGCTCAGGGCTCTCAAGTGGCAATAGTAGAGAATTGGAGTCAGGAGTGGCTGACAAGGGGCCTGGGGGTGCAAAACCCCTCGGTGTACCTGAGGTAGTGTGAGACAGAGATTCCTGTCTTAGGTGGAGGGCAGAGCCTCTTGAAATGGTTCTGGGTATGGTGTCCGCTGCATTTTGCTTGCTAGGGCACCTCACCCAATTCATGGAGTGTCCTGTTTCATTACAGGTCTTGCAGCGGCACCTGGCGATTTCCCTTCGTGGTGAGGGAGGAAGCTTTTGTGAGGAGCAAGGACTGGGCCTGGAGTTGCACGGAGAGTGCCCTTTCTGTTGGATACCTTGGTGAGCAGAAGGTTGGGCTGACAGTGGCATGCCTGTCATGGTGACAGTGTCCTGGTCAGGTGGTTTTGGAATTAAGGCCTCCCTGGTATAGGTAGCTAGGCAACAGAGTGGCGTTGGGGAATGGCATCCCCAGAGAAGGCCTTGTCCCAACAGGAAACCACTCTGTGCCTGATTTTGTTCACCACTCCAAGGCAGTGAGGTTGCATGCCCCAAGGGGTTGTCACCTGAAGATCGACTGTGGGAATGGTCTTGGTTTGCTCCTCTATCCAAGTCATCATTCACCTGTTCTTTTCATCAACAGTGGCACTGCCTGGCACTTGGGCCCTGTCAATCAGGATAATATCTGAGCCAGTGTCTGCTGTTACCAGCAAGTTCACTGGTAAGCTAGAGCCATCAAGGGGTGCCACTGAGATGGACTGAGTCCACACCAGCTCAGGGTGAGACATATCTGGTGGCACGGCCGAGGAGGTCATGGTACTAATCAGGTTGACATGCTTGTTACAGGGGATATGCTCTGGGCAACCAGGATATCTGGCAGTATAGTGCCCTGGAGTTCCACAGTCTTGGTAGGGTCCCTTTGAATCAGCTGATATCTCAATGGTGACTGTCGGTGGATAAGATTGAGTGAACGTAGAGGGAGAGGAGTTTTGGTTTTTGGTAGTAGGCTGCCTATTGTTGCCCAACTTGGTGCAGCAATCAGATTCAGTGTCCCCCAACTTCTTACAGTGGATACACATAGACTTGCTAGGCAGTCCGTTCTTCAGGCGAGCCGAGCCTGAGAGGCATCCGGTGGCAATATGCATCAGTGAGACATGCTGTCGGACTGGTTGTGGTTTCCCAGGAATCGGCCATACAGCAGGCTTCCATAAGTGTTGTGGGCTGCTTATCACTGAGATACACAGCAAGGGGCCCAGGCATACAATGGAAAAGATCCTCCAGCATGATCCAATTGAATAAGTCCTCAAAGGTAGTGCACGATAGGGAGTCAAACCAGTGGATACCAGACTGGGTCTTGTGACAGGCCCATTCAGTCCAGGACCAGCCGACTTCCTTGGCAAGACCTCGGAACTGATGCTTTCATTTCTCTGGGGTTATTTCATAGGCTTTCATGATGACCCTACGAACTTCTACCATGTCACCTCTTTGACTCTTCTCCAGTGAGCGGGGGGGCTGCTTTAGCTTTTCCTTCCATGTGGTTGGCAAGCACTAAGGCCGTCTCTGTCTTGGTGGTGTTGTAGTTTTCCAAGAGTACCTGTATTTCCTCCAACCATGCTTCTGGCTCTTCCTCAGTCCACCTGGGGACTAAGGAATTAATGCTTGAGATCAGTGCTTTTCGTGCAGCAGGTGTGGGGTTGAAGGCTTGCTGGATCGTCATAGCTTCAGTGCTTTCCTTTCTTGCCTTCTCCAGCTCAAGCTCCTTTCCTTAGAGAACTAGCTCACTCTCCTTGAGAGCTAGGCCTCTTGCTGTCTCAGCTTCTTCATACTTCCTCTGACCTTCTCTTTCTTCTCGTTCCAGCTGGAGTATGTCATCCAGCTGTTCTTTCACCAACTGGGTGAGTTCCTGTCCCATGTAACCTGCATCCTTGCCCATGTTCATGAGGGCGTGGCACTGTTCAAATGACATGGTTATAGTCTATTAGGACAACTAGGGGAACTGGTCTGTGACAGTGGGGAAGTGCCCCGTAATTTGATGGCACTTCAACGGTGTGACGCCTTTTCAATAAGGTGGCACTGGGGTTGAGTGTACCTTTCAAAGGTCACACTGATGGCATGATCCTGAAGGAATAACGATTCTTATGGGCAGATACTCTGGTCAAGTGGAAGTGATCCTGAAGGAGCAAAGGTCCTTATGGGCGGATACACTGTTGTTGGCACTCTGTACCTCAGGTACAGGTGCAGTGGCTTATATGTGAGGACTATGCCTTAGTGGCACTGGGGTGCTGGTGTTTTCCGGGGAACAACACTAAGAGGCAGTGCAACCAAACTGCACTGAAGGAAATGGCTCCCTGCCTGAGGCAGAATGTGAATAATGAGTAAAAGGGAAAGTGAAAAGGTAAGCGCTTCAGTAACTTAAGTCGTTGGCAGTACCTCAGAGTAGTGACACTGTGGAAGGGGAAACCCTTGGGCTTGCACTCGTGGGTGGTTAGTTCTAAGAACTAGTGGCTGCTCCCTGACACGAGGAAAGGAAGGATTTGGGGTTTGCACTCTAGGTGCGATTTGGTGCTTGCAGTAAACGGAAGTCTTGGATAATGGAAACCCACTCGTGCAGAACAGTTGATAACTGTCATTGAATGGTTGTACGTTCACTCTGTGAAACACACGAGAGTTCACTCCGCTGGCTGAAGCACTTAATTTGGAAATAGATATAGGAGACAATTCAGTGAACATGGGCTAGTGTGTAAATTCGTGCACTATGTGTGAATGAGTAAGAGGAAGAATTGATGGGGGATCTAAAAAGATCAAAGTTTTTGGTAAAAATAAAAAAAAAAATTATTGCACTTGGCTTTATGAATTAGTGGGTTTATTTTCCAATACTCATTTACTGGTATGACTGTTTCCCTTGGTATAATGGAAGAATATTAGAGTTCTCTCTCTCTCTCTCTCTCTCTCTCTCTCTCTCTCTCTCTCTCTCTCTCTCTCTCTCTCTCTCTCTCTCTCTGAGAGTGTATTTGTATGGGAGCGTATTCATTGCATGATTTAATTTACTCTAATTCCTTCTTATGATAAATTACATTTTGAAAAATTAGGCTCAGTTACTTATTTTCTAAAAATGTACTCTTGGTATTTATGTAATTTAATACATAGCTCCCGTCATGACAAGTTATATGGTGGGAAGGGTTTTCAAATTACTATCAAGATATTTTATTAGGTTTTACGTTGGGGGTAAAAAGAAATGGAATTTCGTTCGGTGAGTGAACGATGAGAAGTGGAACTGGGTGCGCGGGGGAGTAACAGCTGATGGCTTCTGGTGTCTTCGATGAAGTGATACAATAATCGATGGTTATCTAAAATTTAAGAAAAAGAACACTAAACTTTTCTGACTGAATTATTGGTGCTGATATGCAGAATTGTATTATTTAACTTGAAACATCAATAATGTCTTTACTTTACATAAAACATTTAATGTAAATCTGAACTAGATATGACGGTCTTTGAATTGTGGAAGTGAGACGATGGAAGGCGCATGCACCAAGCTGCTAGAGCTTGTCACATATTTTAACAAAACACGAATCTTCGAACTACACCTCAGTAACACAGGAATTGGACACTTCCCCTGCCGTAACTGTTTTCGAACAACACACTTAGCTAACTGTTCATGGCTGACACCTGCAATACATCCCTGGCAAAGCGCTTCCTAATTCCTAACTATTAGTCTTCTGGCATTACAACACAGCTGTTATTCTTCTCACGACGCAAAATTTCGCTGGCAGTTATTCTGCATTGCTAACTTAAGAACTTTTTTTGCACTCTCGCCTTTATCCTTATGATATTCTAACTAAAATTTGTGCTGTATATTTTCCTTTTTAAGACACTTCTTCCCTATCTGTTCCTAACGTATCCTTAATTTTACAACAATTATAGTACTAACCCTTACCTTGTTATCTTTAGCTTCGGTTCCGTCACCCTTATATTTTTACCTTTCGAATAATGGAATTAAATTATTTATGAATTGTATCATTCCTTGGTTCGTCTTCCTTCCGAGGCCGGTTGGAAGAATGAAAATGGATTTTTTTTGTCAACTGCCTTAAGGGCCTACACCTAGAGCTCAGAATGTAAGCAATAAATGTAATGAATAGACTGACTTACCTTCATATCACATCTAAGGAAACAGAGAAGTGGAGGTAGCCTTTAAAAAACTAGTCAATGACTTTAAATTGAATTTATTTACAAAATTAACAATCAGGAAACAACTATGAAATGGCTAACTGAGATGCAAGCAAAACACATACAATGTGCAATAACAGCTGGATAATGCATAGTAGCAAATAACTGAATCTGAAAGCGCTACAGCCCTGAACTAGTTTGACACACAAATGAAACTCTTTGCTGTCGAGACTAATTGAATGATTTTGGAGTAGTTAGCGCAACGGGATTTACAAAGGGGGAACTGTGTCCAGCACCCCTGGACCACTAAATTAGAAGACTCTTGCACGTGGCATAATGGCAGTTGAATGTCTAAGGCTATTTGGTTCACAAGGGCAGGGGCAGATCACTCGAAGAGCCAGATAACAGGATTCTGGAAGAGAATTCCAGGCTAACATTCAAATCAAATGACTTTCTCTCACATGAAATTACTTATGCACGATGGAGGAATTTATCAATTAGATTTAATTAGCACATGGTAACACTATGGTGGGAATGCTTTAATTATTATCACTGAACTAATTTAATTTGAGCTAGGGACAAGTCATGAGGGCCAAATGTGCATGTTGGCATGGGAACAAAGGGCTTTTTGTTTCAGAGAATGAAAAGTTGGAAATACTGAAAATGGAGAGAAATTCACGAGAAGAGAAAGATTATTGGTGGTAAGTTGCTACTTCAGACGTAACTTGCTGCATCTCTGCATGGAGCTCGCTTGCAAAAGACGAATTTCGGCCACAGAAGTCTCGACACGTTGCCAGTGTGAATAGCAGCAGGGACGCACTAACGATGTGTGCACTTGGTCCCTTTGGAATTGTGTGTGTCCAGGCAGAGTGCGTTGCATCTCCCAATCGGTTTGGAGCGTGGGGCCCCAGTACATCGGTCGATCTGAAATGCAATTTCAGCCAGCAGAAAGGTCGAATGGAGAACGGTCTTATGGCTAAGGCTACTACGGTCAGCATAGCAACCCAATTACTGTCCTAGCCAGCCCTTCTGTCCCTAACGGCTTTCTCCCCCACCAAAAGTCATGCGACGCTGGCGCTAAGAGGCCGGCGTGGTCCCCCAAAATCAGGTGGTATGGGGTAGGCCTACATAGGTTCATCCCCCTTAGTAGTGTCTCCTCCAGCCGCCATTAAATTAGATCTCCTAGGCTGAAAGGACGAATTTTCTAAATACGTGAAAATATGTATGTATATAGCTGATTATAGAAAAAGATGCAAAGGTGAGACGGTGGTTGAAGAAGATTATATAAAAAGATGTTAATGTTTCAGTGATACATGCTGATATATGAAGGATGTAATGAAACAATCAATTATAACACCGCATTTGTAAAAACTCAGTGTTCTGATGTATTTTTGCCCAACCTGGCTTTAATATCCTGGTCTTAAAGTTGTTGCGAACGTGGGTTATCGATGGTGAATATGTTAAGTAAATCAATTACTGTATAGTTGAAAATACAATCAGGAATAGCAACGGGGCCATTAAGGATACTTGTATTTATGAATACGAGGCAAACGAAAGTGATATGCGTATGGATACTACGTCACAAATGATTACTGAATCCTGTGCACATGTTTATGAAATTTATATAAAGCAGAAATGGATATAACTTCAGTTGCGTTACTGCGAATTCTTCTTAATTGCAACTCTCTTTCCCAATGAATCATTGTTTGTAATTACAATAGTACGCATAATTTTTCACGAATATTCTGATAAGACTCTAATTTAAATTCCATTTCTGTTAAAACTTGGCCTAGATACCAGTTCTGTTCTGAGTTTTTGCAATATCTCTATAGAATCCTTTCCAAAAACTTATATTCCAAACACGCTCCTTCCATAAAAAATGCAAATATTATACAGGTGGCCGTCAGAACTCCTATCGACATCCAAATCAGCTCATTCTTTTTCGTAAAACAGGAATTTAGTGAATATAATAGCCCTTGTTTCTTATAATTTTTAATTGGGTCCTATTCAGCAATGTCAGATTCTAAAGCTAATTCCTTTTTGACCAATCAGGTATCCTTTTTCAAGTGTATGATTGGTCCGTAGTTCAGTTCTTAACGAACTAATGTAAAGCAATGCCATTATTACCTTTTCTTTCAATTATTCCTCAAACTTTTGACCAGGAAGTCCCCTCTGAGCGCTCGGTTTCTCTGAGAGTAGATTATTTTTGGGATATATCCAATACATCTAAATTTAGCCTTCTTGGAATCTAATAATGAAGCCTCTCCAACAACGTCGTTGGAAGCATTTACAGAATAATCCCATACTATTTCCTATTAAAGTTTTGATTTGTGAAATCTTCCAGGAACAATACCATTTCTAATTATTATGGAGTATATTAGAGAACAAGAATTTTAAAAGAGTATTCCTAACTGTCACTGGTGTAGAAGTGTTTTGAAGTGGTAACTATTAAATATTAAAAAAAAAAAGATTAATGACAGCACTTATCATCGGGATTATTGTCCCTGTGAGAAAGTCGTAGTTGCATGTTTTTATTTCCTTATTGTGAAAGTAGGACTTTTTCTTCTACTTTGATCACAGCTCACTGACATCTTTCTTCTTAGTACAATACTCTGGACTAGCTGTTATCTATCTCACTCACGTTAAACTAGCCTTTCTTTGGAATTGTCACTACTTCATTTTAGCAGACAACAAAGAACACTTAATGAGAGAGAGAGAGAGAGAGAGAGAGAGAGAGAGAGAGAGAGAGAGAGAGAGAGAGAGAGAGAGAGAGAGAGAGATTTGTGTTTTTCACTGTATTCTACCATTCAATTTGCATATCAATTGACGTGATACTAAGAACTTCGAGTTAAAGAAAAACATACTTCTTAATTCAAACCCTACTCGATATTTCAGATATAAACAACAGAAAACACAATGTCAATGCATTGAACAAATTATAAAAAAGCTTAGTCATAGGACTTGTGTATTCATTCATAGTTAATACTCATTCCGGGGTTGTCGTTCCCTCACGGGAAAAAAATATGTTTACTTGTGTTTTCTTGTTGTTATAAAACGATAATGAAGCACCCATAAACAACCTCAAGTTTATTAGTTAATACTACGTTTAATGGTTGAATTATTCGTCAGTTGTTGGTAGGCTTTGTAGCAGGGTTTAAAGTGAGTCCGGGCAGAAGGCGTTTGAATATACCTGCAAGGTGGTTTTGTGTGTGAGGGAGGGGCCTTCCGTGCTGTGCTGAGTGGACGGTGGGGGCCATCACATCTGAGAGTCACTTGAGTATTAAGCACTGAAAACCCTGAGGATTTTGTAGGGACCGGAAGTGCCGTGGAGTACGTGGTCGAGCAGAGAGACTCCATTGATAAGTCCATCTTTACTGTGTACAGGATTAGGAACATTCCGGTGTTCCGCCAGAATCTGCAGGGTTTAATTAGAGGTTTTCACCATATGCCAAATACCATCGCCTTCCAGTGGCACTATGTATTTGTGATTGCCTGTCTTGGACTCACGTTACTTGGCTACCTATGAGTGCATCGATAATTATACTAAGGGTTAGGGAATTCTTGTTCATGCTTATTTACTACTTGAGGCTTTGTCTTAATATTATGCTGTACTTGTGTAATTTTAGCTATCTCAGGATTAGGTATTAATATAAGAATTTTTTTAAAAATTATCAATGTATTTTTATACTTCCTTAATTCTATATTACTGTGTACCGATACTATGTATAAACGTGTGTATACAAGGAACGCAGTGGCGTCGCTATTGGGGGGCCAGGGGGGGGGCCCAGTCAGATGCTTCACCACCCTACTGGCCCCTTAGTTGAAATTCCTTTTGTTGCTAAACTTTAACCCTTACAGTATTTGATACATTTGCATATAGTAAGAGTTGAAATTAATTGAAAACTGATCTCAACAATTTCAGATAGAGTTTTACTAAATTACTAATACTATTATTTTCCGTCATTCACATGGATGTATACATTCGAGAATAGTATATTTACTAATTACAGAACTGGTATATTAGCTTTGTGTAGTTTTCTTTGGGGCCCCCAAAATGATCTTGGCCCCACCTAGGCCCCCAACTGATGGAATACCAGCTACGCCACTGAAGGGATGGTCCTATATCACTGAGTTGTTCATGAGTATTTTGATACTTGATATTCATTGCCTCACACTTGTGTCTATGATCCGGCTGTCTTGTCATAACTACTTTTTTTTTGTGTATGACTACTTTTTTTTTGTGAAACCCCTTCTAGGGATTAGGAACCTGAGTTTCCATTTCGTTATTTACGTTTGCTACCCTGTAAGGGTAAATTTTCATACTGAAAAAGAGCTGCTTTGTATATCAGTCTAACTGGAAAACCATTGGTGAAAAGAATAAAACGGCAAAAAAAAAAAAAAGTTTAATTTACGCACAGGTTAACAGTGCAGTATTCTTTCACGCCGGTGAAAACATTCATAAAATTATTTCGTCAGGGACAAAAACGCTGCTTAATTCCAATAAATTACTGAAAAGAAACATTATCGAGTCTAGTTTTATAAAGGAACATTCAGAAGAATATAAGTATTGATCAAAACATGCATGAATACGGTGAATGAATTCCAAGAGAAATATATAAAATGCATAGATACTAAGAGAGGCAGCTGACACTGAACGAGAGCAGAGATGTGAATCCGCCCTCATAGATAAACATTTATAAACAGAAGTTCTGACCTGAAACGCTAACGAGTTGACTGTTCCTCCTTTCTATCAACTTATCGGGTATGAAAGTTCAGATTCCATCCGCCTGCACATTCATTTATACTGTCTCTCTATCATGTGTCTTATAGATCTTTACCACTGTGTATCAGTCCATTCGATGATGTCTTAGATATGAGGATGAAACTGGTTAGGATTTATACCCAGCGTTGCATATCAACAGATCCCCGTAGGGGGTTAGTGCTGTCAGTGCACCTCATGCAGTGCACTGTAGGCATTACTTAAGGTTCTTTGCAGCGTCCCTTCGGCCCTTACCTGCAACAACTGTGATTCCTTTTACTGTACCTCCGTTCATATTCTGTTTCTTCCATCTTACTTTCCATCCTCTCCTAACAATGGCTTCATAGTGCAGCTGCGAAGTTTTCCTCCTGCTACACCTTTCAGGCCTTTCACTGTCAATTTCAGCCTTAGCGCTGAATGACCTTGTGAGGTCCCGATCGGTCGCCGGGACCCTTAGGGCATCCTCACTTCAAAACAGAAATCTACGTGGCGCACCGAGTACTCTCAAGAAACACAGATCCACCGCTCCCGATTCAAATGATCTTTTATGCATTTTTCAAAAGTTACTTTATGTTATTGTTAGAACTGTAATTACTAACGTATGTCAGGCACCGCAAGCTTTCCAACCATATGTATTAGAAATCTCTTCCTAAATTGTATATAGAATTGTTAACCATTCTTCAGGCGTGTTTTTCCCTAATGTCAAATGCTACTTTTACGCTCGCAAGAGTTATTGACCTGTCAGGGATTTTGTGTCAATAAATTAAAATACACCTTGACTCTGCCTCTTCCTCGCTACCTCGTTATAACCTCATGGGTCCCAGTGCTTGGTTTTTGGCCTAAATTCTATATTCTGTTTATATCAACAGATGGTATCCCAAAGTTCACTCTGAACCCAAAAAAAGGGCGATGCTAATGAAAAAGCCACGTTAATGAAATTAAGATTATTTGGTGTTAACCAGCTCAAGTTGTTTGAAGAATGCTGTTTGTGCATCATTACTGCATTAGCAATATTTGTTCTTAAGAATAATAATGCTAAACTAATGGCGCTGCCTTATTTTTATCATATTAATACGTAGCAGTTAAATTTTCACCCTAGCACACATTACACTTAGTAGGATGCTTGTCAATTGTTTTTCAACGTATTGTCATCTGCAACTGCATACTCATCATCAGAGTACTTTCTTGTGTTCGAAATTTGTAACCAGGAAAAAAATAAGATGCACGAATTCTTTCCTGTATTGGTTACTTTTTTTTATCAGTCTTTGAAGAAATTCTGTTCCTGTCTTTCTAATTTCTTATGCAGGACTTTTTCTGGGAGGATATCGTTAAAGTCTTCGGAATTTTCTGCTGACAATTTCAATTTGAAAGGAAGGTTTAACAGTATGGCCAAAGTAATACCCCCTATATGTCTAGCTATTAGCTGATGTATGATTTAAATCATTAAAACTAGGAGTATTCAAGAAATTACAATCTTATCTAATCAGTATGGCTAATTCTCAGAAGCCCTTTTTTTTAATTCCTGATCCAAGTGTAAAAGCAAAGGTAATAATGGAATTTTAATTTCCATACCACAAAAAGTTACGGAATTCCCCGTTGCATGAAAACATGATTAGCAATATCAGTCTGCATTTCTTTTCTAAAACTCCATTTACAGGAGAAAAATAAACGGCAATAATTCATGGCTACGCCAAATACTTGTTGATTGGGATCCTGGCTGAGCAAGCAGTTGTTGATATTATATAGTTGTATTAATGTTAATACTTCGATGACTGGGTGTGATTTACTTCTATTTCTTGAGGGAAAAAAAAAATTACCATTTATGACTCAATTACCGGTATAATGTCACCTTTTTTCGACATGTATAAAACAATTAAACTTACTTATACTTTCATGTGTTTTTTAGTTTTAAGAAAAACATAACGACTGCAAAGAAGTAAATGCCTCATGATGTTTGCGAATACATTCACGACTTCACAAACTAAAGAGCAAAAACCGCAAGCATATTTTCATGAGAAAGACAGTTATATATCATCTCAAATCTAAACCAAAATAACATGAAATAAATCTGTATACATTCATATTTACAACATCAGAAACAATACAAGGAACCAAAATGATAATGTTTAGACATGACATAGAAATGTTTACAGATTCAAAGGCATACATTCTGAAATTATATTCCCCATGAACGTCATATCACCGGAATTTTAAGTGATTTTCGTGGTGAGTTGATTTCCTTTAAAGTTGATGTCTTGGATAACCCTGGAAAATAAAACTCTATAGCTGAATCATGAGGCATTTACTTCTTTGCATTCGTTATGTTTTTCTTAAAACTAAATAAAAGAGAATAAGAGAGACGCCACAAAAGGAGAGACTTTTATTTTCAACTAGAGCTCATCTGGAACCCACTGCAAGAGATATCCCCCAGCTGAAAGTGCTTTCTAAGCTCTTCTCCAGTATCTCTCGGTGGTTTGGGGTAGTCATCTCATTAGCAGTTTTCCTTCATTACCATAAACAAACTGCTCCCTCAAAATGAGACTGTGGGACCTATTTCTCTAGGAAAAGAAGGAAATGATGAAAGATAATGTCAAAGAAAAAAAGTAAAATGACTGGGAATATATATACAGTATATATATATATATATATATATATATATATATATATATATATATATATATATATATATATATATATATATATATAAACACTATTTAATATCAACCCATCACTGCCTACATTCAAATATCAATAACTCAGAAAAATTTTCCTTACTTTACGAGACTTAATTTTATTGATAATACAGTCCACCGTCCCGTGGACGGAACCAGCGACGACGAGGAATCAGGACTACAGTGACACACTAACCAGTGGCCTAGTTCGATCCCACGGGGTGGACTTATTATCAATCCAGATGTTACTGGCTAACTGTCCCATTTAAATGTATTACTGTCCGACTGGTAGAGTAATTGATATTAAAGGCGACTGTAGTTTTCCATTATTTGGTATGTATTTATCCTGGTGTTACTGTATCCCTATATCCAGGTATTATTATATGATATATATATCCAAGTATATATATATTGTCCTATTTATCCAGACATTGCTGTATATATATATATATATATTTCCATTTATCCATATTATATATCTACATATTTATATATATATATGCTGACTATATTAACGATATTACTGTGGTGACTATATATATTTATCCAAATATTGGCTGTATTGACTGTCCCATATATCCAGGTGTTATGGTTGCTGTTACATTTATCCAGGTATTATATATGATATATTTATTGAGGCATATATCTAATTAACTTTATCCAAATATCACTGCCCGGTGAAAAATCCCATTTATCCGGTGTTTTCCTGCACCTCCATGTACTTACTGTCCCTTTATCTAAATATTACAGTGCTGACTGTCCAATTTTTCCAGGTATTACTGTGCTGACTGTCCGTTTTGTCCGGGTATGACTGTACTGACCGTCCCTCTTACCCAGGTATTACTGTAGTGACTGTCCCATTTATCCAGTTATTAATGTGGTGATTGTACCATTTATCCAGATGTTACTGTGCTGACTGTCCCATTTAACCATGTATTACTGTGCTGACTGGTCCTTTTACCCAGTATTACTGTGCTGACTGTCCCTTTTATCCAGCTATTACTTTGGTGACTGTCCCATTTATCCTGGTGTTACTGTGCTGCCTGTCCCTTTTATCCAAGTATTAAGGGGGTGATTGTCCATTTTATCCAGACATTGCTGTAGTAACTGTCTCCAGTTATTACTGCGGTGACATTTCCATTTATCCAGGCATTACTGTTCTGTCTGTCCCTTTTATCCAGGTATTACTGTGCTGACTGTCCCCTTTAACGAGGTATTACTGTGGTGACTGTTCATTTTATCCAAATATTACTGTGTTGACTGTCCCATTTATACAGGTATTACTGTGGTTGCTGTTACATTTATCCAGGTATTACTGTGCTGACTGTCCCATTTATTGAGGTATTACTGTGGTGACTGTCCATTTTATCCAAATATCACTGTGGAGCCTGCCCCATTTATCCGGGTATTATTGTGGTGGCTGTTACATTTATCCAGGTATTACTGTGCTGATTGTCCCCTTTATCGAGGTATTACTGTGGTAACTGTCCATATTATCCAAATATTACTGTGGTGACTGTCCCATTTATCCAGGTATTACTGTGGTGGCTGTTACATTTATCCAGGTATTACTGTGCTGACTGTTCCCTCTCTCAAGGTATTACTGTGGTGACTGTCCCATTTATCCAGGTATTACTGTGGTGGCTGTCCCATTTATCCAGGTATTACTGTGCTGACTGTCCCATTTACCCAGGTATTACTTTGGTGGCTGTTACGTTTATTCAGGTATTAATGTGCTAACTGTGCCTTTTATCTAGGTGGTAACACTATGTTGACTGTTCCATTTATCCAGGTATTACTGTGGTAACTGGCCCATTTAACCAGGTAGTACTGTACTGTCTAGCTCTTTTATCCAAGGATTACTGTGCTAACTGTCTCCTTTATCCAGGTATTACTGTGGTAACTATTTTATGCAAACATTACTGTGGTGACTGTCCCTTTTATCCAGGTATTACTGTGCTGACTGTCCCTTTTATCTGAGTATTACTGTGATGATTATCCATTTTATCCAGATATTTCTGTTGTGACTGTTCGATTTAACCCCAACTAGACCTTAACACCCAACACTAAACTTGAACACACCTCCCACAAACCTTGATACAAAATTTTTAATCTCAGAAAAGAAAGGTATTTTCATCAATAATATAATTCTCAATAAGATATTTCTATGGTATTAGGTAGTTCCTCGTAGTGTGAGTAGTTAGAGTTGTGGTCTAGCACTCGCTAGGCCCGAGTTAGAGTCTCCGGCCGCCTAATGAAGAATTAGAGGAATTTATTCCTGGTGATAGAAATTCATTTCTCGCTATAATGTGGTTCGGATTCCACAATAAGCTGTAGGTCCCATTGCTAAGTAACCAGTTTGTTCTTAGCCACGTAAAATAAGTCTAATCGTTCGGGCCAGCCCTAGGAGAGCTGTTAATCAGCTTAGTGGTCTGGTAAAACATAGATATACTTATGGTATTAAGTACATAAAATTAGGTATGGTAAACCCTTAGAGTTTATTTACCATATAAGTTACAAAGTAAGGGGGAAGGGGAATATGTGAAGGGGAAGGCGAACAGGGGTATGGATTTGAAACCAACCCTGTTATCTAAGTTGGGTCAAATGATGGCCACATACCAAATTTTGTCTACATCGGACAAGAAGTTACCACATAAGTTACGAAGGGAAAGGGGAAGGGGGATGGGGGAAGGGGAAGGGGTTACGGGTTTGAAACCTACCCTATTATCTAAGTTGGGTCAAACGATGGCCATGTGCCAAATTTTGCCATGATCGGTCAAGCCGGTTACCATACCATAAAAGGGGGGACAAAAAGGAGGAAGGGGAAGGTGATGGGGGAAGGAGGGATGGGGTTATTTTGAAGGGGTTATAAGTTGAAAACCTACCTATTATGTAAGTTTGGTCAAATGATGGTCATGTGCCAAATTTTGTCTAGATATATCATTTATATGTATATATAATATATACAGCACATAAACATACATTCACTTTATATATATATATATATATATATATATATATATATATATATATATATATATATATATATATAAATATATATATATATATATATATATATATATATATATATGTATATATATATATATATATATATATATATATATATATATATATATATATATATATATATATATATATATATATATATATATATATATATATATATATATATATATATATATATATATATATATATATATATATATATATATATATATATATATATATATATATATATATATATATATTTATATATATATATATAAATATATATATATATATATATATATATATATATATATATATATATATTTATATATATATATATATATATATATATATATATATATATATATATATATATATATATATATATATATATATATATATATATATATATATATATATATATATATATATATATATATATATATATATATATATATATATATATATATATATATATATATATATATATATATATATATATATATATATATATATATATATATATATATATATATATATATATATATATATAAATTCTTTCATTTTAGAGATATTTCATCATAATGTGGATGTCCTATTCTCCTAAATTCTTGATCGAAGGTTTTCATTAATGGATACCTATTTACGATCAAGCTGGCGTAACTAATAGGAGGTAGGTGGAAAATCAATATCAAACCAGGGACCGTCAAGTATGAGCCAAAATAGATATTAACTTCAGACCAAAGATGACAGATGGATTTATTTCGGGAGTAACATGGAACTTAGTCACGGAGGAGAGTGCGTGAGTCAAACGTTTACTAGAACTCAGTTACGTGATAACTTTGAAAATAACAGAAAAGACAATATTTAGCTTACAATCTCTACAAACTTTTAAACTTCAACCTTAATATCTTCAAAACTTCTGTTTCTTTGCAACTGCCTTTTTTAGTTAATCTATAAAGTGATTCACATTTTATCTAATCCTATAAAAGTGCATATTTGCTCCATAATCCTATGTATTTTCTCCAACGTTCGCTCTTTCAACTTTCAAATAAATATTTTTCTGGTTTGCAGTTTTACTCGTATCTTTACTCTGTTGCATTTACTTTCGAATTCATGCTCGAAAAGAACGTTTAAATTCCTTCACCAGTTCCTACATCTGTTTTCTCTTGAAGTGAGAACTGCTTTAGTTAGCTGAGTAGTGTCTGTCAATATCTTCCCCGGTTGCTTAATTGACAGAAAGACCCATGCTAAAATATGGGCCACTGAGCTATGGAAGGAATAATCTTTATTTCACATATGTTTTAAACTCCTGCTTTGTTCATATTGTTATCAACCTAGATATATGCTGTAGCAACTGCACCTTACCGGTTTACTGTTTTGTTATTTACTCAGCTGCTTGAAGAGAGTAACTTACACTACCATAGCTTGAAATTATTTGCATTTTTAAAATTAAAAGTTATAAATGCCTACAAAATAATTAATGATATAATTCTTGACTTTGCACTATTCTTTCATTTTCAGCAAAGAGTCGTTCATTCTGAGTCGATATTCTAGTTTTGCACACACACACACACCTACACACGCACAAAATAGACAAAGAAGATTTTTTCTGCTAAATATTGAATGATTGATACAAGTAAATCGATTGTTTCAATTACATGAGAGTTTTAGAAATTTTAAATTTTCCCACATTCTGTGCAGTGTTTAGAGCAATACAAGCGGTTGACAAAAAATCATATGCTTAAAACGAGCGATACATTGCCGTTAATGGAAAAATACTGTGCGAGAAAAAATAATCTCGGTTATGTATTGCAGCCATGCACATTTAAAGTATCATATACAGTGTCATAAAAATATTATTGCAAACCATAAAGCTTTGAACAAACAAAGTCATTGAGCTGTAATTCTAACGGAAGGCCATTGGCCTATATGTTTGATATATATTTTAAGAGATGATTCAATTGTTCACTTTTAGATCCGACGCTATTGTGCAAAGGGACATCGACTCGAAGTAATTCAATAATGTTTGTGGAGCAAAAGTGCGTAACGCGCCATGGTCGCGAGTCCGATTGGAAAACGCTGTTTTTGAATGTTTCCCTTTTATAAACTAGTTATTCTCGCAGACAATAGCGAACTCTTTGGTCGTTGACTTTTGTTTGTAATGAACTAAGGTATTTTCTTCTAAAAATCTGGATATGTGAATACTTAAATAACGTTGCAAATTTCGAAGACTTTCCTTCTAAATATATGAAAAGTTAAATCGTACATAAATAATTTTATTCTGACCTGGTTTATTACAGCTCTAATTATGTCAGTCGCAAGACAGTAAAACCAAACTTTCTGGGAGAATCTCTTTCTGCTGATCGGGTTTTTGGCAAATTAAAAAGGAGAGGATAAAGAAAGAACTGGTGTAGTTAGTATCTTTCCAGCCCACTGAGTGATTCTAGAAACAGATCGTATTTTGAAAACCAAAAAGGCAGTATTCTTAGAGCGTTTGAAACAAGAGATGACTAAGAAAGACCTGGATTTTTCATGTATAAGTGAGGAATGATTCAAAACACAGCTACAAATGTAATTAGGACGATCATACAGAATACCATTTGTCCGTATGTAGGTTATAAAAGGGTCTCGGTTAAAGATATTTAAGTTGGAATTTCTAAAGTTTATGCATATGTTGAAGAGTGGAGATGGGCGGTTATTCTTTCAGTTCGTTTGAGACTATAGGCCTTGGAGGAAAGAATTATAATAAAATTTTGTTGAATGTTGATATAAGGACCTCATTTGAAACGCAGTCCCAGGACAGAAGAGCAAAATTCTTTAGCAGTATAAAGGTTTATGACTAAGTTAAGCAAAAGGTTGGGGAAGTGAAATAATATTGGACGTATTAAAGTGTACAGATGTAACTGAGGCTAAAAAGTTTGTTGGAAGAAAATAAAAGTTGAGGAAAAGTTCATAACCAATGGAATCTTGGATAAACGATAAAATATCCAGCAAGTCAGATGTTGCAATGTGATGGCGGTAAAGAAACCGAGTGTCAGGACTGTAAACTGTGTAAATATGTGATATATATATATATATATATATATATATATATATATATATATATATATATATATATATATATATATATATATATATATATATATGTGTGTGTGTGTGTGTGTGTGTGTGTGTGTGTTTGTGTGTGTGTGTGTGCATATATATATATATATATATATATATATATATATATATATATATATATATATATATATATATATATATATATATATATATATATATATATATATATATATATATATATATATATATATATATATATATATATATATATATATATATATATATATATATATATATACACACACACACACTATTCAAAAAGATTATCATGCATTTTTCAACGAGCAATTTGGAACAGAATGGTCTGTTAACAAGATTGGGAGTAGTCTTGTGCTACAGAAAAACTTCCCATGGATAAAGGTTTGTTTCATGAATTACGAGGTGAAATTACACTTTAAAATTCAATACAAAGGGCACATTAGTCGCAAACAAACCAATATACACTAAAATTAGCAGGAAAAAAGCAATGTTCACTTCTTTTCATATTTCACATCTGAACCCTTTTCTCAGACATATCAGCAAGTCAAACACATGTACATAAATTAAAATAACCTTTATTTACACATTTACAGAGTCAATAGCGGGTTTGACATCCTCGAGCAGCAATAACGCCCACCAGGCGGCGTGGCATGCTGTCCACCAGCTGTACATGGTTCTCAGAAGGTATCCTGCCTCAGTCTTCCAAGAGACTCTGACCTAATTCTCTTAGGATGGATGGCTGGTTATCCCTTTGTCTAATTGCACAGCCCAGTTGATCCCATAAATTTTCTATGGGATTGAGTTCTGTGCTCAGTGCAGGATGTATCAGGGCGTTCACATCCTGTCCTTCAAGGTAAGTAGTCACAACATGTTCTCAATGGGCAGGGGCATTGTCGTCTTGGTACCAGAAATTATTGGCAAGCAAACCACGAGCCCATGGAAGAAGGTTCCGATCCAGCAACTGTCTGCACATGTCACCAGTCACGTTTCGATCCAGAATGACAAGCTGACTCTTGCCATCTGCACAAATGGCACCCCACACATGGACAAATCCACCACCTCCAGCAACTCGAGCTAGTACACACTCATCCCTGAGACATTCTCCAACCTGTCTGCATACACGCCTCCTAGCATATGCCAGAAACAGCAGAAGTCTGGACTCATCCCCAAAAACCTACATTGTGCCAGTGTTGTACAGTCAGATTCCGGTGCTGACGGGCCCAAGCCAGACGGTCTCTTTTATGTCTGGGGTGAGATTTGGCCTTACAGCAAATCTACGGGCTCTGTAACCCATCTCTACCAATCTGCGATTCACTGTCCTGGTACTGGCCTGGTACTCATTTGAAGGACAGGATGTGTATGTCCTGAGGCAGCCTGCACTGTGCCCAGATCTCAACCCCATAGAACATTTATGGGATCAATTGGGCCTACAATTAGATAAAGGGAAAACCAGCCATCCACCCTTAGAGGATAAGATCAGATTCTCTTGGAAGAATGGGGCAGGATACCTTCTGAGAACCTTGTACAGCTGGTGGACAGCATGCCATGTCACCTGGTGGACGTTATCACTGCTCATGGCGGTCATAACCGCTATTGACTCTGTAGATATGTAAATAAAGGTTATTGTAATTTATGTACATGTGTTTGACTTGCTGATATGTCTGAGAAAAGGTTCATATGTGAAATATGAAAGAAAGTGAACATTAATTTTCTTCCTGCTAATTTTAGTATATATTGGCTTGTTTGCAACTAATGTGTCCTTTGTACTGAATTTTAAAGTGTAATTTTGCCTCGTAATTCATGAAACAAACCTTTATCCATAGGAAGATTTTCTGTTGCACAAGACTACTACCAATTTTGTTAACAAACCATTCTAATCCAAATTGCTCGTCGAAAAATGCATGTGACAACCTTTTTGGTGAACAATGTATATATATTGGGTCTCTTTGGAGGGATGCAAGGGGAGGTTTATATTGAATTACTGCCAGATGAGCCAAAAGAGAACACCAAGCTGTAAACAAAATAACGGTGAAAGTGAAGAACTTACCTTCTTGTACCAATTTGATAAAAGAATGGAAGGTCGCCCTAGGAATGAGTCAGTTGATACGTTACAATGAATTTATTTACACATGAAGCAATCAAATGAGGCTGGAACTGAAGATCCAGCAGGCAATCAAATTTAATGAAAATTATGGTGATGCAAATGGCACGTTTTAGGAGAATGAAAATTGAGATTTGGAGAAATGAAAAAAAAAAGAATTTCACGGAGAGAAAGGAGCCGGCTTATTGACTAATTGCAGTTGATGTACCTTGGCTGATCAATGTGGTTAGCTTTCACCAGCGGAAGAGGGAAGAGAATGCCCGTGTGAATCGGCTGCTGGTTGTGTGTGGAGTGCTGCGTCTGAGGAAGCCAGGGTGCTCCTTCTCAATAGTTTTGCTTTAAAGTGTAGGCCTAGGTCGATCTAAAAAAGTCATACAGCCAGCAAAAGAGTGGAGAAAACTGAGTCTTATGATTAATTACTTAGAGGTTAAGTTCCTATCTATCTCACAGCCTGGATTCGCCTCCCATTCCTAATGGACTCGTCGCTCCTACATATCACGTGATAGGGGTGAAACGGGGGTGGCTATTGTACTACCCCAGGTCAGCTGAGGTGGGGCTTTCCTCTACATGAGTTCAAAATACGCATGGTCTACCTTGCCTGCCATATTTTCTTGGCCCAACAGTCAAATGAAAGGTGAAATTATTCCTTGAATAAATTATTACCTAGCTGTCTGATGAGGGAGGAATGTAAATCTTTAACAGGTCCCCCCTTTGGAAAGGCCTTCACACCCTTTCGGGCTTGAAGGTCTTACTAAACAGTAATTTGTCCTGACTGGCAGCTAGCGACCCTAAATAAATTGTGCTTTTGCACTGCAGTGGCTAAATGGCCCTACCTAACTGCTAAGAAGGGACTGAGGTGGCTAACTTCACGTCTATAACAGGCCTAACCTATCTTAGGGTATATATACTTCTGCCAACTGTCTCTAACGACAAGAGAACTCTACTCCTAGGCAAATGCACATATCAAATACCTAACCTAACCTACTATCAGTTGGCACTGATGAATGGCACGCAATGAATTAAGATTGGCACAACGCTTTATGATTAACATGCAACAAATTGAAACGTGAATAACCTGAAGGGGTAAATCACAATATACAAATAAGTAAGGTATCAGTTTGAGTCTGGAGTGGGTTTCAAGGAGGTTAGTGAGGGAAATGTTAGTGTTACAAGTGCCTAAGGTGTTAGTTGTTAGCTTAGTACTGGGTCAGAGGTCACACACGCTACCTCCTCTGGGCAGGTGCCAGGACCACTCTGAGATGGAAGTGGCACTGTGCCAACTGGGCACGAGTGCCAAGAAGAGCTTATGGCTCTGATTTGTTAAGTGGATTTCTTCTGCCCCTTCTTCTTCTTCTTTGTGGGCCTCCAAGGTCTGGCTAGGCCATTCCTAGGAGGTGATGAGGGTACCAACTCTGAAGAAAGGCCAGGAGCGCCATCAAGAGCAGGATCAGGGGCAGCCTCAGTGGCTACGGGCTGGTCTCCTACTTCGGCTGCTGTGACAACCGTCGTGGGAATAGAACCAGCGTCTGCGTCCTGGCCGGACAGTTCCTGGTTGACCAGAAAAGAGGTAATGCCCAGGCCTGCCAGAGGGTCGACCTCGGCAGGTGGGAGAGTGTGGGAAGAAGAAACTTCAAGGAGTCAGAGGCTCACACTGGGCAATGATCATGGTTGTGAGGTTTGGTGGATCTCCCGTAGGAAGATCCGGGTCAGGTTCTGGATCTGGCACTGGCAATAACTCAGGGCCAGGCACGAGGAGTAAGGTTAACATGGAGCTTCCAGCCGAGATAGGCGGAGCTTGGCACTGACCAGTGCTCGCAAGTGGCACTGGCAGCAAATTGTTGATAGACAAAGCTTAAGGAGGACCTGGGGGAGCAAGAGCCCTTGGTGTCCCTGGAGTGATTTGGGACAGAGATTCCTGTTTGGATGAGAGGACAGGGCCTCTTGGATTTGTGGGAATGGTGGCTGCTGCAGCTAGCCTACTGGGGCACTTTGACCATCTTTCGGAGTGGCCTCTTAGGTTGCAGTTCCTGCAGCGGTACTAGGTAGGATCCTTTCATAGGGAGGGAGGAGTTTTGCGGGGGCCGTCCGGTGGTGCGTTCTGCAGATTCAGCCTGGAAGTGGTTGGATGTGGGTTGCATGATGTTGCTCTTGGGTGAATGGAAGGTTTGGCTGACGGTGGCACAGCTGTCACAGAGGCTGTGTCCCGATCAGAAGAGGTTAATGAGGACTCACCGGCAGAAGCAGTCAAGCAACAGAGTGGCGTAGGGGTGGGACATCCCCAGAGGATGTCTCATCCAAGCAGGAAGTCCACTCCGTGTCGGATACGCTTGATGACGCCAAGGTGGTGAATTTTGTTACTCCAAGGAGTGATCACCCTGAGTTCAACTGTGGGGATGGTCAAGGATTGTTTGTCCACCCAGGTCACTGTCCACTTGCTTTGCTCATCTACCTTGGCACTGGCTGGCACTTAGGCCCAATCAATCAGGCTAATATCTGAGCCAGTACCGGTAGTAGTTGGCAGGTGCACTGGTGGGCTAGAACCATCCAGAGAAGCCACTGAAACGGACTGCGTCCAGGCCCTCTCAGGGTTGATGTGCCTGGGAGCGACCGCATGTTTTGGGCATGCAGGATACCCGGAAGAAGAGTGCCCTGAAGCTCCACAGTCTCTGCAGGGTCCCCTGGGATAGGATGATCTCCCGGCAGTGACGGTGTGCTGGGAAGGTGGTGCAGAGTTAGAAGGAGAGGAAGAGTGTCAGTTATTGGCAGGCTGCCAATGGTTGTTTCCCTGATGGTTATTTTCCCTGTAGTGGCACTCTGCTTCAGCATGGCCGTACTTCTTACAGATGGTGCACGAAGGTTTGCTAGGCGGTCCGTTCTGTGGGTGATTTGATCCTGAGAGGTGTCCTTGTGGCATTATTCTGTGTTGCAGGGCGCTGTGGGATGGATTGTACATCTCCCAGGCATCAGCCAAGTGGCAGGCTTCCGTGAGAGTAGTTTGTCACTAAGATACACAGCCAGAGGCCCAGGCACACACTGGAGGAAGTCCTCCAGCATGGTCCAGTTAAACAAATCCTCGAAGGTGTTGTACTGCAAAGATTCGAGCCAGCGGGTCCCAGCCTGAGTCTCGTGACAGGCCCGTTCTGTCCAGGACCAGCCGACATTCTTGGCCATACCCCGGAATTGTTGTCTCCACCTCTAAGGAGTAATTTCACACGCCTTGGCGTTGGCCTCATAGACGGCAACCATGTCTCCTCGTTGATCCCTTTCCAGCGTTCGGTGGGCCACCTTAGCCTTCCCATCCAGATGCTTGGTGAGCAATAGGGACCTCTCAGCTGGGCCGACATCATAGGTCTCGAAGAGGAACTCGACCTCTTCGAGCCACTGCTCCTGCTCATCTTCAGTCCATTTGACGACAAGGTTAATGACTGTTGATAGTGAGGTATTTAGGGCAGATGGGTGGGGCTAGTGGCTTGTTGGGCTGCTAGAGCTTCTGCGCTCTCCTTCTTGGCTGTCTCCAATTCGAGCTCCCTTTCCTTGAGGGCTAGCTCGCTTTTTATGAGGGCTAGTTCATGCTGCCTTCTCCTTTCTTCTTCTTCACTTTCTCTCTGTCTCCTCCGTTCTTCTCTTTTTTTTCTTCTCCTCTCCTCTGCTCGGCTTCTCGTTGTCTTTGTTCTTCTTCGTACTTTCTCTTTTCAGCAATCTGCTCCTTTACAAACTTGTTAAGGGCTAGACCTGTGAGGCCGTCCTCCTTTCCTATATCACAGAAATATTGGTGCTCTTCGTTTAACATGTTGCTGGTGGGGAAGGGCGGCTAAGTGGATTAAGTGGGCGTTCCTGGAGGAATGTGTTTGAGACGATCGGGAAGTGTCCTTTAAAATTATTGGCACTTCAATGAGTGGCACTTTTGAATGAGGTGGCACTGTGGTTGAGTGTGCCGTGCAAAGGTCACACTAGTGGAGCATTCCTGAAGGAAGTCTGAGTCCTTATGGGCGGATACGCTAGGAGGTCATGAAGTGATCCTGAAAGTACATTATTCCTTATGGGCTGAAACACTTAGAAAATGGGAGTGAGCCTGAAGGCTCTGTGGTCCTTATGGGTGGATGCACTGTTAATGGGTTGTTCCTGAAGGAGCTAAGGTCCTTATGGGAGGAAACACTAGTTGTATAGCACTCTGTTTCTTAGGCACAGGTGCAGTGGCTAAGGAGTGATTATTTTGGTTGGGTGGCACTGTGGTGCCGGTGCGCTCCATAGAGCAACGTAAAATGTCAGTACACAAAATAGCATTGAAGGGAATGGCACTCTGCTAAGGTAGAAGGTAAGTAATGAGTAAGAGGGAAATGAGAGACTCCCGGCAGAAAGTGAGTGAGAAAGGAAAGGGAAAGAAGAAAGATAAGTGCTTCAGTAATTGGGTTGCTTGGCAGTGCCACAGATTAGTGGCACTGTGAGAAATGGAACTGGGGCATGACACGAGTGGGTGGCAAGTTCTAAGAACTAGAGATAGCTTCCTAACATGGGGAAAGGAAGCCTTCTCCCTGACATGAGGAAAGGGAGAATATGGGGAGTGCACTCAATAGGCAATTTGGTGCTTACAGCATAAGCAAGCCTAGAATGAGATATACCCAACTCGTGTACAGTCGCGTTCATTAGTGACGATACTGTGTACTTTGATTATCGTTCACAAGTGAAAAGAATTATTTTGATTTTTTTATAAACTTATTTTGAATTATAAGAGCAACACAGTACATATATTAATACTATACATAATATAAAATAAAATAAAAATCTTCACTGCTCAAAAGTTTGCCATTCTGGATATTATACACGAAATAAAACGAAACATTCTGAAATGTGAACGATAACATCAGGGCTGGCAACCACCATTTCGCAATCTCCCGAAACAATAACAGCATGAAAATTCGCACCCCTGACTCGAAAGGTTGGTACGCCTGAAAAGCCGCCAAGCAATGCTGCAACTTGTCACGTGACACAGTGGTGGTGCTCACTGCTCAGTATTTAGCCTACTTCTCGCTGACCCGACTTCACGTTGTGATGATGGAGCATCTTGGGCGACTTCAAATAAATCCTGGAGCCAAAAAGACAAGAAACCTCATTAGCTATACGGAGAGTCATAATAGAACTGCATAAAAATAATATCCTCCCCATAGAAATTAGCCGCAAATTAAATATCAGTCGGACAACAGTATTCAGGCGGATCAAACGGTTCAACAAAGAAGAGAACCTCCAGAATCAGCCTAGAAAAGGTCGACCCCGATGCACTACTAGAGAGCAGGATGAACAGATCGTTGCTAAAGTTATCTCACAGCCTATAACAACTGCTGCGAAAGTGAATCAGGAATTAGGTCTTCAAATCTCTAATGTTACGGTGAGAAGGAGATTACACAACCAAGGAATTCATCACCGCAGACCGGCAATCAAACCCTCCTTGTCTCAAAATCACCAAGAGCAACGAGTAGCTTTCGCTCTTCAGTATCTACCGTTTGAGTCAGGATTCTGGGATAACGTTATATGGTGTGATGAGAAGACTTTTGCTAGCGACGATCATGGTATACTCCACTGCTGGCGACCTAATAACACAAGGTAAGTAAATAATACCAGTAGTTTTCATGTAGGCTTAGGCCTATGTGTAACATGAACTTTTTTACTATATTGATTAAATAACTGCAAGGTAAGTAATTAATACCAATAGTTTTCATGTAGGCTTAGGCCTATGTGTAACATGAACGTTCCTTACTACACTGATTAAATGCCAACAAGCTCCTTAAAATATAATTTTTCTTTTTTGCTTTCAAGGATAACATTTCAAGCCTATTGGAATTCTAACGAATTACCTATCGAGAGTGAGAAAACAATCTCAATATCAATGTAAATTCCTTGTTGCTCATTTTATTAATAGACTATTGGTGATATTCAGCGTTGATATTTTCTTCGTTTACTTGCGATAACATTTTTTGTGTATCTCAATCTCTAGGTTCAATAAAGAAAATATTCAACCGTCGCGGCGAAGTGGAAGAATTTCTGCAGGATTATGGGATGGATGGCTGCGTGTGGACCAGGGGAACTGATTCCCATCGACGAGCGTTTAACCGGACAGCAATATGTAGAAATTCTGGATGAAGTCCTGATCCCATCAGTGAGGAAACTTTCTACTACCGGGTCATTTGCCAGTCTATCTTGTAATGGACAACTCTTCTGTTCATAACTCGAAAGTGGTCAGCGAATGGTTTGCTGAACAGAACAATGTTATACGTATAGACTGGCCAGCTAAATCTCTGACCTCAATCCGATAGAAAATCTTTGAGGACAAATGGTAAGGAATGGGATACTGGGACAATAAAAACCAAACCTGCACTGATCAAACACTGCCTATCTGTGTGGAGTCATTAAGACCGAAAAGAGGGATGAATAATTATTGTCAAAGGTCAGTAGATTCAATGCCAAATAGACTAAGAGCTGTGATTGACAATGATGGAGGTCATACTAAATATTAGACTAATTTTTGTTATTCATATTTATGTCATAGGTTAATAATGTATTATTTCATCTGTATAAAAAAGGGAAATTTATTTACTTTTATACCAAAGGAATATTAATTCATATTATACCAAAGGAATATAAATTTACTATTACTTTTATTCACTATCATAATGTGTAAGACACAGTAGGAAAATTAAATTATTTGACGAACTGTTGTTAACTGTGAGAAAGAGGGCTATTTTTATGCTTCATATTTCCCGTTGTGTTCTTACGTGATTGCATGAAATATAATTTATATTTAGTTTCTTAGGGCATTTCACGTTTCATAATTCATTAAAATCTTTATGTGAATTATTGTTTCTATTCCTTTTATCCTTATGATTCAGTTAAATAACAATAGACTTGCATCAATACTTATTACATGCAAGGTAAGTAGGCATTAAGCCTACAATGAACAATTAATACAAACAAATGTCAAGGACCAATAGACCTAGTAATGTGATTTAATTTAAAATGAGAGCTTGAATAGTGAAACTATACATAATTAATAACGCAAAAGCTTTGCTTTTTGTAATTTTGCTTTTACTTTTAACTTTCTCTCAAGTAAAACATAGAGCCCGAAATCACAAGTAAGCCACTACGATAATCAGAAAGATAACGTGTCCCTTTAAATCAGTGACTCCTCAGCAACTATGCTGCCTGCGGCACCTCCCCATGCTGTTTTTGCCAGATGTTGCTTTCTATGTTGACAAGTTGTCCGAAAATCTAGATTGAGAGTATCGTAAGTTTTGAACGTGACTGTACAACAGTTGAATAACGTGTAATTAAATAGATGTTTGTATGCTCTATGGCATACGAGAATTTATCTGGGATGAAGCATGAAAAGGAAAGCAGGTATGCGAGATTATTCGTTGAACACGAGCGCTTATAAATTTCACACACTGTGTCTCTAATAAATGAATAATGAGTTTGAATCTTAAAAGATCAAATGTGGGTTACACTAAAGAAAATTCTTTGTATTTAGCTTTTATGATTTGTGGTTGTTTTTTTCAAATTCGTGGAGAAATTTGTATCAATCACGTGTTAGGATAAAAATGAAAGGAAGGAGAATAAAAAAAAGTCTCTCTCTCTCTCGGAGAGTGCAGGGTAATGGACCGTATTTGTTATGAATTTTTAAAGTTACTCTACCATGTGCTTATGAGAAAATGAATTAGGTTTGCAAAATTATGTTATGTTTTTTCTAAAATGAACTTTTGGTATTTACGTAATTTTTTACTACTGTCTCACTCTCGTTATGACAAGTGATATGGTGGGTAAAGGGTTGCAAATTATTTTTAAAAATATTCTAGTCTTTCACTGTTTTCATTAGAGTAGAAAAGTTATGTAATTTCGTTCTCGTGGTCAGGTCGGCAACGTGACCTCCTTGTGATTATGGTGACACGGGTTCGTTTCCTGCTACCGGGCATTAAAGTGTCTTAAATTTCTTGCGCTTGGATCTTATGGCTTTGTAGTGAAGCATATCCAAAAAGCCCGAAGAATTTGAAGTTACAATTACATATGTATCTGGTAAAAGTGAGCAGTAGATACTACATATATACATATATATATATATATATATATATATATATATATATATATATATATATATATATATATATATATATATATATATATAATTTTTATCATATCACCGTAAGTTCATATACAAGCATTAAGCTACAAACGTCTTTTAATATCCAATTCACTCTACCTCCAGGAATAGTATATTTTCGTATATGTTACCCGAAGGGAATTTATTTTAGTTGATAATAAGTTCGTCGTCTTGTGGGCTCGAAACAGTGACACGAATTTTAACCACACGGACAACAAGTGAGGAATAAGTTGATACCGACTCCCACGTACAAATCCACGTCGAACTCAGGTATTTGTATTTAGAATTGATATCAACCTACCTCTGCCATGCTAACCATGAAGTGCATTTGTCGCACACAGCCATATTATGAACGAATTTTTATCACATCACCGTGATTCATTTACAGGCATTAAGCTACAAACGTTCTTTAATATCCAAGTCACTCTACCTCGGGAATAATATATTTTCGTATATGTTACCCAAGGGGGAATTTTTTTTTAGTTGATAATAAGTTCGTCGTCTTGTGGGCTCAAACCACGAAAGACAAGAACTCAGGACTACAGTGACGCAAATTTTAATCACACGGCCAACAAGTGAGGAATAAGTTGATATCGACTCCCACATACAAATCCCCGTCGAACTCAGGTATTTGTATTTAGAATTGATATCAACCCACCTCTGCCATGCTAACCATGTAGTGCGTTTGTCGCACGCAGCCATATTATGAATGAATTTTTATCACATCACCGTGATTCATATACAAGCATTAAGCTACAAACGTCCTTTAATATCCAATTCACTCTACCTCGGGAATAATATATTTCTGTATATGTTACCCAAGGGGAAATTTTTTTTAGTTGATAATAAGTTCGTCGTCTTGTGGGCTCGAACCACGAAAGACAAGAACTCAGGACTACAGTGACGTGAATTTTAACCATACGGACAACAAGTGAGGAATAAGTTGATATTGACTCCCACCTACAAATCCCCGTCGAACTCAGGTATTTGTATTTAGAATCGATATCAACCCACCTCTGCCATGCTAACCATGTAGTGTATTTGCCGCACGCAGCCATATTATGAATGAATTTTTATCACATCACCTTGATTCATGTACAAGCATTAAGCTACAAACGTCCTTCAATATTAGTATAACTAAGACATCTGTATCATCACTTTTAATAATAGTGTGTGGAAATGATGACATATATGTTGCATGCAGCAGCATCTTTGATGTCTGCCTCTTCATGGATTGAGAATAGTTTTTCTAGATACCTGCCTCCTTGGCGGGTTATTTCTCACAGCTTCTACATTAGGATTACCTCCAGCAATTACAAGTGCCTTTTTCTCTGGAAGCCTCTCTGAGACTTTGGCCTCTACGTAATTACTCAGAAAATGAATGAGAGAAATTTTGTTCATTCCCAACTTGAGAAATTGTCTGTAGTTGGGAACCTGTCTATTTTCCACAATGATATGAGAAGGAGCACCAATGGTAGCCAGTATGTCACCACGCTGCTGCCATTCTTTGTCTTTGATACCTGAACTTAAGTCATAGCGGTCATACACTAACACAAGGGTCTCAATATCAAGGTCAGGATTTGTGAATTGGGTAATCAACTTCTTGAAAATAACTTCTCCTAGGTCATCAAAAGTTTTGAACTTTGATTCATTAACACCTAGGATAAAACTCATGCCACCAATGATGTATGCTGTCGGAGTGTGGCATTTGGTTTTCAATTCAGTTTCTTCCATAACAGTTTCTTACAATTTGTGTGCTAGATCAGACTTTGTGGCCTTTCTCATGGTTCCATCATCTTGGAATAATGCAGATCGAATTGGAGTTTATTCAAAGGACAAAACGTTCTTCATATCAATGTTTTGATACTTTGCAACTGATAGCAAGTGACGGAACAATACCTCTGGATCAAGTATCATTTTCCTGGTTGCGTCAAAAGACATTGCCTTTTTCATGATCTCGAAAGTCACCATTGTAGCATTGGGAATGGAATACTGAAAGCTTTTTGTTCCTTCGTCCATTAGCCTCTTGTCTTTCCTCTTTCTGGAACTGATGTCAGACATTTCTCTACTGCCTTGGTAGCAATCTGGCCAGTAGTGATGTTAATCAACTCCTTAGGGATGGTGTCTACGTCAAAGGGGTTTTGACCGTGCTTCATGATGTAATCTTTTATGGATGCACATCTGACTTGTCTCTTAACATTCTTGATGGGCCGAGCTCCTCATGTATATTACCTTCTGAGGTGTTTTCAGATAGCTGCTGAAAGACCTCTGAGTACTCTCCAGAAACGTGTCGAGTTAACATCCGTCATAGAAGCGCAGCTTTCCGCAGGGTGAATCCTATTATACCCCCTGTACCCTTTGCCTCTCAGTTGATAGTTTGCTCTAAATCTTGATCAGTTGGGACACAGTTAAACTTTCTCCTTTTTGTCCAGTGCACAACAAAACCTCCTTTCACTAGCAATTTGTACATCTCGGGATGCTTTGTCTCAAGTTGTCTCATCTCTGAAACATAAACTGGTGTGTACCTGGCATAGTTTACTCATCCACCCATATGAAAGAAAGGAACCGTCTCCATAACTGTCTGCAGATGAAGGCTGAAATCAGCTTCTTTGTCTGCCCTGATTAATTTAAGTAGCAAATCCCCTGCCTGTAGAAAGCTGGCCCAGTACTTGAAGGTTTGAGAACGTTCTTTCTGAAATGAGTGAAAGCGCCCGAGAGTCTGGATAACTTCAGATATCCTGTTTTTCAGTAGATTAAATACTCCAAACTAACTAGCCTGGTTATTCCTGTGCATACTGTTTTGGAGTTTTTGGGCAAGGTTATGGAATTCATCATCAATCCAAGGAAGACCATTTTCGTTGGCATAGTATTCAGCTGCAGACAAATATTGGTGTGTCAGTGCTTCATGTGCAACTTTCACTCCTCTTATTCCTTTTGCAAAGTGCTTACCTTGCAACAACATTCGGGCTGTCCCACTAGAATACACATTGGAAGATGTTAAGATATCCAGTAAGCCACTATTTCCATATAGCTTTCCAATGCTACCAATGAAAGTCATTATAAGATGCATACCACCGAGTCTCATGGTTACACTGCTTTGCAGTTTAGGTTTTGATCAAATTAGCTGCTGTGCCTTACTGTAAATGGCAAGGTCAGCAGTCACTAAAATATGTGGCTGGCCTTGGGATTTTACAGTAGAAATCAGTCTCAATATGGCAGTATACACAGTTGAGAAATTTGAAGGTGGAGCACTGATGAAAGTCAAGTATCTCACACTGGCAACAGGAATATCTGTCTGTGATATCATTGCACTGAATCCTGATCATGCTGGTAGGAAGGTCATGTCATCAGTATTTCTTCACAATTTCCAAACTAAATCACACGCTTCCACCTACCTGTGCAAGTTCATGTCATGTGTATTAAAGATGGATTTCTCTGCAACACGCTTTGGTTCAGGCCTTTTATGAGGTTTGTTAAAGATTGAAAGTGGTTTCTCCATATACCGCAAGGCATGTAGTGTCTTTTTCTGTGATCTTGGAATGCCACTTATGATGCCGCTTGACTCGGTTCTTTGATATAACACAGCTGCCATACAGTGGGTGGTCGATAAGCCATCAAGTGTTTCTTCATGCTGGTCAAAATTGTCGATTGCAGCATCTATGATGGAAGTCCAGTCACCTTCCTTGTACTTAACAATTTCTCGTGGAATGTATGTGCCATTTTTATGTTCATCATCCTCTGCCACTGATGTCATAAACCGTCTAATCTCATTATATGGAATAGAATAGCCCAGACCATGCACAGTTTCAATTAGTTGCCGACTTCCAAATTTGTGATGTAGATGGATACCTGAACCAAAACTGATAGGTGTCGCAATGTTATGGCTGAGTCCAATGAAGATTATCACTAACATATCCATCAGTATGGCATGTAGCATTGGTGGAGGCTTTGTCTGAGGTACACCAAGAAATGAATTCAAGTAAAGGTGTAGGGGCAAATTCCACGCATTTCTCCATGTCTAAATCACCACTGGACGAATAAAAGTCTGAAATGAATGACACATTGGCAATGCTCTTTCTTACAATACCTACAGCTCTGTGTAATATCGCTGAATCGCTTTCATCGCATTCATTATTTGAAAAGAATGCAAATTCAGTACTATCATCTGTGTTCTGGAGGTTTATCTCATTAACTCGTGTCAATACATCACCTAATGATAATTCCTTGGAACAAATTATGTCAGATTTGCCAGACTGAGAGATGAAAATTAACCTGTCTCTAAAGTGTCCCTTCAGTTTTTCTTTGAGTTTCCATGATCTGCATGAATCTGGTTCAGGTGAGCCAACACTGCAAAGAATCTCGATAAATCTTGCGTTCATTTCATTCAGATGTAATGCTTCTTTCCTGCCAGACAACAAAGTATGCTCAACCTCTTTACATAATACCGTGAACCCCTTTTGAAATGGGTCATTCAGTGGTTCACTTTTTACCTTTGACTCTACTACTTGAATGTTGCCTTACTGATATGTCCAACGTAACATGATCGGTGATATTTCGCATCATAAGCAAATAAATCTGGACATGACAGCATCCTGAGTTCTAATTTTTCATCGCCTCTTTGCCTAGCTGCTTTGAGCACATGTTCACATGTTGAGCTCCCAGTACCTGTTGAAATTTGAGTTAACTTTTCATTGCGTTTGTAGGAACTACCATAAATAAAACACTGGATTCTGATGTTAAAGTCTGGTGTGTCAACCCGCAGATCTCTTATGTTGTGTGGATCTAGATATGGATTGTGACTTGTTGATGGTGAAGCCTCTGGTTTTCGTTTCCTGACAGCAAGTTGCACATTATGTTTTGCTGTGTATGATGATCTGCAGCTTTTGTGAAATGCTATTCTAATGGTACCATTTAGGATGTCGTCGTGACTAGGCGAAAGCCTTTCATAAACGTCGTCTTGTCGGAGTTGTGCAGCATCTAAGAGTGTACAGATACCTTGTTGTGTCGGATCCTTTATGGCCTTTTCCCCAGAAAGCAGTTTGTTGCATATGACACAATTTGTAGATTTAATTTTCTTCTTTGGAGGTCCACTTTCTTCCATGGTTATAGGTTGACCTTATTCTTATATTGCAGGATCATTAGTTGAAAAGAATAGGACACATTTATACTTACAGTAGCTACAGAGAAGCATAACAAAATAATGCAGTTGTGAACAAACATACAAAATATACGATTAGGAGTAAACTTAGTGAGGGTTCTGAGCCCTGCTGTCGGCTGGCTCAGTTGTTCATGAAAAACTGACTTTAATTCAACTTCGGATTATTCTAGAATATTACTTTTAGTTTCATTAGAATGCTCATTAAATGCTTTAAAACACTGCATAAGGCAGAACGTAAATGAAATTATGTTTTTCCATTTTTTTCACTATTTTTGAAAGGGAATTCTCTATTATTTACTTTTGATGTGCTTCCGACAATAAAATGGTGGTCATATTACTATTCCTCATATCCTAAAGCATATAAAACTTCTTTATTTATGTTTAAATCTTTTGCAAGTGTAAGAATATGATACAGAAAGCGTATACACTGCACAAAAAATTCTAAGGAAGTTTGCGGTAAAAAGTGTTAAAAAGAAAACGGTGTGCAGGGATATTTACAAGTACAACTCCATTTCCAGAAAGTACAAGACTAAAGCTTCAATTTGATACCACATTCAACTTGTTATACCTCCGGTAGGGGTACCTTCATTTTTAGAGCCACTTGCCGCACTACTACTTATTGTGTAATCTGCAACACATTGTAACGAGAAATGAATTTCTGTAATCAGAAATAAATTTCTCCAATTCTTCACCGACCGGTCAGAGAATCGAACGTGGGCCCAGCAGAGTGCTAGCCGAGAACGATACCAACCCTTCCAATGAGTAACTTTGCTTTTTTTTAGCAAGAAATATTTAGACCATGCTCTTTTACGCCTCTTTTTTCGTTCTTATTATTAAGTAAATTGCCGCAGCAGCTAGTCAGTACAGTTCCATCTCCTTATCTGCCAGCGGAGTTTAAATCGCTTCCGTTCAGTGTTGCCACGATGAAGGCAAGACGAGAACTGAGGACGATAACATCGATTTGAAGGTTCGACTGACAGTTCTACTTTTTTCATGTGGACGCTCATCCGTCGAACGGTCGCAGGTGAACTGATAGGTACACCCGATCGTGATTACCCGGCCTTACAGGGGGAGTATTAAACTATGAATTTCATCCTCACTCCTTGAGCTTTTTGCGTTCCAATAAAGTGTATTAATTTTCGTTAGAAAACATTTATTTACGGATGTAGGGTCTATTATTTCAACGCCATCTATAAACTCATTTTAATTCCCTATATGCGATCTATTTTCATTTCAACAAGCACTGCAAAGATCGTGTTGCAGAATATTCGCCTTTCTTTCCACATAATCATGCTAATGTAACTCATTTTGTTAGTACGAAACTAAAATCCCGCCACCGCTAACCAGGTCTTTTAGTCAATTTATCAACTGGGTGTGGCGTACAGGCGTTGTATAGTTTTAAGCTCTTGTTTTATTTTTACAGTCAAAATTACAGAAAATGTAAACCGAAAAATATATATTGCATGCTTGCGAAATGTGAATATACTTCTTTAAACTGAGTTTCTGATTTTTTTATACATTAATATCCGCTGGATAATTACGTACTTGAAAATATATTCAAAAATGCTGGATATATATATATATATAGAAGATATATTATATATATATATATATATATATATATATATATATATATATATATATATATATATATATATATATATATATATATATATATATATATATATTGTTACGAAGTGATCAAGCACCTGGTTATCACACAAATAGGCCAACAAATCTGTTGGGCAAAATGATAATACCAAAAGTTACCTCACATCGACCAGATACTTGAAACCTCATAACAAAGCTTCGACTGAATCTCTAAAGGCACAATGATCCCATAAACTTACTTATCACTGAGAAAATCAATGTAACCTTTATCAAGTTATGATGAGGTAACAATTATTAAGTCATATCCAGATTAGTGGAATATGAGTTTTACTCAATCAGCACTGTAGCTGTTCTCTGGTTCTATTTTACCTAGATAAGTCTTAGGTGAACAAACAGATACATCACTTACCTTATACACAATCATTAATGTCTCAAAGTAATGGTAATCAAAATGAAATGCTATGTTTAAAAACTTTTAAACAAACAGGCTTATTTCTAAGTTCAAAAGTTATATGTAAAGTTCACAATCTCAAAAAGATTTACCATTAATGGACAACGGTGTAAGACTTATGTATCTTTTAATCAAGTTTAATTCACAAACTTTTGTTTATCAAGAAAACAATCTGATTATGTAAGAATCAAACTATTAACTATCACTTAAGTGCCAAGCTTTACCTGATTCAAGAATTACAACAGTAAACCAAAATATTACTTATTGAAATCAACACAACATTCTCCAAAAAATTCTATAACAGGTAGGCACTAACATAATGCTAAGAAATCACCAGCAAAACACAGCAAAATAAATCACAATAATATGATAGCACAGACATATAAGAATGCGATACACAAAAATTAAAACACCACAATCACCAATAATGTGTTTAAAAACTACATCAATCTTTTATATAGCTTTCCTTATAAAAAGAAAAGTAGACTCACGTCTTTCTAATTCTTATTCAAACACAACAATTCTCTTTTACCAAGAATATTAACAAAACTCAATATTCACCACATTACCTTTAGTAAATATCACACCAATATATATCTCCTCTTCAACACTTGTACAAAATATTCCTGAACACCTCCTACAAAATTAACACACTCCTGGGGTGAGTTTAACAGGGCTTTACAATGAATATTTTCTGTCATTCCCGTTATAACATCGGGACTATTGAGAGAGAGAGAGAGAGAGAGAGAGAGAGAGAGAGAGAGAGAGAGAGAGAGTCTGAGGTTTTCCTCAAATGGCGCTTGCTACCAGACTGCTCTGTCTTTTACAAGACACTGTAGATTTAAGTCTCGTAGGCTGAGAATACACACAGGGTGTTCCACAGAATACACATGTATGAATACACCTACACACACGTATACAAAGTATACTTGTACACACGATCGCTTCGAAGCGAAACTGGCCTTATCACTTATGATTGACACTTGCTGTCCAGAGCTACAAAAATCTTTTGTCAGCCTGGGGCAGCTGGGCACACATTAGATATGAAATAACACCACTTATTGGCTATTTCTCTATCTCTCTTCCTTAGATTACGAACAGAACAGGCATAGGCAGAGTTAATAATGATGTAATAAGCACACAGTGATAAAACATAACCGTTAACTTGCTGATTGAATGACAGCTCATCACGATAACAAAGTGGATGCTTTTTCCTAAGCCACCTGAACAAACAGAGAAGCAAGCTCGGCAGACAGGATGTAGGGATCTGATGTTTTTCAAAATACGATTTCAAAAGATTAAATAAAAGGGGAAAATATCCCACAGAATCATAAGTTTACATAACACACAACATATCTGTAAGAAAAGACATTTTAAAATCACGTCTTTCACAACAAATGACGAATCAAAAGCAAAATCCAAAATTTTCACAGAGACATATAAACAATCACAAAAGGGTTATAAACATTATGTTACCTTATAATAATATATATATATATATATATATATATATATATATATATATATATATATATATATATATATATATATATATATATATATATATATATATATATATATATATATATATATATATATATATATATATATATATATATATATATATATAGGTAATATAAGTAACGCCCTTTTAATTTTTATATCTTATAATGCATATTTTCTTTATTATACTCTTTAATTATTTTATACAACCATGAGATTAACAAAGGAACAGATAGAGAAAGCAAATTCAATTGTACTATCAAAACAATAAAAATGGTGCTGAACCCGCAAGATTGTTATCAGCTGAATTTAACATCCCATGGGTGCAAAAGCCGAAATATCACAAGCTTTGATTAGAAAAATCTGAATCCACAGGAAGTGTAAGTGATGCTCAAAGAGCGGGTAGGCCAGTTGTTGCAACAAGCTTAGAAAAGTCCAATGAACTACAAGAATCGTTGCTTCGTTCTCTTCAAAAATCCAGTAGACGTCTTCCTGCAGAGTTAGCAATTAGTGATAGGAGTGTTCAAAGAATGTTGAAGAAGCTAAAGATGAGACCGTATATTCCATGTGTGCTTCAAAGTTTGCATGATGGAGATCTAGATAGACGATTGCAATTTTGTGAAATCTTTAAGACTAAAGTTAATGAAGATGTAACCTTTTCCTTGACAAGATATGGTGGTGGGATGAAGCAACCTTTAAGTTAAAAGGACATATCAATCGCCATAATTGTGTCTATTGGAGCAATGATAATCCTCATGTCATCTGAAAAAGGATATTAACTTACCAGGAGTTACAGTTTGGGCCGCCATTTCTTGTATGGGATTAATAGGGGCCGATATTCTTGAAAATACTGTGAATCAAGATCATTATTTGCATATGCTACAAACGGAATTTTGCCAAGAATTTAAAATATAATGATATTTATTTTCAACAGGTTGGAGCACCTCCCCATTATGGGATAAGAGTTAGGGAATGGTTAAATGAAAATTTTGAAGGTAGACGGATAGGACGAAGAGGACCAATTGAATGGCCATCACGTTCACCATACCTAACACCACCGGATTTTTTTTTTTTTTTTGTGGGGTGTATTGAAAGATCAGGTTTACAATCTTAAGCCGAAAGCATTCCAGAATTAAAGAATGCAATTTCAGGTAAATTTCATGAAATTACCATTGAAATGTGACAAAAATTTTGTAAAAGTGTTGCTGGTAGAGTTCAGAATTATATGGAACATGAAGGGGAACATTTTGAACATCTCAAATAAATGACTAAATTCTAAAACTTTATATCTTTTGTAACTTTGATTTTTTTCTTAAATTTGGTTTGATTTTCATTTATATTGAATATTATTAAACCGAATAAGCATTATATTAATTTTGTTGATATGTTATATTAATCTATTAACCTGTGGCAATACATTCATGTTCGAAAAAATAAAGGATAATCAAAAAGGCTTTAATTTTGTTCCACTTAAACAAAGGGCGTTACTTATGTTGCACTGTATATATATATATATATATATATATATATATATATATATATATATATATATATATATATATATATATATATATATATATATATATATATATATATATATATATATATATATATATATATATATATATATATATATATATATATATATATATGTATATATATATATATATATATATATATATATATATATATATATATATATATATATATATATATATATATATATATATATATATATATATATATATATATATATATATATATATATATATTATATATATATATATATGTATATATATATATATATATATATATATATATATATATATATATATATATATATATATATATATATATATATATATATATATATATATATATATATATATATATATATATATATATATATATATATATATATATATATATATGTGTGTGTGTGTGTGTGTGTGTGCATATATATATATATATATATATATATATATATATATATATATATATATATATATATATATATATATATATATATATATATATATTCACCCTGCACTCTTGCGCACTGGCCACGGCCCACCATAATCTTTTTTGATTTATGGGTTATTGGCCCTAAGGTAAAAAAAAGAAAAAAAAAATACAACTGATTTTGAAGCAATTAATTGATTAATTACAGGATGCTTTCTGGAGTAATTTTATCTTAAGAAAGTGTCAAAGATCTAGTTTTGAGATTTCTAAAGGTGCTGTGGAGAAAGTCTGTACAGTCAGTTTTTGCAGACTTGCCAGATCGGTTTGGAAGGGGAGTGCTTTGAGATCGGAGTCGGAGGATGAAGAGCACAGCGAAGTAGTTCCAGATCTCCATTGTGGAGGAGGGGGAGGGGACAGCCCGGGGAACGAGCACCTTTAGAAATATCAAAACTAGATGGACCCCTTTTTTCCGAAAGGAAGATTTTGACATCATGAAACAATTGGCAAAAACGAAGACATCATTCTCACCTGACCTGATAAAGGTAAAGGTACAGCGATTCTCAATAAATGTGAGTACATCTCAAAAATGGAAAGTATTTTAAACGACAGAACAAAATTTTAACCCATTGGAACGCCTGACTACTATAATATTTTTAAAATTGAAGATAAAATCAACCGTTTTCTAAGGTCTCTAAGAAGGACAATGTCAATAATGAAACCATTTACCAAGATCTTTTTCCACAGGCTCTTCTTATGTTATCCTTTACGGCCTACCGAAAATTCACAAGCCTGACATTCCCTTAGACCTATCCTTGCCTCGTTTAAAAACACCAAATTATAAATTAGGCCAAACTTCTTTGTATCCATGCTTGAGCATCTATCTAAGAATAATTATTCATTAAATAACCTTACAATCTAAAGAAACCATTCTTCGACAAGATTCAGATTTATTCATAATAAAGTCTCGACATCGAGTCATTATTTACTAATATCCCTGTTGGAGAAACTATTGAATGAATTCTAACAAGCTGCTTCCTGTTCCTGATTCTACTTTTAATAATTCTAATCGCACGAATTTTAAAATTTACTTGAACCTCAGTGCTGGACACCGCGTTTATTTTTAATGGTAAAATCATTCAAACAAGTAGAGGGCATGGCCAGGGTTCCCTCATGGCCCCACATTTTGTTATCTTTGTGCTCTGGAGGAGCGCATGCTTGACACCTGCCCATTAAGGTTCTACCCTTTTCTCATTCCAGGTTTGTTGACGACATGCTCGCTCCTTTTAAAGTGAATACGAAGCTGACTCTTCGTCGAATATGCTAATACTACACTCGGAGCATAAAATTTTAGTATCGAGAAATAGGCTAAGAACGACCGTTCAACTACCATTCCTGATCGCTCTAGTTTTTAGAGAACACGACAGTTTTAATACCATGGTTTTTAGGAAGAAAATTTTACTGGACTTGTACCAACTTTTATAGCTCTTGTTTCGATAATTTTAAACCAACTCTGTTTCTACCCAGGACCCACTCAGACAGGTCAGACAGCGTTCAGGTAGAGCTCGAGGCGGGAGTGAGTGATGACGTCAGCTGCACCTTTACATGCAGTCCTGTGCACCAGTCTCACTCAAGCCATCCTTGTGTGTACACCTTTTCACCATGATCTTTTTCCACTAGACATACTTCAATGCTGCAGATATGCCAAACAACTCTTCAGTATACAGGTGCTATAATACAAGAACAAAAACATCAGGATCAGACATACAATACTTCCGTTTTCCAAGGGCAAAAGAACTTAGACAACGATGGATTCATTGCTGTTGTCGCACTGATGGCATAAACGCTGATAATGCAGTGGTATGCTCTGTGCATTTTGCTGACATTGACTACAAAGATGACATGAAATCCAGACTCTTTGGAATCAATACTCCTAAGCGACAGCGAACATTAAAGGATGATGCAATTCCATCTCTCATTATGCCTCAAGGTAATTAAACTATAAAGCAGTATTATGTATTGGTGTGTGTGTGTTTTTATGGTGTTGTTAGTGGCGTGGAGGTGTGTGTGAGAAATTGTTATGTATTCATGGTTAAAGAGCAACTGTTTGTATGTTTTGTTGAACTGTTGAACTGTGTGTTATGCAGATGTGTCGTTGTTATTTTTTTTTTGTTGAACCATTGGAAGGACGTTCATTTTGAGTTTTGATTATTGTTTAAATGTATTTATACGTTTGTCAATGTACAAATCTCAGGTCAAATAACTCTTTCTATGTTTTGTTGAACTGTTGGAACTGTGTATTTGAATGCAAATGTGGGTCATTGCTTCGACTTTTTTGTTGAACCATTGTTTAAGGCAATTTTTTTATGTTATTTTTTGATCATTAAGTTAAATTTTTGTGCATTCTGACTGTACCTTTGTCCATGTACAAAGGTCTCTGGTCAAATAACGACCTAATCTGGCAAAATTGTAACCAGTCTACGTTATGTTGGTATTTTTAGGGGTGTTTCTGGTTACAATTTTGCCATATTAGCTATGGAGGGTGGGGGATTGTGTGAATGCTGGCTTGTGGGTGAATGTGTGGTCTTCAAAGGATGACAGCTTAGGTGGACAGATGAAGTAAAATAACATAGGAAAACGTCAATTGCCATAGTCTAGGTGAACTTAGAATTACACTCCCTCAGAATCATTTTATTTTCAATTAACTACAGTGAGGGAAGTATTTCAAATTGTGCATGGAGTCAGTCTGCAGGCGGAAAAGAATGCTTTAAAAGTATTGTATCTGAAATTGAATGTGCGGGAGTTGATTTATCAAATGATGTCATAGCCTTCTTTTCCAAAATATCAGTGTTCTTTAAAATATGGAAGTTAAATAATGATATTAGGATAAATAAGAAAAAAGACAAGACTTGCAGAAGTGAAAGTAAAAAACATATGAAAGTGATAAGGTAATGGTATGCAGAACAAACAAACATAACTGTGTTAACTTGTGTACATACAACATTTATATATAA